>NC_088711.1:36094620-36407120 GCF_963576615.1 Watersipora subatra | reverse complement strand
GTTAGCACTGCGGGTGCCAGTATTGAAGCTTAGAAAAGGAGAACGTGTTCATCAAGGTTTTGCAAATGCAGAGTTTACAAAACCTTGTCAACATTTAAAAGACACTGGAATAATCTCTCAATGACTGATTTCAGATTTTGACTTAATCACTTCACAGCATGACAACCCGACAAGTACAGCATGTGGAACGCTTAACCTAGTATGGTATATGCTTCTTCCACTATAACCTAATGCGGAGGTCATTACAAAATTTACAATAAATGATAGCTCTAAGTTGGTGAATTAAATAATGGTGCACCATGTATTAAATTGCATTATCAATGAGCCTTTTCAATTTCCTCGTGAGCAATAACTAGAAAACAGCAAAATAAAAGCTGAAATATGCTAAACATTACGGTTTAGCTAGTCGAAAAAACATTAAAGAGTTATGCATTAACTTTATCTGACTCTTGCTATGTTTTTTGGCCGTATTGGGCTGGATAGCGACTGTTCACACGACGACTCTCAATGGAGTGACCACACAAAGATGATCTCAAAGCGACTGTTGTCTGAATAGAAATCACATTATAACAAGGACTCTTACGAGGCGACTTCTATATCATGTTTTATAACTTTTTAAATCACGTACAAGCTAGGTAGCTGATCCAGATTAAATATCGTTTTTAAACTTATTGACTAGAAGCTTTTTACTGAGCTTTAGGTTGTCTAAATTGGCACAAAAGAATTTGACCAAGATTGACAACCTGACTGAAATGTAATTGTTGTGCAGAAACAAATGTAATTTTTAATTTTTTTTGCTTGAATTTTTTTCAATGGGAAGTCACTACAGATTTTTGTGAGTGTTTTAAGCTGTGGCTAGCTGTTAGAGAGATTTGGTAAAAGATTTTTGGCTGAAATATTGGGTGAGCGGTCAAACAAGAAAAAGCTTAGTAATATGGTAATGTCCATGACAATAATGAAAATGACCTTTTTATTACAATCGCTATCATTTGGTCACTGTTGTGACAGCCACTTGTTTTAAAACTGTGGCTGTTGTTCAGTCCGCTCCATTGGGGGTTCCTGTTTGAACAGGTGCTATATGATATCAGCATCATTTATGTGAAGGTGACAGATGATATTTGATAAAATATTTGACATGATAGATATTTACTCCATAGACAGACTAATCTTTAGACAATTTTGAAATGTTCAAGATTTTCTGTAGTTGCAATGGTCGAAGAACTACTTTTATTATTATTTGATGACAATGTTGCTTCATGTCATGCCTTTACGTCCTTGACCTGCAAGACCTAGTTGCTGATGACAGCCATATACATATTTGTACACTCGTGTTCTCTTTATACCCATGGTACTCCATTCATATGTACTAGTTCCTGTTTATATTTTTTGTTCGTAGTATTCTCGAGTGGGCCTTGCTATTCGGCATAAACTTACGCACACGCTCTTCGTAAACAATATTAAACATTACTATTTGCTTAAACTACTATACTGATGCAAACAATTTACTTTTTAGCGGCTATATATTGATATGCAAGCCTTGCTGATGCATATTGATATACAGAGCTTGTGTACTTGTCACTACATCAGACTTGCAAGGTACATCCTAAATTACCAACCGATGTGGAAAACACAATCAATTTGAACATCAACTTTACAAAACAAAAGCCATGGGTCTAGGTATGATCTCGGAGTGATTCATTGTATGATGCACATGCATTTACCACATTAAATAGCTCACACAGGTCATAGTTCTAACAGCTATCTCATTAGAGGAGTACGAGTGTTACAGAAACACTGTCACGCCTTTTTTCCAAAAAGAATTTGCCACTAGGCTACACCACAACGTCACTACCGTGCAATACTTTGAGTCATATGTGCATGTCATTGCAAAATGGTTTGTATTTTTGATCAATGTGCAAACAGCATTGTCTGCTATTCGCCTTGATTATTATTGATACATATCCTAGGGACCGTAGCAGGTCATCAGGAGACTCTAGCGAGGGTAGGAATATAACATGACGTCGTAGGCAAACTTGGTTTGCGGTGGACGACGATTTTGGTGGTGGTGTTTGATAGTGATAACAGGGATTAGCGCTCGAACTGTCAAGTGGACGCTCAAGAGAGGTTTTAAATGTTTGTGCTTGTGTATTCCCCTCTGCAAAGAGCAAGGGTAAGTGTTTGATTACTTTTCTACAGTAATAGTGGAAGCGCCATACGTTATTCTTGAATGATAGCCACTTACAGGTTAAACTTAAAGGATTTTCCCAGGTTGGATATCGATTCAAAGGATGCAGTCATATCTTATAAGTCTTGGCTGTCAGAGTTCAACCTATGTGTAGAGTGCGCCGCTATGCAAATGGGCAAGACTGAAGGAAGTCAGGTTAACTTTAGCGGTCGCATTAAACTGCTTGCGCTGTTACAGGCTATAGGTAAAGTTGGCCATGAGGCTTTACAGTCTGTAGGGTTTAGCTTAGAGTCACAGGATTCTACTTATGCTCAGGCTATGGAGCACCTAAATAGAATATATGGTGGGGCGGAAACAGTTTATGTTAGGACTATGAAATTCGTTACTTGCTCTCAAGCATGTGGTGAAAATGAAAGTGATTATATGTTAAGACTTGAGAAACTCAGCAGGACCTTGAACTTTCAGATCAGATCGTTCTTACTGAGAGCCTCTAAAGGCAAAAAGACGTAAAAACTCAGTTTCAAGAACCTTTTTTGTTTATTTTTTACTTTAATTTATTTATTTTTCTTATTCTTTATTATATATTTATTTATTGACATATATACATGTAAAAATCTCTCCGGTTAAATCAAAGAAACTAAACATCTGCACAATCGACATCCCCTCGAAGATCCCTAGTTGTTTTGGCCAAAAGGGGTGAAAATATTGCCCTGATTTTATAGATGGCATGTACAATTCTCTATTTTGTCTTGTATCGTGCGGGTTATTGGGAAGAGTAAAAGTGTTTTGAATAACACCAGAACTCAACACTTTGCAATATAGTTTTATTCGGGCATCTTTTCTACGTTTTTGATGATGATTTTATGTTAGTGTTTTCCCTTTATTGTGAAGAGCTTACTGGTGGTCTTGTGCAGTAAACAAATTTCAGACATTTATTTTGGATTTTTTCAATCTTCTTGATATCTTTTTTTAAATGTGGGTTCCTCACCTGGCAAGCATATTCAAGGCCTGATCGTATCAGAGTCTTGTATGCCACTAATCTTGTCTTAGTGTCAGCTGTTTTAAGAACTCTATGTAACATTCCTATTAGCCTGTTAGCTTTTGATGTAATTTTATCTATGAACCAACAGAATTTTGGTGGAGATGATAACAGGAAAGATGTTGCAATTGCGATAGCTGTTAATGGACTCAGAGAATCGAAGCTACGTAGGCAATCGGTGCAGAAAAGGGACTTAGATTGGACAAGGTTGTCAATTACTCTTAGAGCTAGGCAACTTGCTCGAGATTCAGAGGTTATATGAGGAGTTAAGGGTAAGGCTTTGAGTAAGAGTACTGCAGCCATAGAGTCTAATGGTACTAATAGCAGTAGTTTTGAGGACTCAAATGAGGTTAATAGGATTAAGATGAAATGTAGGGACAGGCAAAGGACATAACATAACAATGGATAACGCACACGGTGATAGATATCCTAGGGACCGTAGCAGGTCATCAGGAGACTCTAGCGAGGGTAGGAATATAACAGAAGTATCTTAATAATGATCAATTTCGCAATGCAAATCTCACCTAATAATGCGACTGTTAACTTCTTGGATGCCATGTTATACACCTCACAAACATGCAAACGTATTAATTTACAGGTACAGCGTCTTCGGTTGTATAACAAACGAAGTTCCCAGGCGACTTTTTTGAGGCCCGCTGAACTCGTGATAGTTTGGCGCTGAGGCTATAGTTTGCAAACATTTGCTGAACAGAAGGCGTGAAATTAGATTACTCGCGCGCTGTTAGATTATTCGTAGATTAATCAGGATGTTATTGGGATATGTGTCTAACTAACGACGATTCGCCATTCGCTCAAAGCGTGAGTTGCAGACGAAAATATTTGCTGGCTGAACTGCAAAACGCGAGGAATTCTATGAAAAGCTGAGTTATTCTACGAGTTACACTACCGTATGTTTTTAATCCCTCCGGCAATAAAAAGCGGCAGACGACGCTATTGACGAAGCGGAAATAACTATATGTACGCGTATTTAATATACAATGCATAGATGCTGGTTAAGGCTGACCAGCCAATTATTTACAAATATAACTGCTACAACAGGTAAATGCTAACATTTGTCAGACGAAATATGCGGTAAGCGCCAAACGAAAATTGTCATAGTACCTGGTCGAATCTTTAATACTGACGATCCTGAATAACCCGGTCAACCCCAAACAACTGCTCAAGAAGTTATAACATTGGTAGCGCATACTAATGGTAAGTGTAGTGATGGTCGCATAACCGTTTACACATCATTCAGAGTCACTTGATTGCCTTTTAACATTCTCATCAAACATTTGCTTCTAGACGAGAAGCTCAAGACTGCTCGAATATTCGCTTGAGGTAAATTATCAGTCTTGATATGTGTGGTAAAATTTTAATTTAGTTTCATTTTAATTTAGTTAATTTTAATAATAAACTTAGTTTTGAAGATTTTTCTCTTGTTAATATGTTAAAATTAGTTTTGTCATGTGTGTTGTTGGGGGAGTCAGCGCTGACTAGCCACTTGTAAATGGGTTCTGCATACAAGTTGTATTATTCTAAATTAGTAATAGCTCTCATACACAACTGTAATTGTTGCAGGGAATGTGACTGGTTAATAAGTATGGCTCTTTATTACTCAAGTTTTATAAGCATGAAAAGACAGAGAACATTTAAGTACCGCTCAATGCAATCAAGTGTAATGCTGAAATGAGTTTACAAATAATAAATATCCAAACAGTTACACTTGTGAATGCATGAATATAATTCATAGATGTATATATATATAAATATATATATATATATATATATATGCACAAAGCTGGGCAGAAGTTAAATAATGTTACCGCGCCATTCTTTACAGTGGCATGTAACATAGTTCTTTACCTGGTATTTCTTAGCTTTGTAGTTCGCAGTTTCTTGCTCAATGCTCTTTGTTCTTTTCCCTAACACTGGATCACAGTTTCTTATTTAGCAAGTTCTGGGTGTTAGTCTGTTGTACTTTTCATGCAAGCTGACTTCTGCATTACAGGGCGAATCCAAAAATAGCTGGACGCATATGATGATTAGGATGGTTGTGATGATTATATTATGATGATTGTTTCGAGCAAGTAGGGGAGCAGAGCAGGGTTAGGTGCAGTCTTGTCTCAGGTCGCGGATAGAACAGAAAGGGTAATTGCCTACTTAAACAAGACCCTGGCACCTGCTGAAACGAGCTACTCATCATACGGAGAGAGTTGCTTGCTATAGTCAAGGCTGTGAAGCACTTTCAACCATACCTATATGGCTGACAGTTCCTATTCCGAACTGACCTTGCCTCACTTTGCTGGCTGTGCAGAAGAAAAGAATTGTTCAACCAGGTGGCAAAATGGTTGAAGATCCTGGCGGAGCTCTAATATATTCTGGAACAGCAGGCAGGGCTGCAGGACCACCAGCAGTGTAAACTCATCGAGTTAAGGTACGGCAGAGCAACCTGGCAGAAACTCGTCATGGAAGGTCAGCTCTTGTCATGCAGACACAAGGAAAGCTCGACAGCAGTGTCGAGGGTTGCCAAAACAGTGTGTGGGACGGTCGGTTGTATCGGCTAACATGCTACTCCAAAGTGGCAGCTATGGATTGACCCAGGACTGGCTGAGGTCACCCTGGGACTTTGCGACACAGATCGGGTGATAACTCGAAGTGTCATTGGAAATGAGCCAGTACAAGTGCAGGGCATATGCTGGAGACCTGTGTTCACCATGTACTGAGCACTCTCATGAGGAAAGTATCTGATCAGGGAGCAGCTGGAACAGAGAGGTCAGTAGCTCTGGTAACTGCACAAAAGCTGGCTATTTCTCTAAATCCTGGTGGACAAAGTGCTAAAAGTCCAAACTTTGCTAAACAACTAGCCGAGATGGTTTGCAGTCTATCGGCTGGCTGTACAAAAGACAACCGTGTGACAAACGAATGCCTTGGCCCACTCTGGGATGGGCAGAATGACCGGTCGCCTCCATCTGGCCTGCTACTAACCAAGACTGACAGCAAACGATGAAAGACCGAACTACCACCGAGTCGGCCTTTTTGGGAAAGGGCCGAAGCCTGCCAATGTGTATGCTATAAAGCCTATCAAGCAAAGGTCGGCAGACCACAGGAAAGACTCATTTCATGCAGTTGTCTGTTGAGCATACATACACTGTATATATTTATATATTTGTAAAAATATATTGCCTTATATACTCAAAGTAGCCTGGTTCTTGGTGGAGCAGTAAAGGGTTGCAGCTGATTCTTTGCATATATGTAAGTAGTGTTTTTCCGTATTCGTATGGTTTTTCTTGAGTAAAAAAAACCTTATTTTTACATCATTCACTGTAACAAGGCTTACCATCAAAACGTTGTTTTCCTTAATAATGTCCTTTTTTAGCACTTACCATAGATACCATAGATACAATAGATACCATACTATTAATTGTAGAGTAAATTTCTAGGTAGAAAAATGAGAGGACATCTCTTTTTTTAAGTATGTTAATTTATTAATGCACCGTTGTACCATACAGAGTGCGCTGACCCAACAGCGGGAAGTCGAAACCATTTTGTTATACACTGCAGAAACCAACATTGTGCATATACCCAACGCTTTCTGTGATACATCCTACTGAATCTAGAAGTAAACTAAACTCATTATTAAAGGTTGACTTGCAACAAAATTCACATTACAGTTATTTGGTATCAAAAGATTCACCATGTCTTACTCTGTCGTGTTGTAGGTGCCAAATATGTGGAAATGTGATTACAAGCTCTTAAAAGCTCAAAAACGAAAAGCCGCCGTAGATTGGAATCTCTTTATTTCTTTGACATAGTCATGAAATTTATTTATTGTCTTGTCACGTGATGTTCTCACGTGAATTGAAAGGCCAATAAAAGGCTTAATATAAAACTTATCGTAGCACTAGTTTATGACAAACACTTCGGGTTTTACGGAAGACCCATATCAAATATAGATGCTCGCTACTTTACAGTTTCGTTTCGGTTTGGTTTAATCGGCAAGTCGTAATCTGATCATGTGACCCAATACTTCGCAAATAATTTTTGCAGCACTTTTCGATTATCACAAGTGACCAACAGGCTCGTCATGATTATCAGACAATGATATGTACTCCTTCAAGGTAAGGCTGAAAAATTAAGCGATATTTTACAGTAAGTTATAAGATATCACTACTAAAAGTGACAGCATTACAATGCCGATAAAATAGACACGTAAGAACAATAGACATGGTTTTATTGAATGCGTGAAATATATTTGTGAAAATATTTCGACGAATAAGGTTGCATGAAAGTGTAAACAGAAACCATCTTCCACAGCTACGTCATATTTGAGTCGTTTTGGAAAGAGAATCCAAACTACGGCGGTCTCGTGTGGCTGCGATTAACTGTTTGTTTTTGAGCTTTCAAGAGCTTGTAATCACATTTCCACATATTTTGCACCTACAACACAACAGAGTAAGACATGGTGAATCTTTTCATATCAAATAACTGTAATGTAAATTTTGTTGCAAGTCAACCTTTAAGGTAATATTTTTATCTGTATCTTTATTAATTGCTATGATGTACTAAAGTAATCTTACTTCTTTGGAATTTCTAAAGCAAAAAACAAAAATTAATGTTTTCAGTACATAAAGCAGTTTATGTAATCCTATGAATGAAGTATGTCTTTAATGAGAGCGGATTACACAAACAAACAATAGTTTTGGCAATATTTACCATACATAGTGAGTTTAATTTAACTTTGTAACAATTGTTTGATTCGTGCATTCACAAAAGCTGCTGATCAGACATTACATAAAACTTCTCATTACTTGATTATGAAACTACGAATATATAACAATAAACCGGAATCATACAAAAAAATAAGCACCATAGAAAAACCCATAAAGACTACGCATAATTAACAATTATAAACATTCGGTAATAACCGTGAGCCATATTTACAGTGTAATGTGTAAAAAATATGAATATATCTTTTTAGGAAATATGTGAACAAACTAGTAAAAATACTATTTATGTAAATTTTAATGGTTAGTACCTATTAGAATAAGTTCCTCTGATATTCTGTCAGGCACATAAGATATCATTTGAGTTTCAACAACATCTAAACAAGATGAAGAAATTAAAATAGGTTGTCAGATATGTGGTTAGCTAGCTTAAAACATGAAAACTAGCTATTCAAGATTTTCCTGGTCAATCTCAGTCCAGATAACTGTTCAGAACTACTATGAATTTTATACAGTTTGTCGTGTAAGTCAGTGTGACTGTTTTTTAATTCTCCAAAAATTTTTGATTGTTATCGAAAGAAAACTGTTTCATAATTTGCATGCCGCAGAGCATTGTGATTGATCGATTCAAACAATTTCTGTCAGGCTAAATTTTCGCATTTACGCAATGTACTTAAATATACTGAATGTGTTTCAGTTAGTATCTTGCCCTCTCAAGAGACTTGGTTTACTATCCTAGATAAGTAACTTATTTGCTGAAGAATCATGCTATTTTTTTGCATATTGACGGAAGTAATGGTGCATTAGTACAGAATATTCGTGTTCAGATATGGGGATAAAAACATTCTTTTAGTAAAGTGTTGGGTACAGCGCACTCTGTTGGCTGCAATAGATGAAGCTAATCTGTGCCAATAGTTGCGTCATATGTTGATGCAAATTTTCGTGTAAGAACGGATTGGTTTGCATATAGTAAAATTTGTTATTATGAAAATCTTGTGTACAATTTAGTGAACTTTCAAATTTTTTCTAACTTCAAATTTTAGTATTTCTCAGTATAATGTCTTAGCTATCTAAAACTTTAAAAATTTAAAAATATCCGCCTATTGGTCTATGATACATTGACAATTTTGTGATGTTTCGTCGGGATGCAACTGCATGTAACAAAAGGACAACATGATAGTCATAAGACAGCAATGAACTTCGTAGAACAGCATGATGTGGCGCCCTATGTTTACTGATTTGCAGGAATATAGTACACTGTTTTGGTGCTTTGTATATTTCATCCTTCATACTTCTCCTATCTTAGCTTGTCTCTTCTCCTCAGTCATATTGTAATAATAAATATGACCCTACTGACTGTTGTTTTCAGCTTTTTCTCCCAGCCCTTTGTGTAGTGTTCGATAAATATTACTTCTTTCAATTTAGGTGGCATGTTTCTTAAAGATATAGTTGAAATGGCAATTAGTTGCACCAGTAGCGTATTATACCAGGTAGACTACATAGCTATTATAATAATTTCTTCGTAAACCGATATAAATAAAAAATACTTGTTGTTTAGCTGATACATAGACATTAATAACATAACCCTTATTAAATTGAAAGAGATTTCACTAGTTCGTGAACCTGTTTTGTTTTCAACAAACTAGAATTTACGGAATTTGATCACGCTATCATCTCTGACTGTTTTTAAACCTGCCTGCAGTTATTTTCTCAAAGGAATTAAGGCTTTTAGGAAGGACATCTTCCATATGGAAAATTGCCACAATATTAATCAATGCTTTGCAAAAAAACTCTGTCTTAGATAGAAGAACAAGTATGATTTATATTACTATTTATCCACTGTGTAAGAACAAATATTCATCTTTGTACACATTTACATAACTGTTAGCAAGTTGAAGTACAGGCTACTAAGATTTATCTGTACATTTCTTTTGTAAATGGACACTCTGTTCAATGCAAAATTTGAGAAAAATATTTTGATTGCGATGAATCGTTATGGAAGCAAATACATTTTTCCATCATGGTTGTATTTCTATCTTCTTTATTTTTTCAGGTTAGCCTAGTATTTGGAGTAGCTTTTTAATATTTTCAGGCGCCAATCTTTAAAGCTTTATTGAAATTATTTTAAATGAAACAAGAATAAATTCATCTTACTCCTGCTTAGCAACCATTGAGGCGCCGTTGGTTAGCGCATACGGTATTTAACAATTAAGTCCAATTGTATTAGCTTTTAGATTTTTATCTTTATATACGTTCTTCACAATAATGTTCATCAGCATGATTTTAGTATACTTCGGTATTCTGCAGATGTATTTCTAAAGAAACATGACTGAAAAGATTGGTTCTTTAAGTGTGCCATCTGCTTCAGATTTACTTTAGTGATTTACTGTGTGTCCATTATAATATGTACATAATATTTGAAAATTGCTATTGCAAGCATTTCTCATTTTTCTATTTTATTATTGCTAGCCATTTATATTACAGACTGCATCTTGAAATATAAAAGCATGCTACGGAAACTCCTCATAATGTAATACTTATTCAATAAAGATCATGGATTAATTTGTACTGTGAAGAATTCGAAAACATAAATGGTGATTATCCCCATGGTATTGTTGGTAATAAGATATAATTGGATGCGTGGACCTATATGCATATCTTCGTGTCAGTGTAAGGTAAAATGGATGACAATCTTACATTTCTATTTTTTTCTATAGCCAAGATGAATATATCTAGTAATTTACATTACAGATATATTGCATAAAGATTTTGTTTACTACAAATAATGATCTTCTTTGTTAGCACTTTATACTTGTCGTGATTTAAATTGAAGCACACTAAAATTCACTTGTTTAGCTTAATTCTATTTGAATCAATGTTTTTGCTCTGTGAGTTGAGCTGTCTTACTCCGTTGTAAACACTGCTTCAAAATGTAATTAAACACGTGAGTAACGTAATTAAATTTATCTCATTCATCTCAATTTTATTGAATTGTAGAATGAGACTGTTTGACTGCATGGAGCAGCTTTGGACAAAAAAGGCCTATACCTGGCTACTTGCAAGCAAAGGAACCAAGATAAAAGCATCAACGAATCTAACCCTAGTTAGGACTGGAGATGGTGCACAGTTGTCATGATGGAACCAGGAGAAAGATCATTAAACAAGCTAAACTTATGAAAAATCAGCGTTCACTTCAATACAAACTCATACCTTTTTTAAAGAAATCTGTGTGCGATGCAGCAGCATATCAGAGCCAAACATCAGATCACAACTAAAAATATTTCTTATATTCCTTGTAAAAGTGGACCGATTATCCCATTATTAGGTGGACCTACCATTCTAAAGCTGATTAACTGCTGCAGATTAAATCGGCATTCTCCTAAATCTCATAGGACTAGTATTCATAGCATAATAATTTTCATCCATGGTGAGATTTGCAACAGCGCTACTCCTAGTTTTAAAACTGAAAACAAAATGCCCATTTTCAATGAGGAGAACACAACTTCAAGCAGTTCATCTATGTAGCTTGGTAATCCATGCAAGAGCCAGTCTTGTCAGCATGCAATTATATTTGGTTTTGACTAGGTACATTTTTGTGTTGTCGATACAGAGTTTATAGTTGCGTCCTTAAGCAAAGCTTTGAATTGTCATGGACTAATCCAAAGATGATTTTTCTGGTTGCATTCTGGTGGAGCTGGCTCACCCAAAACGACTCACAGGATTCTATTCACACTTGGCTCAAAATCTGCAGTTACTACCTTTCTTTTTAGATAAGTGTCAAAATTTTGTCTGACACTACTTAATGAAAACTTTAGTTAAATGTCAAGGCTGTAGTATCTGAAGTAGCTGGACGAAATTCATTTGAGATATTTTGGTTTCTTTTTACATTTTACAGTGTGTCACTAAAGCTACAGCAAGAATTTGAAAACATACTTGATAATTTGCATGAGAAAATTGGCAGTTCTAAACATTGCTTGAACTGTGTCATTTTTTGCACATCCGAAGTTATATGGATGGCCTTCGATATATTAATAACATGGCTTAAATAAGAACATGGCAAAATAACAGAACATGGCTTTTACTCCTGGATGCAAGCAGGCCACAGCGGTGAAATAAGCTATCTAGAAGCTGGTGATTTCAAAGGCTTTTATTCGCTCACCGTTAGAATGATGACATTCAGCTCACAAAAAGGGAGAAAAAGCTGCTGCAGCCCTTCAACATTCCTCTGACTACACCTCATATGACCAAATTCTTAACATTGGTAAATACAAATTGGCTGACTTTACGAAAGATTTCTAGTTGATTAGCAGACGGTTATTAAGGTATTAATTAGTTTAAAGTCACAGGGTAAAATAACAAAGCCAGCTCACTTAATCGATCTGGCTAAAAGCTGGTTTTACAGCTGAGTATGAACATTGCCATCTCTAGAAAAAGAAATGAGCTAGTGTCTAAAACATGTTCAGCCTTTATTCATCTATGATGTAAACCTTCCAATTTAATTGTTAAATCTAACCAAATTGACATTGTATGACCTTTTTGGAGTCATCCACTCTTTCTTTTCAATTTACTTCACTGTATACTATTAGTTTCAGACGTTTTATGTAGCACAGTTTAACTACAAATGTACTTGTTAAAATATATTTCTCTAGGATAGTCTTTGGACAGTAATAAATTGGTTATTATCTTGTCATTTATTTTATGTGCAAAATTCCAATACATCATCAAATCAGTGTGGATATTAATCCCATCTCACATGTAAAATTTAAAGGTTTACTTGCAACAAAATTTACAATACAGTTATTTGGTATCAAAAGGTTCACCATGTCTTACTCTGCTGTGTTTTAGGTTCAAAATATGTAGAAATGTGATTACAAGCTCTTAAAAGCTCAAAAACGAACAGTTAATTGCAGCCATCATGAAAACGTCGTAGTTTGGAATCTCTTTGTTTCGATGACGTTCTCAAACATTGCGGTTATTGTTTTGACATATGATGTTATCACTTGAATTGAAAGGCCAATAAAAGGCTCAATATAAAATGTCTCGTAGCACCAGTTTATGGCAAACACGTCGGGTTCCACCGGAAAGCCCATATCAAATATAGATGTTCGCTACTTTACGGTTTTGTTTCGGCTTGGGTTAATCATTTAGTCGTAATCTGATCATGTGACCCATAATTCCTGCCAAACAGTGCGAACAATTTCTGCAGCACTTTTCGACTATCACAGGTGACCAACAGGCTCGTCATGTTTATCAGATGATGATATGCACTTCTTCGAGCTAAAGTTAAAAGATTAAACAAATTTTTACGTTGTGTTTTGAGATAGTAGTGCTCAAAGTGACAGCATTACGATAATGATGAAATAAACGTGTAATGACAATAGACATGGTTTTAATGAATGAGTGAAGTATATTTGTAAAAATATTTCAAAAAATGAGGCTGCATAGAAGTGTGAACAGAAGCCATTGTGTTCAACTACGTCCCATTTGAGCCGTTTTGCAAAGAGAGCGTTTGCAAAAACTGTTCATTTTTGAGCTTTTAAGAGTTTGTAATCACATTTGCACATACCGGTATTTCGCGCCTGCAACACAGCAGAGTAAGACACGGTGAATCTTTTGATACCAAATAACTGTAATGTGAATTTTGTTGCAAGTCAACCTTCAAGAAGTTTGAAAGCCAAGAAATTTAACGCTGTGGGCAACATGTGGGCTGTGAGATGTAGGCTACATGTATTCATAAGATTGTCCCTTTTGGTTGTTCAAACATTCTACCTTATTACTATGGCCATGATATTCTGCAACATTTGATCTCGTGATGATACATTAATTTGTTCACAGACAAACAGTATCTTTTAGGTAGTTTAAACTTTCTATGGATTTAATGAGTGCAGAATGTTTTTAGTTCACATGTTTCTTCAAATACATTCGGCTTCATTTCAGTGGGTGTAGTATTTGATCAAATTTAACTTGTGTGGCTTGAGCAACCCTTTCCATAGTATTCATAAACTATTGGGCCAGTTCAGATTCCGGACATACCTAACCTAAGTTCAACACTTCTCGTAGTATCAACAGGTAAGCTCTAACCTAAAAATTTCATTAATTACCTAACGTCTTGCTGTTGTAAATTCAGATGTATTTGTTATTTTCACACCAGACTGCTAACAGTTTCGTTAGAAAGGTGCTGAAGCCGAACAAATGAGTGCGCCAAATAGATGTTTGCGGTCAGGCTGACCTCATTGAGGGTGTGATGACCTGCAACACAGGCTGGGTAGATAGTGTTACACACAAGTGATGATATATTCTGTGATGTAATACCTTTGCCATTGAGTTGATTGACAACTATGTCCTTTATTATAAACAGAGCTGGCATTCCTTCCTAACAATTGACTCTCTGTACGCTCACACTCAACTGATGTCTTGCACTCTCTGTCATTGGTTTTCAGACGTACCTCGCTACTGACGCGCTGACACTATTCTGTTAAGTGCCGTTGCTAGTGCTTGGACAAAGTTATGAAAGGCTGACTTGTTCTAGATACGGCTGAGATAAGACATTGGACGACAGCCTACTGACTTGAACTGAGTTGCATTGCATAACAGATATTGAGTAAGTATATGGGTACATGAGAATTGAATATTATTGTACCTTTAGAATATAATAGAAAAGACAGCATAGTGATATAAGGGTGTCATATAAGCTTGCTGAGAGTTTTGTTCTAATAGATAACTACTCTATTAACTACTAGATTTTATCATTCCTGTATCAATAATGACCACATAAAAATGCTATTAGGATATTACACGCGCTTTTGAAAGCATTGATAAATTAATGCAGTTCGATGGTTCTTATGAGAAAACCTGTTTCAAGACTTATTGAAAATTAAAAAGGCGGTATTAGCAATTATTTACTATTCTACTGTATTGAATAAGGGCAAGTGGTTCTCTTTTCTGTATTCAAGTTTTCTTCCCGAATTTCTTGTGTACTCCCATATGAAATCATGGTAGCCTATATTCCTGCTTGAAAATGACATTTTGAAAAAGGTATACAGTTGGCCCTGCTTTTTTAAACTTGACATCCCAGGACTTTCAAGTGTTCGGACGAGGCCTAGGGTACAGACGATTGTTCGACGCGGCCATGCCTGTCCGAAGTATGACAACTTCGACCGATAGGTGACCCTTGCGGCAGATGACGCGAGCAACGCATGTGCCTGAGTTAGCAGTGTACTGTAATTTTGTTTGCTATTATTAATGCTATTAGTATTATACTGCACCCTATTGCAGGTATAACCATATTTTACTTTCTCTTGTATACTACAGACTACATCACTGTACAATATATACAGTGATGACATATATATCTATATGTTAACATATTTGATATAATATGTTAGCATTGGCTATAATATGTTATCACATATACAGTAAAACCTCTATTTGAATGCCACCTTTATTTGAATGCTGCCTCTATTTGACTGCCGCTATAGATGGGTTGAAAATGAGCGCCACCCGTTCATTGAACACCACCTCTATTTAACTAGCCACTTTTACATTCTGTGATTTTTACAAACCCTTACTAGAAAGTGATCAGGGGAAGTGTCCACAAAATAGTACTAATAATGACTTGGTTACATCAATAACCATTAATTTTTTCATGGTTGCTGTTCGTGTCGAAATCAGTTCTAACTTCAAAGGTTACTAACTGTTCCAAAGCTTACAGTTTTTCCTTTAAAATTTGAAAGCATCGCCATAAGAAATAATTATAACTATCAGGCTAATAGTACATGTAGTTCCTTGTTTAAGGCGGTCTTGATGCTTCGACATATGTAAAAAAGTTTTCAATTACGATGGAGTCTGTAATGCTATTTTCAGACTATAACTTGTGCTAAACATGCATGCATCTAAAAGTTTATCATCATTTTCGCGAAAAGTTTTCAAATAGCAACGTGTAAAAGTTTTGTTCTGCTAAAAAAATTGTTTGGCCGCTATTATCGGCTAGTTCGGCAGTGCAGAAGAACAGTTGAGGTCAGCAAACACTGTGGAAGGAGATGAAATGATTCCATACGAAAATCAACAATCAGAAAGCAAGCTGTCAAGCAAACAATGCAAATATTTTTGTTTACAAAATGTTAATTTTTGTTTATAATTATGGTTTGCATATGTCACTTGTTCTTGAATATATGTTGTAGATTATTATTATATAACTTATAAATTTGGAGGCGTATAGCATATGATTTGATAGCATCATAGAAGTTATCTAAACTTGGCTTATAATGGAGTGATGCTCATAACTCTTCTTCAATTTCACATAAAAAGCCAGTTTTGGCTGCAAATTGTAGCAAACATCAATGTGGGCAATGAGCTTTAATGCGACATTGTTAAATTAGTTATAAAATAAAAATATGCCTTGAAATTTAAAATAAAAAATCGAAAGCTCCGATTAATTGCAATGCTATAAGACCATGGTAGGGTCACTGAAAGCGATAGATATCAATAAATAGAAATATTTAAAAAGTTCCCAATGCATATTTATTTAGAGATCTATGACAAGTTGGAGGTAAGTTATAGCAGACTTATCGCACCAAAAACGGTTAATGTCGCTCCGTTCAAAAAGAAGTGCAAAATATAGGTGACATTCTCTTCTCCGTCAAATGGTTAAATTTAGATTCCCAAATTTATGCTGAGCTATTTGAAAAATAAAATGCCACCCTCTATTTGAATGCCACCTCTAATAAAGCGCCACTACAGGGGAAGGGTTGAAAAATAGAGCGCCATGGCATTCAAATAGAGGTTTTACAGTATCTACGTGATAACATGTTGTAGTCTAGGAGTATTTGTGTGAGACAATATAGGATGTTTAATGTACAGCACATGCACTGTACATTACCAAACTTACTTTTTAAATTTACTAAACTACTTTGTCAGACATTGTCCGGTCTGCATTAGTCTGAACCAATAAAGGTTGACTGTGCCTCTAAAATTGCAAGTTGTCTAACCTAAACAAACAATTCATTCCTAGGTGTTGACCATAAATGCTGCCACAACTATAAATATTTAGAATGACCATTAGTTCCGCTTGTGTTACCTGTGCCCTTTGACTTTTATCAGTTTCTTTTCCCACCGGTAAACAAGCTTTGTTTTTTATTGCAAAAGAATTTCTGACATAACGTTTTCTGCAAAAATACAGTTTTTGCAGATTGAGAGGCAAACCTCAGCTGATTGTGCTGATGCCAAATATAACAAACCTTTGCCTTACTAGCTAGGACACTGAGCTATGCCTCGTTAGCTATGCTGTTATGCTTTGTACTGTACTCTCTTGGGAGCAGGGACACCATCAACATGGACATATTGGATGAGCTCGATGAGACACCTGTAGATGAGGACAATAATCTGGTCAAGGACACTCATCTTCAGGCAAAGTCAAAACTGATGATGAACATCATGCATTCACGTGTAAGTTATAAGCTATATGCTGTTGGTTTATACCTACATTGGCATGATGGTGTAGTTATGTAGGCATACGTAGAGGTTAAAACACTGAGAAACCAAGGATGCCTAACACCTACGTAGGATTTCCCGAAGGGAAAAGCACACTCCCCGAATAAGAGGTTTTTTTGTATTACAAGTTTTGACGTTTTCTTGTGGGAGTGAGAGTTAAGAGCAAGAGAAAGGTTTTCTCATTTTGTCTGAAGGTCATGGAACAATTCATGAGGTTCAAGACTTGTTAGAAAGAGCGGAAACCATTGAATGCGCTCACTAAGCCGGTAGATACAAGCTCTGCTTTGCTGTTTTTGTATTTCATTTGGGAAATATCACTGTTTAAATCGTCACATGATTTTGCCGCCTAAAATTCGTTTTACTAAAGAGGCTACCAGGTCAGATCTGTCTAGCCTGTCGATATTATTAAATTGTCTTGCTTTAATTTGCTTCCGTTGAGGCTATATCATGCATTATGGGCTGGCCTTTACCCCGCCTTCATTTGTTATTATGTTCAATTTCTTGCAGGTCTCGAATAACAGTCTGCTTGAGTGGCTTTTCTATGATCTAAGACTTGAACAATGCTTTCAACTATTTGGATATAAACAATTGATTATACAAGCGTGATGAACCATAAAACTGCCAATCATATCGCCAATAGTGAATAGATCTGGATCATAGTAACTGAGCATCTTCAATAAAAACTTAGAACTGCAACAAAAACAATTCTAAAGAACAGTGTTTCAAAAAAACTGAAGATGAAAATAAAGTATTTATGACTTCTTGTCTCATATCAACTTGAAGTTTTTTCATTGGCATGTCAAAGGCATAAAATGAGTGAAAATAAAGTAATGAAATAATGGAAATACTCTTCTCCAATGAAGCCTGGGAGACTCTTCTCCTCTGGAAGGTCATTCAGTGTGGGATTACTGTTACAGAATAAATACAATACAAAAGTATTTAGGGACTTGGCCCGAACTGTTGGAGGTATACAGGGAAACGCTCGTATTAGTTGTCTTGTATTTAAACACAGAATAGTGAATGAATTTTTCCAATAGGCCTATGCTATATCCTTTTGATATTCAAATACAACAATTTAATTCGGTACAATTTAATTCGATACTGTTGAATTAATACTGTTTAATTAATACTGTTTAATTAATACTGTTCAATTAATACTGTTCAATACTGTTGTGCCGGTTGGTGTCCTCCCTTTTCATCTTTGCCTGGTATGAAATACCAATGTTATAAATACTATTATGACACTACGGATAGACTAAATATTGAAACTGTCAAAAATTAACCAACTTTAGTTAACAGAATTTCAAGAAAAATCAAGCTACAATCAGAATATTACAAATTGTATTAGTTGGAATTTTGTATTTTTGAGTACAAAGCCTTTCTATTCAGACCGTTAGTAGTGAATCACTTGCTGCATCTGGATATAACATTCTGGAACCATTTTATGAACTTTATATTTTTATGAAAACATTAAAATAACAGTAAACATGATGGAAAAAGCTGTAAAATAAATTGCCTCGGCAAATGTTCTAAGTATCTAATACGATGACATCAAATTGATGCCTAAAACAATCGAGTATAAGACGTAGATTGTAGCTGGATTGATTTTATGAGAGTCAATGAGGCAAAGACAAAATATAATATTACCAGCGGAATGCCCAGGCATTGCACAGGTGTTAAAAACAGCTTATGAACAGTGCCAGGTAATGTAGTTGCCTGCCACTTGCCATTAGCCTGGCACACCACCAATGGTTAATTTGAGCAAGCTAGTATCCTTATTGCTTAACTTGTTGCTAATAAGAGCCGTGAGAGCAAACTTAAAGGCTGGTTCATGCTATATGGCCATCTTTTGGCGTTGATGCTACAATACTTTGGTGATCGTTGGTGATAACCATGTTCACACTATCACATACTCATCCGCGTTTGCATCAGGAAATAGGCCTTACTCCGTGACGTAGTATTTTCATTGATCTTTTTAAATTTTCACAAAGAAACCTCTTTGTTTTTGCGTGCTTGAATCAAAAACTAGTCTTGCAGTGACTATCATAGACAGATATGGATAAATCACACTATCGGCGACCATGAATTACTATCGCGGAAATGGTTCACATTTGAAAAGCGGTCGACGATGCTCGCCGAAATATCGGGAAAGTTTGACAGATGCAAACTTTCCCGACGTGTCCGCGATGCTTCATCGATGCCATCAATTCACGGTTCAGATAATCGACGATGAACCCCGAAAGGAAAACTCTGAACCGGCCTTTAGTGACAGTGCGCCGTAATGTAATGCAGTGTAGCTATGCGTATTTTAACCTAAATAAACACTCATATTGCATGAAGAATCTAATGCATGCCGCGTAGCTGAATTGGTTATCTTCTCGCCTGGTGAAAGGGAGGTTCTGAGATCAAATCTGCAACATGGATTTTTCATTGCTAGATACTAATAGCTATAGCTGGACCGACTGAATCATAGATGAAACACACAAACTTTGAGATTTATATAATATAGAGATTTACATTAAGAACCTTTGCAATTGTTATATTACTGGGTCTGCAATCTGTTTGCCCCAGCACACTACACTGCACATGAATCATACTTACTAGTTGACTTGCTTTTCAAGACAATGTACTAGTTTTGCCATGAGCCAATTTAGCGCCAAGAAGCAAAAAGAAATACATGAACTTCCCAACTCAACCGTATCTGGTCAAATAAAAGTTAACCACTCTTTATAATATAGGTTTTACTACAACCAGTCTACATTAAACTTGAAAAACTAGCGCTCTTCTGTAAATAGCCCCAAAACCTTATCAATTTCATTATGAAGTTTGAGACGTATGTTGCTTCTTTTCTTAAATAAGATTTTTGGCTTAAACCTTTTTACTATTTTTTAATAACTGCGAATATAAAATTTTTGATTTGTTTGTCAATTATTGAATTTTGGGAAGAAGGCTTACTAATTTTATAGAGTCAAAAACAGTTTGATTGTGATGTCTTAGCATACAGTGAATAACAATTTTATTGAATCAATTTTTGTGCATTTTTATCAGCGAGTCGCATTGCAAGATATGGGGTTACAGCGTCTTGTTTATACATAATATGGAGCACGATGTAAGCGTGTTCAAGTTATGTAAGTATTGATAAGCTATTTTTATTATTCGGATATTGTTAACGTTTTATTTTACTTCCATGATAGTAACTTAGAGTTTTATGTTTTAATAATAGGCCTATATAGGAAACTATAACGTAAATTTTTAGTAGTTTGAAACTGAATTTTTGCTATGTAATAAATAAAACAGCCTGACACTTCTTGAAGCCATAAGAGCTAATCTTCTAGTGACAGTGGAGTCAAAGGTGTGACCGACCTCCTGGCAGCAAGAGGGTTAACTAGAGCAGTAGTTACTCCAACCCATGTTTGGTTCCAACACGAGTATCGGTGTTGAAGATCGGCTGGGTAGTCACTTCCTGTCACTGTACTATGCTTCGATATTCTATGTTAGCAATAAACAAATTATATTCCTTAAAGGATCTGAAGGAGAAGAAAGCACCACCCAAGCCGCGTAGATTAAGCACTAAGCTATCTGCCTCCTTCTTCACCCCTCCAAGTTCAGACAGCATTATGTCTTTCGTGGCAGCTTCTAGCAAGACCAATGGTTAGTCAATCCTACAACTTATAATCATTTACAGTAGGGACTGCTCAAAATATGTTCATTTTTAGACAAGCATTCCCATAGTAGGAAGTATTTTCAAAATAACTCCAATCAATTACCGGTTACTCCGGAGAGCTCTTTGGTTATCTAGCAGCCATTGTTATTCTTTAAACGCAACTTCTCTGTCATCTTACACTGTCTGTCATAAACAGGCAGTGTTATTATAGCCTTGAAATTAACACAGACTGTGATAAATATGAACTTTATACAATTGTCATCAGAAGGTAATGGCTTTGACAATGTTGGGAACAGAGGCTATAAAATTCAAATATCTGCTGTCATTAAAATCATTAAACTCTGCTACTGTGTTACACACGATGATGCGTAACACTGAAATTTAAAACCCCTGGCATGCATATTACCTTGCGCACAGTTCAGAAAGAGGCTGATTGTGTCAGAGCTTGACGATTTAGAGCAGCGTTTCTAACCCAACTATTTCGAGGTTGTCTTTGAAACGAATAAACTGGAATTAAAATCGCTTTACACAACCATTTCAGCTAATCACAGTTGCGGCTGTTTCGACGTAGACCAACATGTTGGTTGTTGAAACCATTTATTGACCAAGTGTCACCAACGTGTTGGCTACACAAACTACACATTTCGTTTGTGTGTATAGCCTGTCCTTTAGGCTTGGGTAGATGTGGTGCATTGCGGGCAGTTTTAAATTCTCTATCCATAGGTAGTGCGCTATAAGGTGCATATGGGGCATTAGAACTCCAACATCGTGTGTACCTCTCACAGTTTAGAAAGTACATAGTTTTTGTCCTTCGCAGTAACTGAGTCCGTCAGAGCTGCATTGTCGATAGATGTGCGCTGTGTGGCTGTGCATTAGCAAAATACATAGCCCAAGATCTTTATAAATTCTTTAATGTTTTCAAGCTATCATGACTAAATGCTTACCTTACAAGAAATGCAAGAAGTGTTTTATTATACTCGTTCAAGGGTCTTTAAGTGAGTGATTATCGTGTTGATTACATATTGCTTAAAAGTGTATGTAGAAGATAACTCCAAGTTTATGGATATGCATCAGACTAAACTAATACTTATCGCATACCCCACTCTACAATAGACATTCTTTTATGTATAGTTATGTGTACCCCCATAGAATACATGACCATAGTATACATTGAGGTGAGAGTGATTAGCAATGGTATTCGAGAGGTTTTAAATAATTCTAGCATAATTTAGTTTCTCTATTGTTTGCATCAGGTGTTTTTACAAACAAGCTATTCATTTATGTAAAGTCACCTTGCAAATTGATGTCTTTCATAACAATGAGTTTTGAAATGGCAAACTTAGTACATTATCGTTGCATTTGAAGTCTCAATTTAACCAAATATGAAGATTGTGACAGGAACAACTACACAAACTACTAATACACAGTTTCTATTTTGTTAGAAAATGTCACCATTTTTATCTTTCCTTCAAGACTTTATTGTCTGCTTTTGGTTTGGACTTCACTTTCCTTTTTCATCTTCAAGAATACGTCAACCAGATGACTCATGTCTCCTCTTAGGAAGATTCAGTCTAGAGTACCATGTTTTTCTTCCCTTCCTCACAAGTAGGCTGAACTCCTCAATTCTTCCCTTTTATATTTTGAACACGTAGACTAAGCGCCTCAGATTTACTATTTTATTCTTGAACATTTAAACTGTATGCTTCATGTGTTTCCTACCTCTTTTTTGCCATGTAGACTGTGTAGAAGGAGTGCTTCACATCTTTCCTACCCCTTTCCTTAACATGTAAACCAAGTGCCTTATGTCTCTTTGTCACTTGCATGATTGTGAAGACTAATTGCCACACCACCGGTACGCTACAACCGCTAATATCAAAAGTAGTCTTAACCAAATCTACTACTACTTTGGTTGCCGGAGTCTGTCATCGGTCCAATTTATCGAGAGCTTTTAAAAATAATTCATTTTAATTTTCCAACCTTTTATTTTAATCATGATGCATTGACAGCCAAAACAAACCTATGATACATGCATATGAACATCTCAAAAGTACAATTGAAAACAAATGTAACATATTAGCACACCATTCAAACAGGATTTCATCCAAAAACTGAACAGCTTGTTTCTAAAAACAACTTATCAAATGGGTTGCATGAAGTTTGAGGAGTAAATTTTCTCTCCTATGAAATAGGATTGCAGGAATGGATATTCTTTCTTTTAATAACTAATAAAAATGAAGCTGCGGTTGCTATGCTGAGCATTCAGTTTCTGCTAAAATTGCTTTTGAGTCAAGAAAGTGTTTAAATGTTACGTCTCTGTGTAGAGAGAAAGTCTGAGTATTTCATCAAGTCATCTTATTTGCTTCTTTACTACATAAATATGTAAAAACAGAATTGGCCGTTCACCGGAAACTGTATGAAATGCTTGGAAAGGTGATATGTTGTTGATAACCAGGTAGTTAGAGGCTCATTGTTTTCCCAGGTAGTCTGTTAGAATTTATACCTATACTAATAAGTTAAAATATAAATTTTAATTTCTCTGCCGTTCAATAAAGCAGATTAATACTTATTAACAGATTAAAGACAAGAAGTAATTTCTGATAAGAGTGTAGCCAAATAGGTGACTTGAACTGTCTGGCAGCAAGAGGTTTAATATTGACAGACTGACTGATTGACAGACTGATTGATTGATTGACTGACTGACTGACTGATTGACTGACTGAGTGACAGATTGACTGACTGACTTACAGACTGACTGACTGATTGACTGACTGACGGACTGACAGATTGATTGCCTGACTGACTGACTCACTGATTGACTGACTGACTGATTGACAGACAGACTGACTGACTTATTGACAGACTGACTGACTGTAGGCTTGTTGCTCCAATCGGATCTCCAATCTCAAGAACCCACTTATTTTCAGCTACTTCTATTGTTTTGGCCAGTATAGTAATAACCCTATTAGTGTGACTTCGCCTACTTTTTTATGTAGTGATCAACTAGGGTGTTAACCAGTCTCTTCCTTTTCTCAGTATGCTGACCTTTAGTTCTGCTCAAGTGATTTGAACATCAACATCCTTTATGTAATACTGGCAGCAAAACTGCATCGTCGTAAGGCTGCGAGACTGTAAGGCAACAAAGTCTCAAGGGTTTTTATTGGGATTCAGTGCATTCTGAATTTATTTTCCTTTATTTGATACATTCGGGTAAGATTCATCTTGTAGAGGTATGTTTGCTGCCAAGTCAGCTGCCTTTGCCAAGGTAATCCATACAGTTTATGCTAATTGATGATCTGGGAATAGAGGCTGAACCGAGTCTCATGTACCCATGTGTAGAATTATTCACGACTAAATGTAGGTCGACACAACAGCCTTTGACAGCGTTGAACATATGCTCTGATTTGACAAGACATAACAGGTAAAGCTTTTGATGTGATCGTGTGAAGGATAGAGAACAGCTGCTTGTAATGTGGGAGTCATAACCCCATACTATCGGAGTGTAACACGATGAACTCTAATGCATACACTGTTATGGCTAATGGCTGTAGTAACCTCTGCTACTTCGTAATATTCCTTTCGATGCGCTATTAATTAGGAACTGCAGCTGCGCCTAACACTAAGTTTTTGTTATTCTAGGCAGTAGCGGTGGCAGCGTGTCTCATTACGGCAGCAAGCCAGAAGGGCGGATAGAGAAAAAGAAATTAAGTAATAGTCATTCATATGCCGGGCGAATTCGCAGCTCCGGCAGCGATAGTGATTACAGCATTCAGGTAAATCTTTAGCCCTTTATAATAGTCCTGTGTAAAGTTGCAGGTGGATAAGCAGGTGAAGATTTAGTCATGCATAGGCTTGTAAATAGTTGCAAGTAGATAGCAGGTAAACATTTAGTCATGCATTGGCTTGTAAATAGTTGCAGGTAGATAGCAGGTAAACATTTAGTCATACATTGGCTTGTAAATAGTAGCAGGTAGATAGCAGGTAAACATTTAGTCATACATTGGCTTGTAAATAGTTGCAGGTAGATAGTAGGTAAACATTTAGTCATACATTGGCTTGTAAATAGTTGCAGGTAGATAGCAGGCAGAGATTTAGTCATGCATAGGCTTGTAAATAGTTGCAGGTAGATAGCAGGTAAACATTTAGTAATGCATTGGCTTGTAAATAGTTGCAGGTAGATAGTAGGTAAACATTTAGTCATACATTGGCTTGTAAATAGTAGCAGGTAGATAGCAGGCAGAGATTTAGTCATGCATAGGCTTGTAAATAGTAGCAGGTAGATAGCAGGCAGAGATTTAGTAATGCATCGGCTTGTAAATAGTTGCAGGTAGATAGCAGGTAAACATTTAGTAATGCATCGGCTTGTAAATAGTTGCAGGTAGATAGCAGGTAAACATTTAGTCATACATTGGCTTGTAAATAGTTGCAGGTAGATAGCAGGTAAACATTTAGTCATACATTGGCTTGTAAATAGTAGCAGGTAAATAACGGGTAAAGCTTGACCATGTATAGGTTTATAAATAGTTGCAGGAAGATCTTTGAGAGTTTCAGTCAATAGCTTTTGCAGATAGTATAATTGTAATTTGATCCTCAATATGTTGTATTGAGGACAACTAGCATTTCTAGGCCTAGAGGTGAAAAGGGCAAATATATTTACATGTGATGGCTTTTGTGTTAAAACACGGTATCACACTGATATGACCGTCACTATCAGCAATTGTGTTCTATTATATTGAAAATGCACATAAATCAGTTGTTTGGATTGATCAGGCAATGATCTAAGAATTGATCCTCAATGTGTATGGAAAATGTTTCAAGACCATATGACTGTTTGTTTGGATTGTTTTAACCAACAACCAAACTTAAAAGCAGAAATTAACCAGTTCTGAGGTTTACTCTACATGTTATAAAAATACATATGTTAGATCAAGTACTTCTGTAGGAATACACTTGATTCAATTGGTTTCACTACTCAGGACCTAATGAGAACTTTTGAACAAAAACTCTTTAATTTCAATGAATAATGCAGATAATTACACATAGTAATAAAACAAATTCATTATCTAGAAATGTGAAAGAGCCATAAAAACAAATTGATAAGAAGTTTTGTTTGCTACAGTCAGGTAAGTAAATGTGCAGGCTCAGCAATACAAAGCCTTTAAGGCTCGCTGTGCAATTCTAATTTAGACTTGATGAAATTTATATATTTTTTAGTTAATATATTGTTATTATTTGTATATTTTCTATTGCTCTATTTCTTCATTTTCCTTTGCTCCAAGGTCACCATGGTTGCTAGCGGTGGTCAGATAGTAATCAAGCTGTACTGATATTTTGTGAGCGAGCATCACACATTTTATGCAGTAGTGATTTTAGCTTCCCTCCATCTTATCAGCATTGTCGCTACATAAATGAGATAGTCTGCTGACTGTAGCTCACATTCTCTTGTCACGAGCATGTTGAAAAAATGTGGGAGATTTGGTGTTAATTATTCCTGCTCATCATTCCATTTTGAGCTTAGTAATTTCGGAATGGTTACGCTTTTGGCGGTTTAAAATTTCTCTCCTGTTGCTTCCTGAATCTGTCTTTACTAAATTCTTGTACAAAACTAACCCTGAAATATTATTGTGTATAATTAAAATATTTGTTATTATACTAAAACGGGACATTTGTATAGCTGGTTTAGTCAATAATCCTACAAGTAGTGGTAAGAAAAATTTTGAACCCACCTTCTACACATGTCCATAGCATGCATGTCTGCTGTATATAAATATTGACGATTAAGTACATATAGGCTATGAATCAGCTCTCTTTTCTCAAGAGGCAGCAAACACTATCGTCTTACCGATTGTTAAGGGCAACACTCATCAGATGTATAAGTTGGAATAAAACTTTATATGGGAAGTAAAAAATCAATCCCTCCTATGCGTTAAGGAATATTAACTGTTGCATGAGTCAGAGCACTCACTATTGTCTCAGAATATTGTTCTCAATTGAACTTTGAGTAGGAGTAGGATGAGCTAAACTCAGACTGTGTTTACATGAGCTAATCTTATACTACTCACATGCCATTACTCAAGGCATAGAAGAATATCAGGCTTTGTGACAATGTAGCTAATCTTATACTACTCACATGCCATTACTCAAGGCATAGAAGAATATCAGGCTTTGTGACAATGTAGCAAGGATTGAAGGTGTTCAGGGTTGCGATATCAGAGGTCTTCGACATATCAGTGATGTCTAGCTTGCTCTATAGCCATCGGCGTTCCCACCATAGTTTATCACTTAAGGGAAAGAGTGCTGCTAGGTATTTAGTATTCAGTAATTACATCTGCGTTTATTGCTCTCTCACTCCTTACGCGAGCTCTCGAATGCATTGAACCAGTTGTAGCAGCTAGTAGGGAGAGATTTGCAGTAAGTGTGCTAAAGGAGTGTACTATATATTTTAAATCATCAAAGCTACTACAGATTATGTCTTAGTTTTGATTTTTTCTGGAAGCAATAAGTTAGAATCAATTAAAGCTAATTGTAACTTTTGTTGGCAGCATGCCGAGGCTCCTACTTTACCGAACATTTGCCAAGTTTAATGCCTTGCCTTCCTCGAGGCATTTTGATTAGCACGCTATCAAGACACATTCTTTCAACATGAGGGGGTCGATAATTACATCCTCATTATTATCTAAGACGGCTGCTGAGTCTCTCTCTTGAATTTCCAGTTGCTAGGCTGCACAGCAGTTCAACCATCTCACAATCCTTCAACTCTTGTTGGCACTCGGTTGTTAAAAGTAGCATTGCCCCTGCTCTGCTGAGCGGATGGCTGTTAGAAATGGCGCCCTCACGGTAGATAACTGTTACTATTAGCCTCGCTAGTACATGGTCTCTTTGCCGGTAGTCAGTAGGTATTTGATATACTAGTACAAGGCCTCTTTATCAGTACTCAGTAGGTATTTGATATACTAGTACAAGGTCTCTTTATCAGTACTCAGAAGTATTTGATATACTAGTAAATGGTCTCTTTATCAGTACTCAGAAGTATTTGATATACTAGTACATGGTCTCTTTATCAGTACTCAGAAGTATTTAATATACTAGTACATGGTCTCTGTTTCAGTCTTCAGTAGGTACTAGATATGCTAGTAAGTATTATAGATGCCAGTATCCAGTAATTGTTGAAATTAGTACATTGTCGTAACTAAAACTATACTATAACACAGTTGTTATGTTTTAGGTGACACCACTAAGTTCTCGTCGGTCTCAGACTCTTACTCACCAGCTCGGCAGCAGACGTCACTCAACAGACGTACCAAAGTTTTCACCTCCACCTCCACCTGTCGAACCACCTTCACCGTGCAAGTCTCCCGCTGCTTCACCAGAAGTCTTTGAGTCTGATGTGATAACTTCACAATCATCAGCAACTAAAAGTAATACCATAATGGATACTAGGAGTGAACACAAGCTCGATGTTTCTCGTGGCAGCATGACCTTGACCTCGAGTGTCAGTACGGAGGCCATGCTCAAGGATCTGCGCAGAATGAATCCGACGTACAGCTCTGACTTGTCTGTTAATAAGTCAGTAACGGTAGACGCTGGCCTCACTTCACCAACATCCTACACATTACGTAACAAAAGCCCTTCTAGCAAGCGGTAGGTATTGTATTGCTGTAGCACACAGTGGCCCTCAAAGAATATATCACCAAGTTCGGGTTTGTTACTAATTGTCATTGTCAATTAACATGGCTGCTTATTGCTAGCTAGTTTTCACAGAATGTTCTATCATAGCAGGGGCACATACATGTATAAGGTCAGCAGCTCTCTTAGCATATACTGTACATATGCAGCATTTTCCGTTGCTACTTTAGTTTAGCAGAGAGAAGTTTTATTCTTTCACCCTTACAACGTTAAACAAAATCTTAATGAAGCAAATTGAATACAAACAACTGCTGTTTTCATTTTTGATTGTTGCCTTCGCCCTCTCCAATTGAATTGGTGAATCTGCCATGCCGCAGTTAGAAAATCTTCAGCAGTATTTGTTACGTATCATTCATTACTTATTAGCAGGTATCTAGGCTCTGTTAAGTCTTTTTAAATGTGTAAAACAGTCATCAACAAATAGAATCATAATGGACAACACCTGTTGATCATACATGCTGATCTGAAATTGAAAAGAGCACCCATGTTTACAGGCTTGAGGTAGTTATTTGATAACTTTGCCAGTTTATTTATTGAGTTCAACAGCTTGAAGCTCTTATTTGACTGCCAGATGCTCCCGTAAATCTGGCTCTGCGGTTGATCGGCATCAAGATAAGCGTAAAAAATTACCCAGCTTGGATGCACATTCTCTACATATATCCATATTGTGCAGCTGGTGCTTATGTGTAAAGCAACTGCTAGTTTCGTTTACTAGTTGTGGGCTGAAGTTCTCAAGTTCTCACCCGGCTCATTTCACCTCTGAGATTATTATCCAGTTTATTTTGCATTGAATTTAAGATTCTATAATTATTTCATAAGTTTTATTATTATGATAAATTGCTTCCACATACGGTTATGTTGAAATTGCATATTCAAGTTGAGTTACACTTAGCACTGAAAAATCTTTTGAAGCAAACCCAGTTTAATTTGGCACGTTATTCCCTGATGATTAAGCTTAAAAAACTTAGGATAAAAAGCCAGTCAGTGAGTTTTTAGTCTGAGAATATTAAAGATCTTTGAATAGAAAGAGCCATTCGTACCTGAGATTTCCTTGAACATAATTTTTACTTTGGCCATTCTACTAAAGGATTACATTCAAAACTAGTTTTATATGGGAATCTCATTAGCCGATTGCAAAAAACTAGGTGACAGATTTTTGTTGACATTTGATGTACTGTTTGGTAGAATCACAATGTGGCATTCGTGTCTTCTTGGTTTCCAGATATCATATGTATTATTTGGTAGTTCAGACAATTTCATTGTAATACATTATCAAAGGTAAAACTTGTTAGGTAAGTCAAATATTATAAAAAACAAATGCATGCATGCTTCCATGCATCATAAGTAAAGATAACCAAATTCCGTTTGGTTCCTCTTCTATGATAGTTCCTCTTCTATGTATATACAGGTAGTCCTTGTTTAAAGATGTATTTGCTTAAAGGTTGACTTGCAACAAAATTCACATTCCTTTTTAATTGATATCAAAATATTCACCATGTCTTACTCTGTGGTGTTGTAGGTGCAAAATATGTGGGAATGTGATTACAAGCTCTTAAAAGCTAAAACACGAACAGTTAATTGCAGCCACACGAGACCGCCGTAGTTTGGATTCTCTTTCCAAAACGGCTCAAATGTGACGTAGTTGTGGTAGATGGTTTCTGTTTACACTTTCATGCAACCTTATTCGTCAAAATATTTTCACAAATATACTTCACACATTCAATAAAACCATGTAATCATTGTAATGCTGTCACTTTTAGCACTGATATCTTAGAACTTACCATGAAAATTCATTAAATTTTTTAACCTTACCTCGAAGGAGTACATATCATTGTCTGATAATCATGACGAGCCTGTTGGTGACCTGTGATAATCGAAAAGTGCTGCAAAAATTATTTGTGAAGTATTGGGTCACATGATCAGATTACGACTTGAAGATTAGACCAAGCCGAAACAAAACTGTAAAGTAGCGAGCATCTATATTTGATACGGGGTCTTCGGTAAAACCCGAAGTGTTTGTCATAAACTAGTGTTACGATAAGTTTAATATTGAGCTTTTTATTGGCCTTTCAGTTCATGTGAGAACATCACGTGACAAGACAATAACCAAGTTGTCATGACTACGTCAGAGAAATAAACGGATTCCAATCTACGGCGGCTTTTCGTTTTTGAGCTTTTAAGAGCTTGTAATCACATTTTCACATATTTGGCACCTACAACACAACAGAGAAAGACATGGTGACTCTTTTGATACCAAATAACTGTAATGTGAATTTTGTTGCGAGTCACCCTTTAACGACCTGACAGAGCAATGACATAATTTAAAACTGCTCCAATATTTGTTCAAAGCAAACCCCTTTTAATTACGACGATGCAATGGCAGTGCAGTTGTAAGCTAATTTCATGCCGACAAGTTCTAACATGCATTTATGCGTATGACAAGTTCTAAGGCTAAGGTAACGTAGCCAGCCTTTCCCCATCTTCTGCTCAGTATCTTCCCGCCAGAGTCATATGCTTTCTAGGATGTACATAACTTTTGTTTTCAAGTTCAATGCTCTTATATTTTCTCAAAATGTTAGAGAAAATAAAAATTACTACTCAAGGATCAATAAATATATAATATATATATATATAAAAATATATAAAAAAAGGAAAAATGATAGGTCAAAAGGCAGTACAGTCATACTTCAACTTACGAGCTTAATGCGTTCCGAGACTGAGCTCGTATGTCAATTTACTCGCATGTTGGTGCAATTCATTTATATATAGAACAATTAAATATATATTTATTGGTTTCCATACTCTAAAATAAGCAAATAAAACACTCAAAACAAGATATTGTAACAGAAAGAACATGTTGGTTATTTTCCTTACGTACTACATGCTTTCAAAAAGCAACAAATAAAAAATGATGCAAGGAAATGTGATTAATTAAAATGTAAAATTAAATACATACAATAGCAGTTAACACTCGCGTTTGCCAGGGAGGGAGATATAAGTTATCCTTCGTTACAACAGTTGACTTTGATAAATTTGAATTTTATCAAAGTGTTAAAAGACAAACTTAGAAGCAAACTTTCATTTTCAACTAAACGTAATTAAAATTTCTTCGGCGTTCATAGTTTAAAGTTTCTTGCTGGTTAGCGAGAAATCTTTCCTTTTTTCGCTTTCACGACTAGCCGGCCGTTTTAAGATAAACCTATCTAACGACGTTTGCCTTTGTCGCCCTTGCAACATGTTGCGATAAGGACGAACACAAGTGTCGTCACAAATAGTTAATGCACGACCACTAGCCAGCTTGTCCAAATGTCTATTAAACAGTTTGGATAGATAGCGCCGGCCTTTTCACATAGCATCGTTTCAGTTACGCTGTCACCGGCCAATTGTTTGTCCAATGCCATCAGCGGTCGTGAAGATCGCTGCACCGTTTAGAAACTATGGTTAGTCCTTTTGCGAACTAAATGCCCTGAATATAATCTTTCTGTTTGATATTATGAATGTATTTCTGTCATATTCCCGAGCTAGCTCAATCACGCATACACATTTCGCATATTTTTCAATATTTTTCCGTTTAATATCAATTGTTATCATTTGCTTTTTATATTATCTTTCATTTTACTGGCAAACTTTCGGTCTACGCACAGTACGTTTAATTCACATAATTCTGCACAGAAAATCGTGCACAAAAAACACGGTACAACAGTATAACCTGAGCAGTTGAAAAATACAGAGTGATGCTGTTCTCATAAAACACCTCCGGCATACTTGGCAACTGACTCAAGTGCTCGTATCTCAAACATGGCTCATATGTTAGTGCTAAAACTTGCTTGAAAGCTGGCTCGTATCTCAAGTTTCTCGTACGTTGGAGCACTCGTAAGTTGAAGTATTACTGTATGGCATTGTACTACCTTCAGTAGTACACTGCCATACGTATTGTCGAGTGATGACCAAATAACAAGGCCCATTCACTTTTGATATTCTAGTCTAGCCAAGGTTTGTACAATCTTGGCATTTGACTCAAATATTAAATAAAACTTTAAAAACAGTAATTAGAACCTTAGTGTAAAAAAAGGGACAAAGGTAAAATGTACCATATCACCCAATGATGACGTAATGACCTAACCTATTTAACCGTGAATTTTTTCATCAAAGTGTTTTATGGACGGAATAACTGTCACTAAATGAGAACTGTCTGTATTTATTTTACCTGTAAAATATGTGTGAATGAGAACTTTTAGGCGCTGCAATGTTGTGTTTAATTTCATGGCACCTCTTTTTCAAACACATGATCTTTCTATTCCTTTTCTTTCTTCACCTCTATCAACCACCACCGTCATCTTTTTATTCTTGTCTCTTATCTCTATCAGCTCATTCACTATGTTTCCATGATGCGCAGTGCTTCGGAGTCGCGCCCTCTCCGAATCATGGAAACAGCGTCTTCGCACTGAAATCACTGCGCACTGATCAGTGCGAAGCCAGAGAAAATTCGCAGCAAGGAAACAGCAATTGCGCAGTCGCTGCGCGTAGCTCTCATGCCGTGGAGACGGATTCTTCGAGGGCATAAACTAGTACAAAAGTTATTCCGCTAATCTTGTTTTTTTTCTATTCTTCCGATCTTCTTTCACTTAAATTTAATTATGGTCTGCACCCACGAGGATGATGAGGTGATTGCTCTCCTAGACTTTGTTATCGATGCCAACACTTTTCGAAAAGTAGGTGGCAAGTCCTAAATTAACGTTTAAATAATATATTACTTAAAAATACTTATTAAAAATATATTACTTTGTAAAAATTGTGTTAAGGTTTGTAAAACCTTGTGAATGTGTATTATAAATAAAAGTATAATGACGACAGAAGCATAAAAAGACCGTTTCTGACGTTCGGTATCCATGATCGATTCTATTTCTCCATCAGACGATTCGATTTATACAATTTCTCTTCTCTGGCTAATTTGCTGAAAACCACTGTGCAGCATAGAAACGCACAACCCCCTCGACTTCGGAGGGGGCTGCATCGCAGTACTGCGCACCATGGAAACATAGTGATTGTCTTTCTATTCTGGTCTCTTAATTCTATCAACTTATCATCTTTCTATTCTGGTCTCTTATCTCTATCAACTCATCATCTTTCTATTCTAGTCTCTTATCTCTATCAACTCATCATCTTTCTATTCTGGTCTCTTTCACTGTATCTCTATCAACTCATCATCTTTCTTTGCTGGTCCATCATCTCTATCCTCTAGACCACAGCTTCTACCACACTTCTCCATCAGTAGCAAGCACAAATTTGACTTTCAAGTCGACTCTCTGTTTTATATCCATCTTATTGCAATTATGATTTGTTCAATGATGCCAACTCAAGTTTGGTTCAATGCAAATACCAACCAACATTTTATTTGTAGCATTTGTCTCTTACCGTAAACACATTTTTTCTAGCTTTTAATGCACCTGACCATCCTGACAAACTTTGGCAGGATGCTTCTTAAACAAGTAACTTTTTATTCCTTTTGAGCTTGTTTTTCTACGCTTCTAAACTTTACACATTGTTCCGGTATAAGGCACATTGGGTCACCCGTTCTTTTGTATCCTCAGGCCTCCTTTGTATCTTTTCATCGTTGCTCTTCCGATACCCTGTTGTTCTAGCACATTCATATCTATCAGGATTTTGTATTCAAATCAGACCCTATTAGTGTTATTACTAGTATAGTTTATACTACTAGTATTGCCAGTAGTACTGTTACTAGTACCTGAATTATTACTGTTATTGCATTATTGTAATTAATTTTAGTAGAGTGACTATTGAATCCCTAAATATTCTCAAGCTCTCAGCACTTTCATCAAACGTCTTTGTTTAAATAGCAAACAACATCATCAGAACTCTCTCTTGTATAGTATTGTATGTTTACGGTAAGTCTTAGTACATTATTACTATTTGTATTTATATGAAGCTTGGAGTTGAGTTGCCAGTACCTCCTAGACACACCAGAGAGCATTCAAATGGCTCGTTTACATGTGACTAGGCTATAGCTAAGCTGGCTGAGAGACTGGAGAGATAGGGAAGGCTCGTTAGGTATAATCAGACAGTACTTACATGTGTGCAAAGCTTCCCAATTTACATAAATATTGCTATAATGTATATGGAATGGTGCAATAAAATCTTAAGTATTTGCGTAAGAACTACAGCTGCATTTTCTCTACTGGCTGGCTTGGTTTCAGTCGCCGCACTGAGTTCTTCATTAGTGCCATCACCTTGTCATCAATGGTCCTTAACCAGACCCTTGTATTAGGGTTTGTGCTAATTATGTCATTGCTAGCTATTATCTCGGCTTATCATGAAATGATGAGTAGTATTGTTGCTTTGCTAGTTCAGTTGACCCAAAATGCAATAAAAATGTTTGCTATTCAGTCATTGGGCACTTATTATACCATTGACTCATTCAACCCAATTGACTAGATAGACAAACAGCTTTATTGCCAGTCTGAGTGACATGGATTGTAGAACGACATGACACTTTTTGCAGGTGCTCTACTAACTATCCCATGGCTGGTGCTTGCTCTCCTGGCTCACCAATGAGTCCGACAGGTGAACTAATTCGTCTTACCCGGTCAGGGAGGAGCTCTGTAGACTCTGGAACAAGCTCCGGGCCACATATTACCAAACAGCAGCCCGGACATTTTGTAGTAGTCGCTATAGATTTTGGTACAACATTCAGTGGCTACGCTTTTAGCTTTAATCAGGAACCTAACAGCATACACATGATGAGGAAGTGGGAAGGCGGAGATCCTGGTCTCATTAACCAAAAAACTCCAACCTGCTTGCTTTTGGAGCCAGATGGCAAATTCCACTCATTTGGGTTCAGGTGAGAATGTCAACAACTACAACAGCTTATAATGCTGGCAGCGAGGTAACAATATAAGCAACTTTGGCAGACATATGTAACAACAGGTGACAGAAAAGTACGATCGTAACTGCATTTAATGACTCAACCATAGTTTATATAATATAGACATTAGATGCTCCTACAATGCAAATTCCAGATAACGCAACAAATTTATTCCAAGTTTTGCTTCTTACTATGTAAGAAATTCTATATAACGTGGTGTCAAGTAGGGACAACTTCTCAAATTTGATTTGAATAGTAACATATTTTGCCACACTGTTGAGAAAAAACGACGTATGTATGGCTTTATATCTAATATACATACAACTTACATTACATTTTAGTTCATCGTGACAGATCGTCAGATGTGTTGACAAAACAGAAAATACACGTAGGTAACTGCGCAATTGTTAATAAAGGCTTAAAGGCAATTGATTGGTGCAGGTATTACAGCATCGGTCTACCAATTTAAATGTTATGAGTTGGGAGTATCACCAAGTGTTAATTTTTATCCCAACCTTGACCCCAGTATACAGATAGACACTGCTCTTTTTATAGTAAGATGTATTTTTGTTTCGCTTTGTTGTAGGCATATAAAATATTTGTTATTAGTTTTACCTTCTAGAATAAACTTTGCGTGCTAGAAAAAATGAAAAAAATCGGTGTAGATGGATGATGAATAGGTGCGTTTTTCATCAAATTATAGTAAAACTACCGCAATCATAGTCTATAAAACCAGTAAAATTGATCAGAAAAAGGAGACTAGTTGTTGATGCAAACTAATAATTTCACAGTTACAATACAGCCAACAAATTAAAAAGTGATGTCTAGTTTTTCTTTTTCTATGGCCAAAGGGGTGAGTTCAGAAAGATCTTGCAACGTATAAGGCAATTTACGTGTACATGTATTTTACTGTTCGTATAATGTAAAATCCCTATAACGTAGACGTTCCTGGAATGGATTATTAACGTTTTAGGAGCGGCTACTGTACATGAAACCTGATGCTATTTGTAAACTACTTGACAGCTAAATTGGTTAAAAACTATTGACTGATCAATCGTTCAGTAGAAAATTGATTAGCAGCTGATCAGGAATTGGCAAATGATTGGACCAACTTCAAATAGCGTATGTTTAAAATGTCGGAAAAAAGAAGACTTCAATGCTCAGCGAGTCTCATTTTATTTCCTATCTCGCGAAGCTCAGACAGTTTTTGTAATTTCAAGCTTCACTGATAATTATTGTTGCTGAAGAAACTTCAGTTGTCTCACAACAACATTATTAAGGCAGAATACAAAATCACTACATTATCGGCATCAAGCCTGAGAATAAACTAAGAAATAAATTATATTTTAAGTGCAGTCTTGTCAATAGCCCTACAGCTGAAAAGCAAATGCCACAGGAAATTGCTCATATTTATAGTTGATTGATTCGCTCAGCAATCTATTTTAAATAATCTTGCTAGGTTTTGTTATCAGTTGTTATTTCATGATCTTTGATATTAAAGAAAACAAAGCTATCAGAAATAAGTTTGCAGTTTATTAGAATATTTAGACCCGCGATTAATACAAACGATGAGTTTGTGTGCGACTATGATATTCAGAGAAGATAAAACTACTACATTGCTATTCACCGGTTTATCTTAAACATATAAGAAATAACAATGGGAGATTAGAAAACCAAGTGAATCTACAGCGACAGTCTTTATTTTGCATGACTTGATTAATAGTTGCTTTACTATCACCAAATAATTTTCTAGACATCGCCAAAATAAAACTCAGCCTTGAGCTCCGAATCTCAGCCTTGAGCTCCGAATCTCAGCCTTGAGCTCCGAATTGGATTGAAATGTTGTATTGAGTCCAGTTTCAGTTTTATAGGAAGTTTCAGTTTTATAGGCAACAATAATACAAGAAAATATAGCTTATAGCAAAAATTCCGATTGCAGATTATAGCTCAGTGTACAAATAGTTTCACTTAATGACATTTGATGCTAGATCACTGCATAGTTCAAAGTTAACTGTTATATGGTCTACTTAACCAAACTAACATCTATTCATGGCGCTCATCATGCGCTCTCCTAACAGCCTGCAAAATTGGTAGTCAAATAGTATTGCACAAAGGAACTTGAACTATTGTGCCTCTGGGTAACAGCGGCAATAAACTACATGTGAGTGCAATACATGATAGCCTGTGTATATAAGCATATTCTTTATTAGGCTAACAAGCAAGCAATAAACCTACCGTATATTTATTGCTAGATATGCAGGACAAGAAGGCATAATATTTCTAGAGAGAAATCATACATATTTCTACTCTGTTAGATAACTTATCAGCAGGCCTTTTAGATTAGAGAATCACACAGGAAACAGTAGGAATAACTGCTGTAAAGGTACATATCCAAACTATAGTAAATGCTCGTAGCTATGTACTTTATCCGGAAATTGTGAGAAGAGTTTTTTCAACATTTAAAAGTGAGTTTGAACAGTAAATGTGACATAAAAAACACCAATAATGGTTTTCTCTCAACTCGTTTGACCATAGCATCTATTAAAATCTAATAGGCGCCTTAACAGGTGTGTTTTGGCATTGTACTTTATACATCTTATCCGTGTTTGTCTCTTCTGAACAGTCTTTCTACAAAGTGTGATACGATGGTTTTATCTAAACATTGCAACAACAATGCGCTGTAATATGAGCCAAGTCTCACTCACATCCATACCTTACTGCTCATTGGTAGCTTGCTTTCTAGGTCAAGGTATGAAAATAAGTTTGAGGCACGGAGAACAGTTTCAAATAATGCTGATATTTTCGACTTTCATTTACAATATATAGTGCAGTAAGATCTCTCTGATATCCTAGCTTTTAGTCCAAACGAACAAAAATGCTACATCCCGGTTAAAATGTTAGAAAGGGCTATTTATCAAATACATAGAAAATTCACGGAAAAGGAGGTAACAATTTTATGTTCTATATTTACTGTAATATGATTATTTTGATGCAATTTTCACAGAATACGATGTTGAAAACTATTTTTCATTTTAAAATATTTTTTTACTTTTTTTTATAGATATAGCAAAATTAACCCAATTTTAGGACAATTATAGTATATTAGAGACTTGATAATACAAAAAAAACAAGTGTCCTTCTTCATAATTCTATTGTATGAAAGGTTAGTGAGAGAGCTGAATTCTCAGGTGTTAGCGTGAAAAGGTCATTTAATCATATAGCTAATTACCTTTGTTACAGATCAGCTACACTTATCTCTTGTATTGCTTTTGATACTGCTTAACAGAACACAAGCATTCTGTGGAGGATGTTTTGTTTGTCATTTTAGTCTGCTGATGTATAAGTGGTACGTAGATACTGACATGACATTGTAAACAACAGTAGGTAGGTCAAGTCCCAGGGAAACCAAACAATACAAAGAAATTCAATGTTATTTTGTAGAAATGAGGAAAGTCATACACAGCTGAGTTGTCAACTCAGCTGTGTATGACTTTCTATCTATATTTATGAATCTCAAAGTTTTTTTGTGATTCGGTTTGTCTAGCTATAGCTATTAAAATCTTGGAAAGAACAACCCGTATCACAGAATATTTGATCTTGGAATCTCCCGTTCCCCAGACAATATGCTAAACCATTGAGCTGCGTGCGATTGGTGGATTCATTTGGCGATATATGTAGTTATGTGGGTGAAAATACGCATATGTTGTGGCGCAATGTCATTTTATGCTAGCTCTCATGCAACTACATTACCTGTCACGGTTTATAAGCTGATTTTTAATACCGGTGCAACGCCGCCCATTCCGCTAGTGAGATATATCAGTTGTTGTTTCTGAGGATTTGTGTTATCAATGTGCTGACAGTATGTTTAATAGCCTCTCTCACACTTCTGCCACTATTCCCAAATAGAGATGCAAACCAAAGGGCAAGGAGAGGTTATAAGATTTAGATGCCAGCTTTTAGATCAACTGGTTTACTTTATAGTGCTCTAACTATTGCATTTTATACTATTCAAGTAAAGTACTATTTGTTTAAAATACTTAAATCTATATATCCTGTTTTCAATGGTGCTGTATTATTATTAGCTTTTATTATCATCACATCCATAATAATCCATCATTATAGTTATATATTATTATATACTGGTACATGTATATATTATATTGTTAGTTATTATAGTTGCTGCTTTTTTCAAAACTTATTGTTACTACTACTATTACTGTTACTATCATTCGTAAAAAGTAATATTATTTTAGTTATTCTAATGTCACTTTGATAATAACTATTGTTATTGTTACAAGGGATTTACTTGTTGCATATTATTAATTGCAGCCTGTTTGTATGCGAGTAGTTCATCTTTCTCATCTTGCAGTGCCAGAGATTTCTACCATGACCTAGACTCAGCTGAGGCAAGGAAATGGCTCTACTTTGATAAGTTTAAAATGACGTTGCATTACCACGCAGTAAGTATATTTACATATGTATATATAGTGATACTAGGTGCTAAGGCTAACTGCACATAACCCGCAACTTCGTCCAAAGTTAAGTTTATCTGCATCCATTCTCCTCCTTCCTTAATCATGTAGTAGTAACAAATCAATATTTGCAGCTATTGATACTGGTGTGTCTATTAAGTATTACACTATGTAGGTATATAGCTTTTAATCACTTCGTTTCAATTCATTGCATCAAATTTCTTTCAACACGTGGTCTGCCATTACATGTCACATTTTATGGCAAAACAGGTGTGATTGGACGACAAATCCTCAATATGTTTTATGAACTTTGTAGAGCCTCAATCATAATACTATGATCACTGCTGCCAATGGTGAAAAATTTTCTGCCAAGAAAGTCTTTTCACATTCTCTAAGATTTTTTCGCAATCACGCCCTAAATGAGCTCAGCGACCAATCAGGACTGAAAATACTGGCTGATGATGTTAAATGGGTGCTGACTGTGCCTGCTATTTGGAAGCAACCTGCCAAGCAGTTCATGAGGGAGGCATCATATGAGGTATGCCTATACGATTTGAGTCGCTTAGAGTAGGTTCATGATAGGGGCCTCACAAAGAGTCTGCTCATGATAATTTTGGGAAAAGATTAATTTCATCAAAGACCTTGTATTATTGAAACTCTGTGAGCGATATCAGACGGGAGAGGTGTTAGATTGGATTGGTATCAGATGGGAAAGGTATCAGATTGAATGGGTATCAGACGGGAGAGGTATCAGATTGGATGGGTATCAGATGGGAGAGATATCAGACGAAATGGGTATCAGACGGGAAAGGTATCAAATTGAATGGTTATCAGACGAGATGGGTACCAGTTGGGTGAGGTATCAAATTGAATGGGTATCAGGCGAGACAGGTATTTGATGAAAGAAGTGTCTGATGCAAGAGGTGTTAATCCTCACGAAATAGCTGGGTGTAAAAATCTATTTGTTTTGTCAATTAGTTTCAAGTTACATTGTTGTTAGCATAGTTCTTTTAGCAGGAGTTGTCAACATTGCACTGCTGGCTATTATAAAACAGATTTAGTCAACGGTTCGACATAATTTTCCTACTTTTTACCATTTTCAACCATCATTTTGCAGCCAATTAGGTTCTGTCAGACTACTGTCTGTCTTGGACCAGTTACTTTTTTTTCATGAAAAAATAATCAACAATAATTTGAAATCCCTGCAGCAACTAAAAGAAATGATACAAAATTATGTAAATTCGTTCAAAGATATTATGCTGACTTGAACTATTTCAGCGGTCAATTTTACAGACAAATCTGGACAAATCATATCTGTCTAGATTTAGCAGACAAATCTAGAAAATTCATCGTACACGGAAACTCAACAACATGTAGACAGTGTTGATGAATGACCCATTTTGTTATTCTTTAGTTGTTTTTATGAGATTCATTATAACATAATTCATTAAATGTATCATGCTGATTTGGAAGAGAAAGTTTACATAAAACTTATAACACAGGCAGGCCTCGCCTCTCCTGATCATCCTGATCAGCTAGTTATATCTCTGGAGCCAGAGGCAGCGTCGATCTACTGCCGTAGGTTGCGGATGAGTCAGCTGGTTCCTGACTGCCCACCGGCTATGCAGCCGCTAACTTTAGAGAGAAACAGAAAGTTGAGAGATGTGCCAGAGATAGTGGAAGACAGTATCGGAGATCACCTGGAGACAGGTAGTGCCTCAAGTCGGGCATCATTGTTCGAAACTTGTTGATATGCTCTGTAATTATGTTCCAGATTTTTTTCTATTAGTTGCCAGTCTGTGTGTAATTTTCTTTGGCTGCTTGTATTGTCTTTTTGTTTTCTTGTTCTGCTTTAAATTTATCCGAGCCTCAACATGTCTTCTGCCACTCCATTCTTCTGATTTATTATCTTTTTTTGGTGGGTAATGTTGGTCAGTCGTCCGGTAACAACTGAAGGCATTATAACATAAATTGTATTATTGACAACGTAGCTGTTTATATATAAATTCTTCAAATGATGGCCATGACCTTGTACGTATCTTGCTTGCTTTTTAGCTCCTTCTGATGTTGTTGAGGACCTCGTACAAGGTTTGCTATTACACGTTAAATATGAGAATAGATTATTCATCTAGACAAACGGAGTGAAGCTATCAAATAGTCATTCCGTGTATCCAGTTGCTCTAAATTTACTAATCCTTCGTTTTAATTTTCTCCTTCACTCTCAAGTTAGAGTCGCACCACTGACCATCACATATCCAACCAGTTTTAGATCGGAGTCATGTTGTCATGAGGATATGTGTGATATTAAGATAAAAATTCAGGTTTTCTTGTTATCTCATTTTTTTCTCAGCAGTTTTATTCTGTATTTAAAGCCATAGTTTTCATCAGTTTTGTCTGCCATCCCTCAATCACAGCTGCTATTAAAAACAATTTACACTTGCATGTTCTGACTCGGTGCATTGTTACTGGGTTGTAAAATGTACAGACTTGTATGAGCTCTGCATGCAATGCATAGTCTTTATATCCAAATATGTTCGGCTTCTAGTCAATATGTAAAAAATTCACCTTGCATTCTATGGTAAATTTACAACTTTTGTAGTTGCTGCTCTTGCATGTTCCCTGTTAGTCTCTCTCTCTCAGCATGCTTGCATGATTTCTTCTTTGTGGTAAGTAAAGGCTATTCTATTGCGTTCAATGAGGCCTACCGTATAAGCTTTACCTTGTGTTAGACAGACTGTTTCCAACCAATCTATACTCTATCAGTATGTAGTCATTTTTAAGCTCAAATTTCAGACTTCTAACACACTGATCTGAAAACAATTGATGCTTTGATTGGCATATTCTGGTACACAACATTATGGGTAGACAACTTTAGAGTCATGCTTCTTAAATTGAGTAATTTTGTTAGGTATGACTATTTTATCTTTACCAGTTTCATTGTTGTACGACTCTATACTTCCACAGCTTTATTTGTGTATAACTCTATTGTGACGGTTATATAACATTGCTGTTCAATAATTAGGCAGTTCATCCTACTTACACTTGTTATACTATGGTTACAACTGCAACCTTGTCTTGTTACAGGTTCTAGCTATATGGTTGTTGACTGCGGTGGAGGCACTGTCGACATAACAGTACATGAACTGGCAGGAGCCGGAGGAAGACTTAGAGAGCTGTACAGAGCTTCAGGGGGACCACATGGCTCCATTGGTAAGTTGCTCCACTGTTCCTATAGCACACAATCGGCAAATTCACTAGCTGTGGGATTGGAAACATTTTTGGTTTTCCTTAGGAGTTAGTTGGTGCAATGTTCTTCCTGATCATTTGACATATTTTAATAATGCCAAAAACCTTTCATTAAATGTAAATTTATCTTATCTGTTTGCCGGCTTGTTGTAAAGCCATTGGCAACACAACTGGGTTATAATGCTTGTAAAGCACCTTTTAGATCATAAATATTGGGAAACAAACTCAGTTTAAAACAGAAATAAAATGCTTTGAAAGCTTTCCTATCAAAGATAAACAAACTAGCATGTCTTTCCTATATGTAGATGTGCTCTAACATTGTCTATTATAAAATGAAGTGATTATTTAACTTACGCTAACTAAAACATGTGCTTCCTTCTGCTTATCACATGATATGTTGTCTTTGGAATTATCTACTCTCTCTCTATCTGAAGGAACAACTTACCCTGATTTTCCGTTTGTAAATTGCTATTCTCTCCTATGATCTTATAATAACCGACTAATAAATCAAGTGCTTCGAAAAGCTCTCACATTAATTTGAAATCTTTTTTTTGCCAGCAGCATCTCTGTTAAATACTTGTCTGGTTTCACTTCATTTATGACATATTGTAATATAAAATATTAATTATATTTAATTGTTGCAAAAGTGACCTCTGGAATCTTTCAAGTCAGCGTAACATCTTTGAATGAAATTAAATCATTTTTGTGTTATTTCTTTTTGTTGCTGCAGCGATTTCAAAGCAAAACTTACAGATCCGGGGTATTGCTGTAGAAAGTTCAGGTCTTTGAATGTTGCAGGAGTGGACAATGACTTTGAACAGCTCCTCTCAGACATATTTAGTGCAGAATTTATGGAGACATTCAAGAGCAAACGGCCAGCTGGCTTTGTTGATTTGATGATAGCCTTTGAGTCAAGGAAGCGTTCTGCTAGCCCTTACAAGGATATGCCTCTCAATGTGTCACTCCCATTCTCCTTTATTGACTACTATAAAAAAGTCAAGGTAGATATAAGATTCATATGCTGACAGCAGGCTAATCTGGTTCAATACAAGTGTTTAGTGCACTTTTTCTCGAGTATCGAAGTGGGAAGACTAGAAATATATAAAAATAAAATTCATATTTCTAAACTTTAATAACTTTTCCCATTTGATTTCCTTATTTAGCATTCTACAAGATTTACTTTCAGATGATATTGAAATGTGCATGAGTCGAATGTGTTAATCCTTTATCATTGATAACTTAATAAACTAGAAATAAACTTCCGGTGAGATGATATGGGATGTGTGCATACGTGCATGTTAGTCTTTCATCGTTAATACATTGATAAACTACAAAACAAACTGCTAGGTGATACTTAGTAATCTATGTTTAACATATTAAAAACAAGTTTTCGAATGTTCACCTGGAAGGTGATTTATGTTATTTATGGTAAATCTATGAGCTAAGGTTTTAGTGCTTGTCCAATCACCAACAGCTTAACAAACACATTCACGCATAGCTTGCTGAGTTCCTTGTTTTAATCGAAAAGAATAATTATCTGAAAAGTACCTGTCATACTTTTTAGATAATTATTCAAGGTGATTAAGAAGGGTGTCCATGAGTTTTTACGCTATCACTTAAGAAATACTTGCAGTTACTATCTCATATTTTTTGACTTATCCATCATGGTTATAGTATAAATTTATTGTGATATCCCTGTGTCTTTATACATGTGCTAATTTCATTACGTCTTCGTGGATATTCTAATGCTGCATGTAATCTTGGTATGCCTTAATACATGCACAACATATCTCTTATTGTTTGTCTATAATATCTCAGCAAAGGAAATAATACATTGACGAGATATTAGGCTGTATGAAGGATTTTAGGACAACTGTTTGCGGTAATTTTACCAGGTCATTTGTCTAGATACTGTGTGAAGTTATCTCACACAAGATAAGACGATTCTTGTTGGTACTCAGGGTAAGACAGTTGAATGGGCAATAAGAAAATATGGAGACTCAGAGATTAGATGGTCAGCTCAAGGTATGCTCAGGTTGACACAGGAAGCCATGAGAAAGCTGTTTATGCCAACAATTCTTAAGATTAAAGAAGCTGTAGGTGCAGTCATGGTGGCCAACAGCGGATCAGGTGAGAGAGATATCTTCTCAAATCGTAAGCTTGGTGGATTAGCTTTTATTTTTAACTTTATGGATCAGGTTACAGTCAGCATAGTTGTGCCTTGAAAGGTGTTCTATTTCTAGAAGATTTTTAAAAACACGTTATAGATTCATATAGGTTATTCGTATAGCCTCTCAAAATCAGTGCTATAAATACTTCATGTTCACTTTGTGCATGGAATAGTACAGGAAGGGAAACTATCAGCTTCAGCTCATCACCTTAAATAGAAGGGACGTTTGTGCAGAGTAGTGGTATAATCACCACCTGGGAGTTGTCATAGCATTGTCATTAAAATTCAGTCACCGGGTGACGTTATTGCTTTGTTTAAGAGGGCGTTTAACTAAAATATGTTTGTCAATTTGCCAGTTTATTGATTTGCCAGTTTGTCGATTTGCATCGATTGTATCGAGAGCAAAGGAAAATATTTCACATGTCTAAAATAAAGTTCACCAAAAATACATCTTTACTATTTGTAATAACAGCGGTGTCTGTTTGACCATTCGTCTATCCATCGCCAGGGTTCGAGTTTAGGGTAAAGGATATTTTTCGATGAGACTACAACTCGTGACAATCAGCTTAGTATATCGACACTACCAGCGGCACTAATTGATCACCTTTAAGTATTTCGGAATAAGGTGATAGCACAGCTAGTACCGGGTAACATGAGTGATGGGTTACAGCTCTATGCGTTCTTTCCAGAAACTGTAACTGCTGTGTAAATATAACACGCAGCTGTTGATTCTATACTCGTGTAGCGTGTAACTCAAACTTTCATTAGCCTTGCACTCCCTTGCTTATTTTAAGAGTCGTGCGATTAGTTGAGTAACATGAATCTTCGACTTTTTAATGCGCAATTAGAATTACGTATATGTAAAATGTGTACAGGATTCTTGTACAAAATTTATCAAGGTTTAGTAATATTTGTAGTTTGTTATCGAGTCTATGTGGCTGCGTTTCTCTAAGTAAATTACCACATGGGGTGTGTCTCTTTTAGTCAAGCTACTGTCTGCTTAACCCCACTTTCAAACGCAGTCAGTTCAAGAGAAACTAAGCTTACTGCTACAAATAAAATGCTTGCTGGTGGCAGTAAAACTACCAGACTGCAAATAACCTCTTGCAGAATTCTCCTTAATCTTGTATTGAGCACTGCGTAGCTGTTAAGTCATAAAAAAATGTTATTTAACTCTATTGATATAAAACGTTGCATGTCTGTGATGTGTATTTATTTTTTGACAGTTAGAGTTTTGTCTGGTTGCTAATTTTAGATATCCGATATCTATTTTTGGTTGGAGGATTTGCAGAATCGCCTCTGTTGCAAATGGAGGTTAGAAAAGAATTTGATAAAATGCTCAGAGTGATAATTCCTCAAGATGTTGGATTAAGCATTTTGAAAGGTTGGTTTTTGCATTATTATTGTTTTTCAAAAAGAATTTTGTTTATATTTGTCGTAGCTAATTGTATTTTTGTCTCCTTCGCGTGCTGATTAACTGGAATACTATACTTTCTGTTGGACTACTTTTCAAGCCTGGGTTGATCAACAAATCAAATCAAATTGGCCTAGTGTTGTTTTATTTACAAACGTAAGTTGACGTCTCTACTCTCAAAGAGTCTAGGGTTTTTCCATTTCGTTGATCGATAATTTTTGGTATCATAAATTGACTTATAAGCATTGTCAAAGTATGTGTTGTCAATTATATCATCTATTGTTATGCTATTCTTGTCCGCATATATTTTAGAAACCTCGCTTTAAAAAGCTATACTAAAACCACCTATTTCTTTCACAGGTGCGGTGCTTTTTGGCCATGACCCGACAATAATACATGTTCGCATTAGTCGAATGACATATGGTGTTGGAGTGTTAAACAGATTTGTAAAAGGCAAACATCCAAAGCACAAGTGCATAAAGAGAGATGGCATCGAGTGGTGCACAGATGTATTTGACAAGTTTGTGTTCACCGACCAGCCAGTTACGCTCGGTGACACTGTAACCAGGAGTTATACACCCGCTAAGATGGGACAAAAGTTTAGCATCATCAATGTATATTCAGCAGAGAAAACTGACGTTATGTTCATAACCGATGTGGGGGTCAAAAAGTGTGGCACACTCCAGTTAGATCTGACTGAGTTGTCACAAAAACCACCTGTTCGAAAGCGCCGCGAAATACAGGCCAGAATGGAGTTTGGTGACACTGAGATTAAGGTGGCAGCCATTGATACAGCTACTGGAACCAGTGTAAAAGCTAATATTGATTTCTTGAGCAACTGAGACTGCAAGATACTGGCTACTGACTGCTGAAAGTTTAAACTATCATGAATGTTTGCTGAATTTATTTTAAGCTGGAGTTGAGGTTGTATACCAGGAGTTGTCATAACATAAAGCTACAACTATAATTATTCTGTGATAAACCATATTTCGCTGTTTATATATGTCTTTAACCTAAATTAAGTAATTCATATCTTTGAAAGGGTATATTCAGTATGCCCATTATTTTACATATTCTACTAAAATAGTATATTTCTCTAACTTGATGCTGAGGTGTGAGCCTGAACTATGGTTGTCCATCTATTATGAAGATACATAATTTATGCTCTAAAAGTAAATAGCTAAGGCAAGCTTTTTTCACATTTGATGGCAACCTTTTGGCCTCAGCTTTGATTATTTGGAAGTGTGATCAATCGATAGAATGTTTTAACTTTTTACATACATTATATTAAGGCCTGACAAGTAATATTCTTGCTTCTTATACCATATAAAATGTTTATTATCTGGCATGGATAAATAATAAATATTTAAAATGCCTTTTAATATGCTTTCAGTTTTCGACATTCTTATGAAAAAGAAACAAGTATTGTTATAACATGAACGGCAGGCAATGTGTCTATTTTATGAAACATCTTCAAATTTAATAAGCAAATCAATTCATTGAGGTTTCTTTTAGTGAGCTGGAGGAACAGTATTGAAAAAAAATTTTGCAATGCCTCATTGAATCCACTCACACTAATCAATTTACTGGTTCATTGATCCTCTTTGATTTATTTACTCGGATAATTTTCTCATGAAAAGAAAGTAACTGGTCCAGACAGCAGTCTTGACAACCTAATCGGCTTCAAAATGATGGTTGAAAATGTTAAAAAGGTAGAAAATTACATGTATGTCGAACCATTGACTAAATCTGTTTTATAATAGCCAGCGGTGCAATGTTGACAATTCCTGCCGAAAGAACTGCTTGCTAACAACAATGCGACTTGAAATTTATTGACAAAACAAAAAGATTTTTACACCTAGCTGTTTCAAGAGGATTAACACCTCTTGCATCAGACACTTCTTTCATCAAATACCTCTCTCGTCTGATACCCATTCAATCTGTTACCTCTCTCGTCTGATACCCATCTCGTCTGATACCCATTCAATCTGATACCTCTCTCGTCTGATACCCATTCAATCTGTTACCTCTCTCGTCTGATACCCATCTCGTCTGATACCCATTCAATCTGATACCTCTCTCGTCTGATACCCATTCAATTTGTTACCTCTCTCGTCTGATACCCATCTCGTCTGATACCCATTCAATTTGTTACCTCTCTCGTCTGATACCCATCTCGTCTGATACCCATTCAATCTGTTACCTCTCTCGTCTGATACCCATCTCGTCTGATACCCATTCAATTTGTTACCTCTCTCGTCTGATACCCATCTCGTCTGATACCCATTCAATCTGTTACCTCTCTCGTCTGTTACCCATCTCGTCTGATACCCATTCAATCAAATAGATTTTTACACCCAGCTGTTTTGTTTGGCTTCAGTTAGTGTTATTCTAACATAAGAAAGGGCCATTCCTTAAATTGCAGAAATACTTAAAGTTGCTGTTTTTTAGTAAAGCTAAGTAGCTTTTTGCAAGTAAGTTAAAGCGACTCTTTGATACCATCCTAGTTTCTTTGCACAACGATTGTCATAGGTAATGAATCTTCAATTAGTTGTCTGCTAAATTTATCCACGACAATAATTAACTAAGGCAAATTGTCCATCTATAAAGGGTATTCCTTGTTGAAAAGGTCTACCAAAACCTCAGCGCTGACAAAACAATCAACTGTGTGATGAAAGTAGGAAGGTTGGCTCTATACGAAATCAGACATGAACGACTGTGGAGTGAGCTAGCACTCTGTTCAACTGCATTAGGTCAGTTCATTTTATTTTCCTAGCATGTTTTTTCCAACTATAAATTTTTTTACACCAAGTAACTCAAAAACTCATTTGGTAACCTAACAAAAATTATTGTAGGTACAGTCTTTGGTCTGATCATCACACTGCTAATCTGTTGTACGATTGGGCTAGTATCGATAGCGTTGAGAGAAGTAACAGACATCGTCACACAAACAGAGTTAGCCGACTCGTTTATCACCTGGATACAAGCGCCACTAACAGTAATACTTGGATATTTATACTTGGCAGCATAAGTAAGCATTACAAAAGCATATCCATGGTCTGTGTCAGGCTAGCTAAAGTTATCTTCTCTGAATATAGTTCTACAAGCAGCGCAGAAGACTTGAATGACTTGCCAACTACAGCCTTGATAGTATATTTGAAGCAGATATGTGATGGCGTTTCTCAATTACTGGAACCTCTGACTGACCTGGCAATAATATTTACCATTTTTTTATTAACAAAATGCATTTTCAGTTATTCAAGAATATTATTGCAGAGTAATTGTATTGCTGTTTACTTCTTCTTTGTTCTGCTGCCAGTTGTCTGCCTATGCTTAACAAAGAAGACACTGGTGCATATAAGACAAGAGACAGCGCCTGTACAACATCGAGTAGAGACGAGTTATTTCCATAGAATATACAGTCTTCTACCAGACATCCTCTGGGCAATTCAATACTCCATATGCCAACTTTCCCATGCTATTTAATTTTATCAAGCAAGGTTCAAGTAAATTAAATACAATATATATATTTATGATGATGATTTATGGGTGATATGCAAACATTTGAAATTCTTGATAAATAGTGCAGTGCAGATAAATTTACAAACAGGATGGTCACACAGACCTATTAATGAAGCACTGAGTAGAACAAACAAGAATATATTAAACACAGTGTAAGGTTCGAAAAAGAACTCGAGCAGAGTTTAATAATTCTCGATGAGAAGGCTAAGTGTAACTGATGCATACAAGAAATTGCAATAAATAAACTGATTTAGTAGCTTGGAAACAACACAAATCAAAACAACATGTTTATAAAAAACACGAGATTGAACTTGTTAAAATTTCAAGTTATGCTTGTCTAAAAACGAAAGTCAGAAAATAGGAGTGTTAAAGTGTATACAACACGTTGAAGAGGCAGGACTGGAGGCCTGATACAGGCTGGTTGGGTGTAAATGCTGCCACGCTCTGTGATCAAGCAGTTGGCTATAAAGCTGGCACCAACATGACTATGACTCGAGCAGGTTATTCAGAAGTTAGATGACATGGGAGCAAGTATTTTCAAGGTAGGATTTCAACCAAGGGTAAATGGTAGAATGAAACTCATCAGGAATCACTCATCAGTAATCGCTCATCAGGAAATGATTCAATCTTGGAGTTTACCAGACTAAAGACTTTTATTCGATGAGTAATGCACATCGGACTGAGCTCGGAGACGCTCGGCAGCCTGTAAGAAACCAACTAATCAATCTGCAACCTTCTCTGGTGTGATTAAGTATAGAGAATACACATTTGCTCTGGTGTGATACAATATAGAGAATACACACCGCTCTGGTGTGATACAACATAGAGAATGCACACCTGCTCTGGTGTGATACAATATAGAAAGTGCACATCTGCTCTGGAGTGATACAATATAGAGAATGCAAACCCGCTCTGGTGTGATACAGTATAGAGAATGCAAACCCGCTCTGGTGTGATACAGTATAGAGAATACACACCGCTCTGGTGTGATACAGTGTAGAGAATACACACTGCTCTGGTCGAATACAGTATAGAGAATACACACTGCTCTGGTGTGATACAGTATAGAGAATACACACTGCTCTGGTGTGATACAGTGTAGAGAATACACACTGCTCTGGTGTGATACAGTATAGAGAATACACACTGCTCTGGTGTGATACAATATAGAGAATACACACTGCTCTGGTGCGATACAGTATAGAAAATACACACCTGCTCTGGTGTGACACAGTGTAGAGAATACACACTGCTCTGGTGTGATACAGTATAGAGAATACACACTGCTCTGGTGCGATACAGTATAGAAAATACACACCTGCTCTGGTGTGATACAGTGTAGAGAATACACACTGCTCTGGTGTGATACAGTATAGAAAATACACACCTGCTCTGGTGTGATACAGTATAGAGAATACACATTGCTCTGGTGTGATACAGTATAGAGAATACACACTGCTCTGGTGCGATACAGTATAGAGAATACACACCTGCTCTGGTGTGATACAGTATAGAGAATACACACTGCTCTGGTGTGATACAGTATAGAGAATACACATTGCTCTGGTGTGATACAGTATAGAGAATACACACTGCTCTGGTGTGATACAGTATAGAGAATACACACTGCTCTGGTGTGATACAGTATAGAGAATACACATTGCTCTGGTGTGATACAGTATAGAGAATACACACTGCTCTGGTGCGATACAGTATAGAGAATACACACCTGCTCTGGTGTGATACAGTATAGAGAATACACACTGCTCTGGTGTGATACAGTATAGAGAATACACATTGCTCTGGTGTGATACAGTATAGAGAATACACACTGCTCTGGTGTGATACAGTATAGAGAATACACACTGCTCTGGTGTGATACAGTATAGAGAATACACATTGCTCTGGTGTGATACAGTATAGAGAATACACACTGCTCTGGTGCGATACAGTATAGAGAATACACACCTGCTCTGGTGTGATACAGTATAGAGAATACACACTGCTCTGGTGTGATACAGTATAGAGAATACACATTGCTCTGGTGTGATACAGTATAGAGAATACACACTGCTCTGGTGTGATACAGTATAGAGAATACACACTGCTCTGGTGTGATACAGTATAGAGAATACACATTGCTCTGGTGTGATACAGTATAGAGAATACACACTGCTCTGGTGCGATACAGTATAGAGAATACACACCTGCTCTGGTGTAAGATCTCTCTGCATATTGGCCATGAGCTCATAGCCTACCATAAACTTGCGTACAGTGGCAGAGCGTAACAAGGGTGGGCTATAGATGGCATGCAACTGCCAATGAGAATTGTCTTCATTGTTATTAGGAGCACCTAAACACAATAAACAAAGTCATGAGCCGTGTTAATAATTTGAAAATTTTATGATTAAGCTAAGCTGACTGATACCTTTCAAATTTATTAGAGAACTTATGGTAAGGACTGGAATCGTGTCCTCCTTGATAGAAACATAGTCCATTAAGTTTCCTTGGTATAATAGCAAACTAGACAGTGTAATGAGACTAAGGCACTAAATGAGCATTAGATGATGCTGCCTTAACGGGTTACTCATGTCAAATTGTAAAAGATTTTATCAGAAAGTATAAATATTTTTTGTGTCATTTGAGATTTTGTTTGTCATTTTAGGTGGTCTGACGGCCAGGATGTTTTAAGGATGAAATCGACAAATCTTGATTCCAGTTAAAATGACCAGAAGAAAAAACGCGTTCAAACCTTCCCAAAAATAATATCAATAGCAGTGTACATTGTTTATACGTAATAAATATATGATCTCATTAGCATCGGGTACTCATGTTTTACACAGCATTTAGGAAAAACAATGGGACAAATTTTACCCAACCTACCTTTAAATCATTTAGCAATTTATAACAATGTACCTGAGGCTATATTTGAAGTTTCATTCCAACAATCATAATAATGGATCCATTGTGACCAGCGTGCTGTTAAGTGAGACACGAGAGCACTGCTATGACTTCTGGTGTAAAAATCTTTTTTAACAATCCACAATACGCGAATATCCATTGAAACATTTATCGCAAGGTAAGTCAATGTGCGCACAACTCCAAACCCACAACATCCGCACAATGAAAACATAGTTTAAGATGTCGGCTTATGCCAACTTATACTCAGGTAGAAAAATCTTTGCTCAAAATATTAAACACAAGAATAATGAACGACCGCCCCATGGACACCATAAGAAGATCAATGATAGCTCTGAGAACAGAAGTAGCTTGAATATGATAAAACTTCTATATTAAGAGGTTATCTTATTAATATGAGAAAACTAACAGCCTAAAATATAGTTAGAAATAGACTTACCATGCCAACCCATAGAGTAAGGAAAGAAAGTCTCAAATAAATTGTCGTATTTAGTTAGTAACTTTTGCATTATATCCGTTAGACCTGCAACCACAATAATATGTTAACTTAGGAGAGTCTATTAAGAGGTAGTACACTGGTTTATAAGTCAAGATGGTGGGAGGAATTGAGGTCACAAGCAAAACTTGATAAAATCATTAGAAAAATTTATGGTCTTATAGAAATAATCTATGGTTTTATGGAAATACTCCATGTTCTTATGGAAATACTCTCTGGTTTTATAGAAATACTCTATGGTTTTATAGAAATACTGTATGGTTCTATAGAACTACTCTATGGTTTTATTTGAACTCTGGACTCGAACGAGCAGCAAGTATAAAGGGTTGGTTATAAAGCGATTACCACCAAGAAATGTGATTGAAAACGAGGCAGAGCCAATAAGGAGAGCAGTATGATATATTCAGTAGAATGATGTGAGTTGCTCTGGCAAGGACTAAGATGTTAGATGTGTTCACAACGTTGCGACAAAAAATTCAGTTTAGGTTTGCAGATCTGTAAAGTCTTACAAACAACACAGGAGTGATTTACCAGCTGAAAACCTTCCTGGCTTAATTTGTGATATAAGATTGAGCCTTGTATAACCCTTCTACTAAAACATTGTTTTAGTGAAGGACAGAGGCTACGACAGAGGATTGAGATGAAGATCGACAAGCTGCTAGCTTACTTTCTCGTTGACTGTTGTCTAAATCGTTTAGTCTGAGTGTGTGTTTGAGGGGGATAAGCATTGTCTCATACGGCCAGACTGCCCAGAAGGGAACAAGACACACCCAGTCGTCATTGAGAGCCACAACTCGTACCTGAAAAAGCCAAATCAAATGTCTGTTGGAGTTACAAACACTTGGACTGACTCAATGATGCCTGAACCAGTAACAACACACTGAGCTGTAATCCTACGACCAAACACGAGCGGAGCGATTGTTTGGGAGCTTTATGATAAATGCATATGTGCACACAACTCACGAAAATTATTCATCAACGAGCGTCGCAACCGAAATCTCATCAACAAATTTAATCATTTTTCAATGGAGTCGTTTAAGTATAATAACGATACAAAACACATATAAACCTATCTAAATATGTTAACAAGTCTTTGAAATTTGTAGACAATATCCTAAACCTTACTCATCTGATCGGATTATACATAAATACAGTCAAACATGGATAACTCGTCCACGGATAGCTCGAACACATGGTTAATTCGAACATTTCCTTTGGTCCGTTCCCACGTAATGATAAATTGCTATAGATAACTCGAACTCAACACTGTTAATTCGAACTGTTTTTTTGCCCAACAGCTACCGAAACGGTTGTTTCGCTTTAGAAAATCACTTTATTCAAAGCCATAGAGGTGAACTTCATCTTTTCGTAATTCATAAGCGTCGTTATTACCACCACCGGCAAAATATTTTTGTCAACGACTTTTCTAAAAGTTTGGTGAAATTTGATTTATACTGCGATACGATGAATAGCACGGGCTAGCCGGGTCACGCGCGCAAGAATTTTCGCCACGCACATACAAAACAAAAATCGCATGTTGTTTTGTATGTGCGTGGCGAAAATCCTTGAGTGCGGGACTCGGCTAGCCCGTGATGAATAGTTTTCCGACGTTGATTCCGTGTTGAATCAACGTCGGAATGTTGAATGTTTAAAACGTCTTAAAAAATGTTGTTATTAAACGTATACGTTGTCTGAGCTACAAAAAACTATTCATCGTTTGACCTAAACACAGAATACGTGTGTACATTCAATAAGTATCTATTAAAAAAGCGTGAGTGATATAGAATGTACCGTGAAACCTCGTAAAACTTCTAATTGAACTGCCTCGGAGTGTCGCTCTTAACGAATCCCAGGTAAAGTAAGGTAATCTGCATAAACTTCAAGAAAAAACGGCAAAATTGATCGTGGGTAAAACCCCAAAAGAAAAAAATGTCTTTTCTTTTGAGCATTTCAACAACGATCAAGTTTTGCCAATGTCAATCTGAAAAACGTCCTGGCAATAACATCACCTCAAACAACAAACTAATCTCAAGTGATAGAAAAATCTCTATACTTTTTCATGAAAACGTTTTAAACTTTACATTAGAAGCATTTAATTTGAAACAAGCCATTTGTGCTTTTGATTTATATTATAGTTTGTATATGTACATGTATCTACTAATAAATAAGTAAATATATGGACTTGTGACAGTGCTCTGATAACTTGAATGCTCTGATAATTCGAACACTTTTGCTCGGTCCCTTGAAGTTCGAGTTATCCATGTTTGACTGTAGATTAATTTGGCCTAAAATCGCTATTAAAACTTTGACAAGCCTTTTTTAACCAAAATTAAGACCGATCAACGAAACGTCGACAGGGCCGTGAGACAGAGTAGAACCATTAAGTCGTGCGCATTTCACGAAAAAAAAACATGCACATTTCACCAGTCTATGGCATTGTCGAATTGCCCAAGGTTTCTGTAACTAACGTAGAAGTACTGAAAGTAATCATTTCTTTTTTGATGATTTTAAAGTAAGTGAAATTTTAGACACTTATAATGAGTACTTTGGTATTCCAACTGATGTCCAAAGCAGTGAAAGTAAAGGAAATGACGACGATATTTTTCTAACGATTCTTATAAGATTATTACGATGTTCAATTATAAGAATAATTATTCGATTTTATAAGATTTAATTATAAGAATAGTCATTTGAATTTACAAGATCGAAGTATATACATGTAGTGACCGATGTTGAGCAATATGTTACTGTTATTATTTTTCCTAAATAATTTTAGAATTTAGAATTAATCTAGGATTTCTAAAAATCTAGATAAATATCACAACTTCTTGATATTGGTTGCTATGACCGTACGACGTTTTGAAATGTAAACAAAATTGTGCATTGGTTTTCTATTATTACTGTATTACTATATTAATAATATTGGTTATTCTAATAATATCAGTGCATTTTACTTCTAATATTGCATTTCTCCTATTGCAGGGGAAGATATAAACATATAATCTTTTCCTTTCATTATTGCTGTTTGTTGTACATAATAACACCCAGTACATTACAGCTACCATTGCAGCTACCATTGCAGTTATCCTATTGCACTGCAGTGCTATTTGACTGCTAATATTGCATTTCTCAACCAGAAGTACCCTTTCTTTTTTCCAATATCACTTTGGTCGTGGGCTGTATGACGGGAATTTCTAGTATATCACTACGACTGTGAAGCAATCCCTCGGAGATCGACTATGATGTCTGCAGAGACTGCAGAAGCTGTGCGCGTTTTTAAGAGCCATGTAGCACAAACAATGGCTGCCATATATAGTTACTAGCCCCCTGACATTCTAGTGGTCTATGAAAGGTTGTTAGAGATGCTGATAAGGCACAAAATATCAGCACACTTATTTGGAACTACTGGAAGGCAGTCAATTAGTGTAGGTGTTAGAGTATTGTGCTAGAGATAAGCCGAACATCATGAGTTCAAATCCCACAGAATACTATCTTTTTCTTACCTCCAACCGTGTTTTCGGACAGACAGACACAGCTCTTATTATAGTAAAGACTAGTTAATATGTTGTCGCCAATAATATGTTGTCGCCAACTATATGTTGTGTTCTCACTGTAATGTTCTTTATTTCAGCACTGAGTTTACAATGAATTGGTAAGAGACATTCCAAGTATATATATATGTATAGAGAGCTGTTATAGCAAAAGTATTATTCTTGAATTATACATTAAGCAAGTAAAAGTAATCTGTAACTATTCCATAAATAACCAGCTATGTATAATACTATTATATAATACTATAATGACATAGCCAACTTCATTCGCACTGTAAATCACTGGTTGTCTATTGTAATGTCCCAACACTAGTAATATATTAGTGAACAGCATTTACTAGTATACAGCAATAACATATTATAATACACCGTAGTATATAGCATGCATACATGCTGAGCTATACTCATGCAAAGGTACAGGCAAACTTTTAAAGCGGCTTATCTAGCAGTCCTTCAAGAAGATGAGTTGGGTAGACAGATTCTGCCAGAAAGAATATTTACTGCTCCTACCTTTTTTTCGATTTCCTTCCGGGCATATTCCAATAGTAGATTCTTTTTGTACGTTTTCTGGTACTCATTGAGTTTATTGTCCTTGACCTCTGCCAGAGCTGGCAGATACGAGGAAGACCAAATCTGTAACAAAACCTCCAAACATTAAACAAATCCTGTCGATAGCAAGGAGCTACAGTAAACAGTGAACCTATGAGTGGTTTCACAGTAGCGAAACTATCAGTAGTAATGTCGTACTGGAGCCATGAGTGGTCTCACAGTAGTGGCGCTATAAATGGTCTCACAGTAAGGGAGAAATGAGTGGTAATACAATACTGGAGCAATGAGTGGTAATACAATACTGGAGCTATGAATGGTAAAACAATACTTGAGCTATGAGTAGTAATACAATACTAGAGCTATGAGTGGTAAAACAATACTTGAGCTATGAGTAGTAATACAATACTAGAGCTATGAGTGGTAACACAATACTAGAGCTATGAGTGGTAATACAATACTTGAGCTATGAGTAGTAATACAATACTAGAGCTATGAGTGGTAATACAATACTAGAGCTATGAGTGGTAAAACAATACTTGAGCTATGAGTAGTAATACAATACTAGAGCTATGAGTGGTAATACAATACTAGAGCTATGAGTAGTAATACAATACTAGAGCTATGAGTGGTAATACAATACTAGAGCTATGAGTGGTAAAACAATACTTGAGCTATGAGTAGTAATACAATACTAGAGCTATGAGTGGTAATACAATACTAGAGCTATGAGTGGTAAAACAATACTTGAGCTATGAGTAGTAATACAATACTAGAGCTATGAGTGGTAATACAATACTAGAGCTATGAGTAGTAATACAATACTAGAGCTATGAGTGGTAATACAATACTAGAGCTATGAGTGGTAATACAATACTGAAGCAAAGTTGGGCCCAATGTGTTCGAAATATTGGAAAGTTGCGAACCTTATCTATATATATATTTCTCAAAGTATGTCCGTGTGTCGTATGTCGGTCTGCATTCCAGCTATAGCTATTATTAGAATAGCCTAGCTGAGCAACAATGCTGACACAATGTCATTGCCTACCAGCATTTGAAGCCTAGCAGCTTACTGCAATTTTCCATTGGCAATGTGCCAGGCTAATAGCTTGAAAGCTACAGTTGTTTGACAAAGTTTTAAAACCTTTACAGTAGTTTTCATATTTCTCTTAATTTATTTCAACTACACAAAACACTTCTCTCATGATATGTAGTTTGAAAGTTAAAATGGTAAATGTTGTTATATGTTAAATACATATCAATTTTCTGTCTAGACTTTTTTATTACCCGGACAACGCCGGGTAGCACAGCTAGTACATACATATATTGCCAATGACCACACTCTCCTTTGGAAGAGTATATCATTGGAATGCCTCACTGTATATTGTTGAAATACCTCCCTTCATTGCTATGCAATGTGTATACTATAAAACACAGAAAAATTTGTTGTCAATCTCAAGACCACAGAGCTAAATTAAGCATTTAATGAGTTTTCTGATAAGTTCATGAGGGTCAAAGGAAGGTCGATTAAAATTTAAAATTAAAATTTCAGGTTTGCGTTAATTTCAAGCTCCCTTAAAATATCAATTGAAGGCTAACCGACATGTATATAAATTAGCATGGTAACATGTGATGTAGCTGTATGAATCTATAGGCAGCTAATCAAAACAGAAAGCGTGAAGTTTAATATAAATAGCAGGCTATAAAATTCATACACGTGGGTGTAACTAAAACTAATGTTAAAAAATTGATAAAAATTAACATGAGTAGATTTTAGTTAAAACTTCAGTACATTCATTTTGCATTCTTTTGTATATTAAGGACAAAGTCCAATGATAAATGAAACATCAGTTAAAATCACAGGTTTAGCTAGCCATACCTCAGGCATTCGCTCACTGTCATACCGACTCATATCTGAGTTACCATAAAACCTCTATTTGAGTACCACCTCTATTTGAATGCCACCTCTAATGAAACGCCACTATAGGAAAAAGGTTGAAAAATACAGTGGACACCCTTTAATTGAACGATGCCTCTATTTAAATGCCACTTTGAAATTCTTTAGACTTTTATCAACCCATAATAGAAAGTTATCAGTAGAAAAGTGTCCGCAAAATCGTACTAATAATGACTTGGTTACTTCAATAACAATTGTCTTTTGTTGTTGCCGTAGTGGTTGCCATGGTTTTAGTGACCGTGTACCTGAGAAGATCAATCATTACAATCATAACTACACTCTGATTCAAAGTCACTAAGGTCTAAATCTGATACATTGTCGTTCATCCATAAAGTGGTTTACAATCTTACCTGAAGACTTTAGAGCGTTTTAATGAACGATGAGACAACTCTGCAGAAACACTGTACGATGTAATAGCAGCAATGGTTAAGGTGTATCAAAGTCTGTTTTCTAACTTCAAAGCTTTACGGTTTTTCTTAAAATTTGGAAAGCGACACAATTAAAATAATTCATAAGTTTGTCCTGCTAAATTATATTTGTACTCAAAGAAGCTCCTTGTTAAACTCGGTCGGATATTTCGACGTAAATATAAAACGATTTAGCAAAAATGTTGAGACCGACGGCATCAGTGTCGCTTTGCCCAAAGGAGCGTACAAAATATAGGCAACATTAGCATCTCTTCACCAGTAAAAGGGTTAAATTTATCTTCCCAAAAGTCTAACTAACTAGTCAAAGAATACAGCCTCTATTTGAACGCCACCTCTAAAAAAACGCCACCATAAAAGAAGGATTAAAATCCACACTCCATTGCATTCGAATAAATGTTTCATGGTATATGCAAACAAGTGCCTGCCTTCATTATCCTCTGCATTACAAGTTCTACAACAATTATATCAAAGCACCTACTATCACACACACACTTGCCTTGTAACAGGCCAGTTAGACAGCTAAAAACCATTAGAGCCACAAGATGATGATCTATGGTTCTCATGTAAAAGATGGAATGCATAAGAGTATAAAGTCCTTCAATGGCATTTATATTAATAATTTAAAAGAGTACTTTTACAGCGATTATTCCTACTGTTTCCTTTGTGATTCTCTAATCTAAAAGGCCTGCTGATGAGTTATTTAACAGAGTAGAAATATGTATGAGTTCTCTCTAGAAATGTTATGCCTTCTAGTTCTGCATATCTAGCAATGAATAAACGGTAGGTTTATTGCTTGCTTGTTAGCCTAATAAAGAATATGTTTATATACACAGACTATCATGTATTGCACTTACATGTAGTTTATTGCCACTGTTACCTCAAGTTCCCTTGTGCAATATAGGTAAGCTGGTCAGCATCGCAATTAAAAGGCTGTTGAGAGCACACAACTCCCGCAATTACTTCACATAAGTGCACCACAGATAGCTACTCAGTCTGAGTAAAAGAGTTGCCCACCCATGCTATTGCTGAGCGAATGGCCACCCAACTGGTAATCTAGCCCCACTTTACGAACAGTAGTCAGGCTTTTCTGCCCTTGCCACAACAAGCAAAATGTGTCCAACTGTGATATGCCACTACACTGTGCGTTGCAGCTGGTCAGTACCATAGCATTGAAGTTATTCTCCCCTGAGAATTGTTAATAAACTCAGGACAAAAGGAAAGAGATTCTACCCAGGGATGGAACACACCCCAAGAATTCATGGCTTACTTCCCTTGGTAGAATCTACTGCAAACTCTCACAAACCACCTTTGAAATCCCTGAAGAAAACAAAAGCAAGTGCATACGACCGACCGTGATAGCAATTCAATATTAGCGTTGTCCTTGGTGACACGTAAATGCCAACTTAAACAGCTAAGGACTAAAAACCACCCAGCATAATGCTGAGCTGCATGACAACAATCTAATATACCTAAAGGGTATGTACCTGACAGTGAGGGTGTGGATTGGAACAGCCCATCATAGCACCTTTGTTCTCAAAAATCTGAAACAAGCAACAGCTGAGCATAGTGCCATTGAATTACATAGTAGGCGGTCACCGTATAATTGTATATCATTAGACATGACCACACACTGCAATTGTTTAGTTGAATGGCCTTAATCATTAACATGATCAAAATCTAAATTCTCCAAAATCATGGACTGTCTAAAATTAACCTTGACCCAGTATTATGACTAGTGTGAGTAAATCCTCAAAGATTGAGTACTTCTACTTAACTTACTGCAAGCAGAGGCTGTGCTGCTTTTTAAAAGCAGCATTGCACAAACAATACTCTGTTATCTTGGCTGGACATATCTGAGTCTAGTGGTAAGGTAACCTAAATGACTGGAGACATGCCCAGTTGCAGAGAGCAATTTTAGGTTGGATGACATTTTTGTCATCCACCGGTGGCCATTTAACCCCAACGTGTTGTTTGTGGGTCGGGTGTTCTAGACCCCAAGGCAACAGTTGCACTCAACTATAACTAGTAGGCAGATATTCAATACAAAATGATAATTAGTTAGACAAGTTATGACTGAAACAAGCAGTGAGCTGAAGGCAGTATCTCTGCACTTGCTGTATTCCACACCTAAGCAATTACACATTCTTAACATAAAGATGCTGATGTAATTGTTAACTCATTATCAGTGGAATTAAGGAACGGCATTCCTTGCATTTACCCTGCATTGACAATATGCTTGAACATTGGAAGATTCACGTTAAAATATATTTTGTATGAGAATGAGTCAGAGCTACGGTCATGCATGCTGCAGAGTTAGCCATTCTTGCTTCATATGAAAAACTTGTACATTGAAGCAAGTATTCTCATTGTATTTAATTCAATTCTTCACATAACTCGAAAATGTAGTGATAAACGCAACACTTCAGCATTAGCATTAAAATAAATGCATTATATTAAACTTATATAACCCATACATTTATATAACTGTGACTTGTTAAAGTGTACATCTATACAACTGTACAACTGTATGCTAGCACAACTGTTAATCCATTAAACTATATCCGTACAGCTGCATGTATGATGAATAGCACAACTGTACAACTGTATACCTGTATATATCCATATAACTAAGTATCCATTAAACCATATCCGTACAATTGTACGCATGACAAATAGTACAACTGTATATCTGTACAGCTACGTATCTGTATAATAGATATAAAACCCAGCAACTGCATAAACAACGTCAAACTTACTTGAACCCAAATGTACTTTTTGCCGAGTTCTTCGTACAGCTCCGCCCACTTGTCTATGACTCTTCTGACTTCATCGTGTGACATCAACGCAAGAGTAAGGTCGGAGTGAGGATGGAAGCACATGACCTTGCAGTTGCCCTGAGCACCAGACATCGTAAACAAGCCATCATCTGATGCTGCCAGAGAATCTGCTGAAAACGCATATAGCTAGAGAGATAGACGTACAGTAAACTCCGGCATACAAGTCGAAAATTTGACATCAAATTTCAAGCTTAAAAATCCATCTTCGATTCATACAACGTCCACATTCTTCATGACACGAATTCGAGTAACATTCAACTTCAGAAAACCATCGCAAATCTAAATTACATGATATGATGATTTATTTATAAAATAGTAAAATAGGCCTACTAGTAATCTTACTCAACATGAGATGGATCAAACACAAAGTTAAATTCTTCATCAAATAAATTGTCATCACTAAGATTATTTTTTAAAATAACGTATTTTTTGAATTTAATGCTATTTTCGCAGTATCTGCCTACAAACCTATACTTTGGTAATCCATTTGACACATCCACTATTGTCCATGAATCATTTTTATTGTACATGAATCACAATTCCTGACAGAAATCTGTCTTGTGGCTTGGATTATTTGTTGAAAACATACGTATTACCAAAGATGGCGGTTTCGTTCTATTGGCGAGGCTTGGTAATTGGTAATTCACCATTGGTGAGGCTTCTATTGGTACTTCACCATTCAATATGATGGTGAAGTTTTGTTTTTCGTGCTTTGTGGTTTTCACTAGAGCTGTTTTCTTTCGCTTTTTTGTTAATTGTTGTACGTAGTGCCGATAGCACAAAAATCATTTTTGAATACCATTTTCCCAGTTGCGTATTGCCCGCCTCTGATGCCAACTGAACTATTAGCAATCAAACGATTTGAGCCAGAGAAGAGAGTCGACTTATACGGCAGGTACATGTCAAATCCAGGATTTTTAAATCAAACTTTAGGCCTAGACTTATATGCCAGAATTTACGATATGCGAATTAGGTCAAGCATAGCAGAACATTTCACATGTGTTATCTTTGCACTGAGTGAATCCTAAGGAGTTGAATGGCAATAAACTTGCATCAGAACTGTTTTAAATGACTTACAATGTATTTTTGAACAAGTTTTTTTGTTACAAGTACGAGCTTTCGAGATGACTGTTCTAAAATTTTGTTATTATCGCAAAATATGTATTTCAGTGCTTTGTAAGCTTTTGAAAGCATTTAGCATTGATTTGCTTTCATAAAAACATTAATATTTAGCAATGGTACTATATAATATATTTATACAGAGGAAGTAGCGCCTACCAAGCTGTAATCGATAATACAGTAACCCTCCTACTTTGCATAGGCTATGTTCCAGACCCACCCGTGAAATAGGAATTTACGCATGATAAAAACTGATTTTTTCAAGTATGAGCCACAATTTCAACACTTCAAAAAGCTTAAATCAGTTCCTAAATTTTTGCCATTACTATGCATGTAATTACACGCATGTGTGTCCTTGTACATGTGACATACTTGTATAGTACATTGTTTACACAGTACTGAAACTATGACTGGGGCAAGAAAACAACGAGGTAAAGTCGATGCTACATATTTTTTAGCCAATCAGTGTCAAGATAGCAAAATGATGGAAAGTACTTATTGGTGATTCACTGTAGGTGAAGGACGGTCAAATTACACTCAATGCTTGAGAAGCGATCTCGGGCTATTGTTGGAAGAGATTCTATTTATATCGCTGACAACAATCAGCTAGTTGCTAGAGAAACTTCATATGAATAGACTGTGCATTCCGTATTCATGCTTGGTTCTGTGCACATTGTGTGAGTTTCACAATTAAGTAGATGAATATAAGTTTTCCTAATTGACTTTTAGTTAATCTTTTAAATTTTGTTTCAGCATTTCTAGGCAGAGAATTCGCTTTAATGCATTAGTATTAGACTTGCACTGTTTTGAATATTCGTGCATGTTCATTGTGAGACAGAAGTCACAAGGGTGTAAATACATTAGAGAGGAGATAACTCTCAGTTGTCCCAATTTATAACTCGTGAAAAGCTTCAGAGATGAGACCGACAGCGCAATACTATGGAAGCCTCAAGCGCAATAAATGAAAGCCTCGGTGGTTAAAGTTGTGAAGCAGCATATTACTGTATTATGTACATGTAATATATTTATAGATACAAAGTATCACCCAGTAAGCTCTCAGCAATGATCATATGATTACTGTAGTTACATGCACTCCTAAGAATCAATCAACTGGTCGTGCTAGGTAATAGCATTCTGGAATGTTCAAAGAGTGCTTAGGGCTTTAGTTAAAAAGGCAGTTATGTCAGCAGCCACATTCTGGCATGCGTTTGTGACTAGAGTAAAAGTACAGAGTTACAGCAGCTAAAAGCAACATTCCAACAATGACGATGCTATGTTGTTGTATTAGATCACAAGCTAAAGTGTATCAACCCGCAATCATGTAGTACCTAAGGCTAATGATAGCTCACTGTCATTCACACAGTTCAACTTGCTTAAATTTTATAGTGGCCTTTGTGAAGCGAAATGTTTTTAATTAGAGGCAAAGTGAGGGATCTGTTAGATGCTTGTAGGATCTAACATCTTCCTTGTAGCAACAGTATATTTTGGTTGATTTATAAAGGAGATTTTATATATCTCACTTAGTTTCATTCATTAGCAACTAGTATTGGTGTCAATTGCTAAGTTTAGTGGCAAATTGTCGAGTGACAAATTGCCAAGAGACAAATTGCCAAAAGACAAATTACCAAAAGACAAATTGCCAAAAGACAAATTGCTAAATGTGTTTGCTTCACGAGTAGCTACAATAATGATGACTTATTCAGGGTTTTTGCCACTATTTCCAGCATAAAATAATTGGAAAATCTAAATTTGTCATTGAGATTTCATGTTATCTTTTACAAAATGACATATTTTTACCATTTCATTAATGTGCAAGCTACGTGAAAACATGCACACTGTGTTCCTAGAAGGAACATAGTAGTTATTCAATGAACATAATATTATTAGTCAAAATGACGTATTTTTAAAAAAATGACGACTTTTTCAACTAAAGGTGGATGTTATGTCACATTTCTATAGAATTGCACCGGCAAGGCGAAAAGGTGGAATGTATGAAGTAAAGGGAGAGGCACGTAATCAGCTGTAGTTAATATGACAGATAAGAGAGCTTCCGTACATTTAGCACGTAGTTAAGTACTTGTTAAATACTATTGACGCGTCACTTGACAAGCAAGAAAATGCCACGCTCTCACTTCGCAGCAGATACCCTATCTTGGTATGTTACGATATACCCAGTTTTTGACCCTAGTTCATGCCATACGAGCGTGAGAATCTGCGCTGCCACTTACCAGGGTTCGGCACATCGTCTAGCAAAGCAGGAAAGTCGTTGTCAAAGACAAAAGTGCTCGTATAGTCAGGATTGATGATGCCGTTGGATCTCGTAGCCGTCGGACATAGTGGATTGTTCGGATCAAACCTGGGAATAGCAGTCACCTCAGGCTTCTCAACTTGCCCATTCCACGGTCTCTTGGCGCGATGTGGGCAGACAAGAACCCAATCACCTGTCAATGGGTTGAATCTCCGATGCGCGTGATCTAAAAGATGATGCGCTCATAGAATTGCTAAAATTACAACCAAACCTGAAACCTAGACTTTTAATCACCTCAATATACAGACTTTCCATCATACGATATGAGATGGAATTACTTATGCGACTACAGTGGGGATCGCAGGTATGGCGCAGCTTAAAATAAACACGTTGTTTGTCATAAATTCGTAGCTTGTTATGGTAATATGCATTCAATGAAAAGCTAAGGATGCTCTACACATGAATATTATTAAGCATCAACTGATACTTGCCTTTTTAGCCTGGTTTTTGTATAACACATTGGTATATGCACATTATGGCAAAAAACTCAATAAAACAAAATTAATAAACACTAACAAAATTGGCCAAATTTAACATGGTTTCTAAACATACGTATACCTACTTGTAATTGTATAGAAGTAAAATTGTGGCCTTTGAAGTATTAGTAGCATCTTAATACTAATGTGTCCAGCCTTTATGGTTTATCACAAGATAGGATAAAATGAGTGCCCAATAAATAGATTATATTTCATGAGAATAGTTTTGGTGACAAACAGAGTGTATATAAAACTTGCTACTCAGTTAGGCCTATGTATTGTATGTACGGCTTGAGATAATAAAAAGGTGAGTTTATGCCATAAATAATAAACAAACAAAAAAACTATTAGGTGGTAGTATAATTACAATGACCGCTGTAGACCTGAAGTAATTTTCCATGCATTACATTTGAATTTTTTTGAAGCTAAGTGGATGTGAAAAGCCTAGCAAAAATTGAAAATACAATTAAAAAAATAGAAAATGTAGGTACAAACCAAGTTAATTAAAACTTTACCTAAATAAAGTTAAAGTAAGTTATCCCATGTATCTACATGTATATCACCACCACTACTTGCCCAACCAAGCATCATCAAGCTCACATTTCTGTTCACCTGTTTCTCAGTCAAATATCGATAATGAACTTTTTTTCTTGACTGTAACTTTATTAATTTAGTTTCTACATATAGTTTCATTTTTACAATAAAATTTTAAATAGTTTTAAATATTGCATTTTTGATGCCATATATAACTAACTACAATAGTTATTAAGGAGTTATCGAGGAGTCATCGAGGAGTAATCGAAGAATCATCGAGGAGTCATCGAAGAGTCATCGAAGAGTTATCAAGAAGGTATCAAGGAGGTATCAAGGAGTTATCGAGGAGGTATCAAGGAGTTATCGAGGAGGTATCAAGGAGTTATTGAGGAGGTACCGAGGAGGTATCAAGGAGTTACTGAGGAGGTATCAAGGAGGTATCGAGGAGTTATCGAAGAGGTATCGAGGAGGTATCGAGGAGGTATAGAGGAGTTATCGAGGAGGTATCGAGGAGTTACCAAGGAGGTATCGAGGAGTTATCGAGGAATTATCAAGGAGTTATCGAAGAGGTATCAAGGAGTTATTAAGGAGTTATCAAGGAGGTATCAAGGAGGTATCAAGGAGTTATCAAAGAGGTATCAAGGAGTTATCAAGGAGGTATCAAGGAGGTGTCAAGGAGGTATCAAGGAGTTATCAAGCAGGTATCAAGGAGTTATCAAGGAGGTATCGAGGAGTTATCAAGGAGGTATCGAGGAGTTATCAAGGAGGTATTGAGGAGTTATCAAGGAGGTATTGAGGAGGTATCGAAGAGTTATCGAGGAGGTATCGAGGAGTTACCGAGGAGGTATCGAGGAGTTATCGAGGAGGTATCGAGGAGTTATCGAGGAGGTATCGAGGAGGTATCGAGGAATTATCAAGGAGGTATCAAGGAGGTATCAAGGAGGTATCAAGGAGGTATCAAGGAGGTATCAAGGAGTTTTCAAGGGGTTACCAAAGAGGTATCAAGGAGTTATCAAGGAGGTATCAAGGAGGTATCAAGGAGGTATCAAGGAGTTATCAAGGAGGTACCAAGGAGGTATCAAGGAGGTATCAAGGAGTTACCAAGGAGTTATCAAGGAGGTATCAAAAAGGTATCGAGGAGTTACCAAGGAGTTATTGCAGGCTGTGGAATAAACTAACGAACTTCATATAAGAATCCTGTGCATTCATAGAGGAATATCCTCTCCAGCATACCACAATTTTATTATACACATAAGGTCATGAAACGAATAACCTTCACATATTGAGGTTCAAATGTGCTAGATGTGGGTACTGCTGCCAGCAGCACTTTATCACAACAATTGAGCAGATGCCAATAATAACAACCCTTCGCTCATAATGAACCAATAAAATATTTATATAGAAAGGCTGAAGACATGTATCTCCACATCCGCTCATGCTTGGTGTGGAGATACATGTAAGCTCCTATCTATCATAGTAACTCTAATCAGATATAGCAAAGATCTACGTTATGCAAATACACACTGTGTTTCCATGCTTTGAATGGGTTCAGATTTGCTCGCTGACTACTGCTTCAATTATTTGGAGTTGCACTATAAATCTTTCCAAGATTCGCTATTTAATCCTCAAAACAAAACTTAAAGGTTGACTTGCAATAAAATTCACATTACAGTTATTTGGTATCAAAAGATTCACCATGTCTTACTCTGTTGTGTTGTAGGTGCAAAATATGTGGAAATGTGATTACAAGCTCTTAAAAGCTCAAAAGCGAAAATTAAGTCTGTTTTGCTACAATTACAATAAAATATGATTCGGTAATGATACAAATAATATGAACTGAAAAAACAAAATAAAAATCATGAATATATTGAATTAATAATAACAATTTGTGCATAGAATTGTGTGTATAAAAAAGGTTACTGTTCCACCAGAAGCTATCCATCAAAACTTTGAATACGACGATGCTGGTAGATCGCTATACTGGTACAAATGTAAAAATTGGATATCGTAATGTCTTTGTCTGACCGAACGGAGAGAGAATGTAGATGCTATTCCTACTCGAGACAATACAATTGTCCGCGCGAAAAGAATTGGCCCTGACTGCGGATTTAGCAATTGAACCTTACGAAAAACTGGAAATAGAAATTTATGACAACACGAAAAAGCATCGCGTTTCATAAAGCCAAAAGAGTTCATAAAATTTCAATAAATACGTCATTTTTGGTGTGAAAATGGAAAAGGGTCTATACGTTCTGTAGTAAGGGCACTGAATTGTAAAAGCTTTTGTAGTCTCGTGGTTAGAGAATCGGACTGCCAACTTGCGGTTGCAATCTTTGTGAGTTCAAGTCCAGCAGGATGCAAAATTTTAATAGCTATAGCTGAACATACCAAAGGACAGACAGATCGACAGAGGACAAACTTTGAGAAATATATACATATATAGATTTACATGCCAAGGATAGGTTACTCGTACGATTATGACAGAATAATTGTTGTTTTATGAACGGAATAGTGACCTTGACCTGAAAGTGAGTTTACTTTAAGGGTTGACTTGCAACAAAATTCACATTACAGTTATTCGGTATCAAAAGATTCACCATGTCTTACTCTGCTGTGTTGTAGGTGCAAAATATGTGGAAATGTGATTTAAAGTTCTTAAAAGCAAACAGTTAATTGCAGCCATTACGAAAACGCTGTAGATTGGAATCCCCTTTCAAAACTGCTCAAATGAGACATAGTTGGACACGATGGCTTCTGTTTACACTTTCACGCAACCTCATTCGTCGAAATATTTTCACAAATATACTTCACGCATTCAAGAAAACCATGTCTATTGTCCTTACGCGTCTATTTCAACATCATTGTAATGCTGTCACTTTGAGCACTGACCAATCTCAAAACCTACCGTAAAAATTCGTTTAATTTTTTAACCTTAGCTCGAAGGAGTGCACATCATCCTCTGATAAACATGAGGAGCCTGTTGGTCACATGTGATAGTCGAAAAATACTGCAGAAATTGTTCACACCATTTGGCAGAAAGTTTGGGTCACACGATCAGATTACGACTAGATGATTAGACCAAACTGAAACGAAACTGTAAAGTAGCGAGCGTCTATATTTGATATTTGATAGTTGTTTTGACACGTGATAACATCACGTGTCAAAACCATAACCGCAATGTTTGAGTACGTCATCGAAATAAAGAAATTCCAAACTACAGCGTTTTCGTGATGGCTGCGATTAACTGTTCGTTTTTGAGCTTTAAGAGCTTGTAATCACATTTCCACATGCATGTATTTTGTACCTACAACACAGCAGAGTAAGACATGGTGAACCTTTTGATACCAAATAACTGTTATGTAAATTTTATTACAAATAAACCTTTAAATAAAAATAAATTTTTTGTGTAAAGACTTATTACCCGCGCATTCAGTTAGTGTATGTATAAAGGCAAAAGGTCAAGTAGAAACAGTAGTGAACAACAGAAGAATGTTTTCTTAGTAGAGATGCACATGAGTGGTGCTGAATTTTTTTACCTCCACTGGGGCGAGCTTAACAGAGTATAATCAATTCAGATCCATCAACAGTGAGTGTTTCTATGAAGTTGAAAGACTCTCACAGCGAATGCTTTCTCACAAATTTAGCGAAATGTCATTCGGATGTTACTGTTTCTGTGATTCGAAGTAGAAGCAACTTCGAACCGATTCGACGCAAGGAAACGCAGTGATTGCGAGTATAACACACGTCTGCAGCAGCAGTAACATCGGATAATGAGAGTTAATCATATCAGGACAAGAAAATCCATAAAACGGCTAGTACAAAAACTACTGCGAACAGTTACTGCGAGTGAGACTCAGCATGGCCCAACCTTACTATAACATCTAAGGTTATTATTTGCCCAGTCCCAGTACATAACTCACAAGCAAAAATAATTTACTGCAGCTAATCCCCACACAATGCTGATAAATTAGTCACCTGATATGCATCAGCAAGGAATTAACAAACCTGATGGGTTAAAAGGAATAGACATTCCAATCTTTGTCAAGTGTGTAAGATCGTCTCCACCTCTTCGTCTTAACTGCGCATACCCAACGTGCCGCCTCTCAAGTTATCCATATAGGGACCAATAGGAGACAAGCTATCAACAATCCGTCATTGGTCACAGCATAGTTTAATCACCGGAGAATGCAATTTGCAGTAAACTCGGGTAACACAGGGATAGGCAAGTCAGGGTGATTGGCGTATGACACAATTTGTTTTGGGCAAAGCATTGCATCTGATGTAATAATTTTCAAAATAAATCTCCATCATGATATTATATAGTTATCTAGAGCACGATACTTGCACCTAAAACAAACATCAGAAATAAAACCAAGCTTCACTCACTAAATTAAAACTATTACATATGTTTGTATAGCTGTTGGAGCTAGATTTTAGACATCTCTGACACAGTGACACAATCATCAGCTTCATCTTATTGTTATACAACAGAGTTGTGAAATACTTCATCCTCAGTTTATTGGTACATTTAATCATTTATTGCTCATAAATTTCATGCCAGCGATATCGGCAAAAACCCTGAATAAGTCTCATCATTCTTGTAGCTACTCATTGCGCAAACACATTTAGCAAGTTGTCCCTCGGTCTTTTGTCACTTAAAAACTTGTCACTAAACTTAGCAATTTGTCACCGATACCACCGATACTAGCGAGTTGCTAATGAGTGCAATGCGAGAAGCGAGAGATATAGAGCAGCCAGAGCATTGGATACATAATACTTTATAGTCATAAGGCTAAGCTGAACAGGAAACGTGATCAAACATGTTATGAACTATTAAACATGATATGAATTCACAACAATATATACTATTTCCTTTAAATCTTTGCATATGTATGTCTCACGAAACCATATTCTTGCTACTTACAGTTTCACACTGCTAAGACAATCCTCGAGTAAGGAATAATAAATCGTTCTCAGAGAACATTACCGATTACTGCATAGGAGATTATAAAAGCTTATATCTTAAGCAGAAATTAAGAGATTACAGGCCGCTATTTCATGAAGATATGACACTTTTGAATATGTTTGAGTATTGTGTTAGTTAATTGTGTTGTTTAATGGAGACTTGACCACTCACTCTATATTATATCTGATGTTTGCTATGATGATCCTTTATTTCCACATGTGTTTCGATAGCCCGGTGATGTGGCGATGCTTGTGTCTAAAGGTACCCTGCTATTTGTTGAATCTGAACTTAAATGTCTTATTGTCTTTTCTATGCATTCAATAGATAAGGATGTTTGATTGTTGTTATCTCTCTTCACAATGAGGCAGCTAAACATTTACGATTTTTCATTACCTGAGGATTGATTTAGCAGAATTAAACTTCTCGTATCAAAATATAATTTTATAAAAAGTTGTGCACCAAACTTTAGTGTTTATATATATATGTATATATATATAAAATTTATAGCCGAAACAGCACTGTTTGTAGTATGAGTATATGCTCCCTTACATTGGTTCGGTTGAGTTCTCAGTGAGAGGTGTGGCACTATTAGCCTTCACGCATAGCTCATCACCTTTGTGATTTGAGCACTCTTGTGTCAGCGCATTGACTTTCATAAAGTCTGTGAGGCAACTTAGTTGTTTCATGGCTGGAAGACAACACTCATTGGCAATGGAATTTATCTCTCGTGCCTACTCTGAGCTGCACTGATGAGGCTTCAATTGCCAAATAGTACTGTCTGTAGCATGAGTATATGCTCGGTATATATATACTGTATATATGTACAGTATATATACTGTATATATCGGTATACTGTGTATATAGACTGTATATATACTGTATATATATACTGTATATATACTGTTTATATATACTGTATATATACTGTTTATATATACAATGAAACTCCGATAACTCGACCATCAAGGGACCGAAATAAAGTGTTCGAGTTATCAGAGCGTTCAAGTTATGAGAACACTGCCACAAGTGCATGTGTTATTGTATTTATCAGTACATATACAAACTATATCTAAATCAAAAGTATTGATTGCTTGTTGCAAGTTAAGGGACCTCTCATGTAATGTTTTAACAATTTTTATCAGAAAGTATAAATATTTTCCTTTTATTACTTGAGATTCGTTTGTTTGTTTTAGGTGATGTGACTCCCAGGACGTTTTCAGATTATAATAGGCAAAACCTGATCACGGTTGAAACTCTCAGAAAAAAAGACATATATGTATTTTTCTTTTGAGCGTTTTAACAAAAACCAGTTTTGCCGATTTTTCTTAAAGTTTATCTGAAGGTTACCTCGCTTCTCCTTGCTTGAGGAGGGCTATCCCCAAGTGGATGTTTGGTAAAATTAGATTTTTTGCAAACCTGTAAAAAAGTCGTTACCGAAAACATTTTGCCAATAGTGGTAATATTGACGCCTAAGAACTACTAAAAGTTGTTGTTTATCTCTATGGCTTGGAATAAAGTGATATTCTAAAGCGATAACAACCGTCTCGGACACTGTTGGGCAAAAAAACTGTTCGAGTTAACCAAGTTATGGTCGAATTATGTAAAGCAATTTATTATTGCGTGGGAACGGACCAAACAAATCCGTTCGAGTTAACCATGTGTTCGAGATATCCGAGAGCAAGTTATCCGAGTTTCACTGTATATTGTTTATATATACCGTTTATATATACTATATATATATACCGTGTATATATATATACACCGTATATATATATCGTATATATACGGTATATATACTGTATATACATACCATATATATGTTGTTTATATACTGTATATATACCATATATATACTGTATAAATATGTTATAGTCGATGAGTAAAATCAGTCAATTTGCAAAATGCCTGACATTTTCAGTCATTTTATAAATTGACTAAAAATCAGTCCATTTATTTGGCAGACTGACTGAAACATTGATATGAAGCAAGACAAGTCATTCACATCAAGTAGAGCATCAACTATCACATATATGCATTCTTATATTGCTTAACTTGCTATTGCTACTACATGCATTTAGTACTTTAAAAAATCATTGTTTCTAATAAGTACAACATATGCGTATCGGTTTGTCTTGTACTGGTTTCTGCTGTAACAATCTTAAAGTGCATTACAGCAGAAACCAGTTTGACTTATGCACCCATAAGTTGTACAGCATGAACAATGTACCCAGAGATAACGCAATAGGCTTGCGACAGGCAGTACAAAAGTGCTATTCTAGAGGGTAAGGGTATATACCTAGTGTAACTGTAGACAGAGTGGCAAGCAGTGCAAGTCAAACAAATGTAAATGTTTCAAGGTTGGAGAGAAGTGTAACAGTTGATGTCATGGAGTTTGACATTTCTGAATAAAAACTGAAATTAGTAATTTGTAAGTTATCATAATCACGATTATATGATTGTTATTCAAATGAACCCTATGCTCTAGTAGAAGGTGCTTTAATCCCTTTAAATACATGTATACCGTAAAACCTCTAATTGAACGCTACCTCTATTTGAACGCCACCTCTATTTGACCACTACTTTGACTATCTTTGATCTTTATGGATCCATAATATCAAATGATCAGTAGAAAAGTGTTCACATAATCGTATTATTAATGAATCATTTACATTAGTAACCACCAATTCTCTCATTGTCCAACTCCAAAGCTTTTCGCTTTTTTTCATTCAACCTTTGAAAGCAACACCATAGAAATAATTAATAACGGTCTCAGGCTAATAGTAGCTCCTTGTTCAATGTGATCTTAATACTCCGAAGAACATGCATATAAAAACGATTTGCAAGTTTTGGGCCAAAGGTTACAATAAAGGTACTGAAAATCTAGAAGATGTTTGTTCCATCGAATGCAACAATCAGAATGCAGCTATTCGAGCAAACGATGCAATTATTTTTGTTTTGAAAACGTTAATTTTTGTTTCTGCATGTAATATAAGTATGGTTCATTTATGTCATTTGTTCATGAATATATATTTGTAGTATTTGGTAGACTATCATTATATAACTTATAAATTTATAGCATATTATTTGGTAGCACTATTGCAGTGATCTGATCATACCATTGATTGACGCTTGTAACTCATCTTCTATTACACATAAAAAGCTAGTTTTGGCTGCAAACTGTAGCAAACATATCAATGAGTGCAATAAATTTCATGCAAATTTGGTAAATATGGATGTAAAATAAAAATGTTTTCAAATTTAAAATAAAATAAAAATTGAAAGTGCTAACAAATTTCAAAGAAGGACATAGGCTATAATACCTATTATCGCAGGTCAATTGCAAGCAATACATATATATACGCAATGCATATTTATTAAGAGATCTTTGACAAGTTGAAGGTAAGTTAGCAAATTTATTGCATCCAAAAGGTTCAATATCACTCCACCGCTCCACCGGAAAATGAGGGCAAAATATAGGATTATAGGCGGCATTCGCTTCGCTCGTGAAAGGACTAAATTTATCTTCCCCAATTTCTGAAAAGCCATTTTAAAAATACACCGCCAGCCTCTATTCAAACATCGCCTCCAATTGACCGCTACCATAGAGGAAGGATTGAAAAATAGAGCACTATGGCATTCAATTAGAGGTTTTACGGTAATTTAAATTGTTGATTACAGTTGATTACAAAATATTACAGATAACTTGTTTGCACTTATCCCACGACCAAACAGAGCGAAGCGATTGGTTGAGAGATTTATGATAAATGCACATGTGCACACAACTCCCAAAAATTATTCATCAACAATCAGACGAACCCTTGTATCCAAATTTCATTAACAAATTTAACCATCGTTTTGTAGAGTTGTTAAAGTATAATAACGATACAAAACACATACAAACCTATTTAAATATGCTACCAAGTCTTTGTAAACCGTCGTTATTATCTTAAAACTTACTCATCTGATCGGATTATACACAAATAGACAGATTAATTTGAACTTATTAAAACTTGCTAAGCCTCCCTTTTATAAAAGTTAAGACCGGAAATTGAAACGCCGAGCGACAAAGAATAGAACGATTAAGTCGGGCGCATTTCACGAAAAAATAAGGTGCAGCGCCCCACAAGTCTATAGCATTGTCGAATTGCTGAAGGTTTCGGTAATTAAGGTAGGAGTACTGAAATCGTTTCATTTTTGCCGATTTCAAATTAACTGACATTTCAGACACATTTGAGTACTTTGGTATTCTAATTGATGTCCAACGCAGTGTAAGTAAAGGAAATGCCGATGATATTTTTTCTAACGATTTTTATGAGATTACGATATTTAATTATAAGTTTGGATATTCTTCTTGATACTTTTTGATATTGTTAGCTATGACGTTTTGAAATGTAAACAAAATTGTGCATTGGTTTTCTATTATTACTGTATTACTATTACTAAGTTTGGATATTCTTTTTGATACTTCTTGATATTGTTAGCTATGACATTTTGAAATGTAAACAAATTTGTGCATTGGTTTTATACTATTACTATATTAATAATATTGGTTATTCTAATAATATCAGTGCATTTTACTTCTAATATTGGCCAATATTGCATTTCTCTTATTCCAGAGGGAAAGATATAAACATATAATCTTTTCCTTTCATTATTGCTGCTTGTTATATATAATAACACCCACACCCAGTACATTACAGCTACCATTGCAGTTATCCTATTGCACTGCAGTGCCATTTGACTGCTAATATTGCATTTCTCAACCATCAGTACCCTTTCTTTTTTCCAATATCACTTTGGTCGTGGGCTGTATGACAGTGGAATTTCTAGTGAAATAAATTATTTTTTAAATTATGTCGTTTCATTGATCTATACCAAAATCAAATGGATGTGTGGATGGCTGCCTCTTTTAATTGTGGTTCCCTACTCTACCAGATACTGCTGTCTGGCTCTAATTAATGCACAGAGTAGCCTCGTCAAAGTTAACACACCAGTAACTTTGGTAGACAGCTACCCTTTGCAACTCATCCAAGCGCTCAAGCATCTGGTTCAGGTACTTGATATTAACATCTGTTTAACTGTAGATAATCTTCATATCCTCAATCAAATATTACACACCATATTGTTGTAAATTTCAAATGAATTATTTACAAAAATACTAAATAGTAGCAAGTTAAGCAATATAAGAATGCTTATATGTGATAGTTGATGCTTTACTTGATGTGAATGACTTGTCTTGCTTCATATCAATGTTTCAGTCAGTCTGTCAAATAAATGGACTAATTTTTTAGTCAATTTATAAAATGACTGAAAATTTCAGGTATTTTACAAATTGACTGATTTTGCTCATTGACTGTAACATATATATATAATATATTTCATGTATATCGTATATATATATATATATATATATATATATATATATATATATATATATATATACATGCACATAATATATATATTAGTTTTGGCGCAAAAAAATTAACTAATTTAAATTAAATTATTGATCCAATTCATGATTTGAAGCAAACATATTTTCAGAAAAAATCATGACTTTTTATATTTTTTCAGAATTTTGCAAAAACCAGTTTTTTTAAATAAACAATCTTGTTTTGATGTGCATAACAAATCTGTAAAGACTCCTCCGCTGTCATAAATTAGCAAGTGTGATGGAGATAGTTGACTGCATGTGTAGTACGATGCTACAGAAGGACCTTTGAAGCTAGGACCTGTAAGTCTATGTAGTAAACTCAAAGCAGTATAAATGTGAGGTGACAGTTGTAACTGGTAAAGTTTTCCCACATTATTCTGTTTAATAAATGACATTACGACACCAAACTCTTTATTGCAGTCAGCTCGAATACAAGCGTCAAAGAGTTATCTCCACCTTTTGTTTCAGTCATTAAAAAATAAGTAACCTGCTTGCTAGGTACTAGAAAATCGAAAAACTTGTATTTATATTTCACATGATCAACCACATCGTTGACACCGAGGAAAATGTGCTTAAAATTTTTTTCATAGTGCCTTTTTATGTCTTCGGATTTTATTCGTAATCTGTGTGAAACTTCTAGTAGCTCTACTCCACTAACTTACATGCAGTTTACAGATTGAAATTTTATATGGCTGCTGAATGCAAGAAATATAAGAAATTTTTAAACTAAAGCATTCAAGTTAATAATACTGAAAAGCAGGTACACCAGCAATATTATGGGCTATGCAATTCATAGACAATTTGCATGAGAAAAAATTAGTGAAAAAATAAAATTTATCAAAAAGTCATTGCAATTGAAAAAAATTGATTTGAATAAAAAAATTCCTTATTTTTCCAACTCTCATATACAGTCAAACATGGATAACTCGAACTTCAAGGGACCGAGCAAAAGTGTTCGAATTATCAGAGCGTTCAAGTTATCAGAGCACTGTCACAAGTCCATATATTTACTTATTTATTAGTAGATACATGTACGTATACAAACTATAATATAAATCAAAAGCACAAATGGCTTGTTTCAAATTAAATGCTTCTAATGTAAAGTTTAAAACGTTTTCATGAAAAAGTATAGAGATTTTTCTATCACTTGAGATTGGTTTGTTGTTTGAGGTGATGTTATTGCCAGGACGTTTTTCAGATTGACATTGGCAAAACTTGATCGTTGTTGAAATGCTCAAAAGAAAAGACATTTTTTTCTTTTGGGGTTTTACCCACGATCAATTTTGCCGTTTTTTCTTGAAGTTTATGCAGGTTACCTTACTTTACCTGGGATTCGTTAAGAGCAACACTCCGAGGCAGTTCAATTAGAAGTTTTACGAGGTTTTACGGTACATTCTATATCACTCACGCTTTTTTAATAGATACTTATTGAATGTACACACGTATTCTGTGTTTAGGTCAAACGATGAATAGTTTTTTGTAGCTCAGACAACGTATACGTTTAATTACAACAATTTTTAAGACGTTTAAAACATTCAACATTCCGACGTTGATTCAACACGGAATCAACGTAGGAAAACTATTCATCACGGGCTAGCCGGGTCACACACTCAAGGATTTTCGCCACGCACATACAAAACAAAAACAACATTCGATTTTTGTTTTGTATGTGCGTGGCGAAAATCTTTGCGCGCGTGACTCGGCTAGCCCGTGCTATTCATCGTATCACAGTATAAATCAAATTTCACCAAACTTTTAGAAAAGTCGTTGACAAAAATATTTTGCCGATGGTGGTAATAACGACGCTTATGAATTACGAAAAGATGAAGTTTACCTCTATGGCTTTGAATAATATGATTTTCTAAAGCGATAACAACCGTTTCGGTACCGTTGGGCAAAAAAACAGTTCGAATTAACAGTGTTGAGTTCGAGTTATCTATAGCAATTTATCATTACGTGGGAACGGACCAAAGGAAATGTTCGAATTAACCATGTGTTCGAGCTATCCGTGGACGAGTTATCCATGTTTGACTGTATATACATAGTATAATTATATGCATAACATATATACACAATATATATACATAATATATATAATAGATATACAACATTGGTAATTTTTGTTGGAGGCAAATATAAGTTTGAGTATATTATTAACAACCAAAACAAGCACATTATTTGCATATTCTTATATTGTTGTTACCAAAAAACAACACAATGTTAAAAAAGCACCAATCTTACATTTTGTGTTGCCAGCAAGTCTTTTTTGTATTTTTGTAAGGATACAAATCAAAGAATGAGGAGGTAAAAACAGTTGGTCAACTTACTATGTTATAGGCTTTCGACTAGTTGGTTAAGGCAATAACAATCTGCCTTTATCTCCGACTTCTGCAAGCTGAACAGTAAAAAACTTTTATATGATAAAATGACTCCAAATCAAAATTTAGCCGTTAGAGCCAAAATTATCAGAATGTAACAATACCACACTTTTGATACAGCATAGACTCTTCCACACAAAGGCATGTTTTAAAACTACATAAACTTGATGGCAAAAATTGTTCACAGCCCCTTCACAGCCTGTAAATCACCATGGCTATCAGATCTTCCTAAAAAAAGGCTAATAAGTGAGTTAAATTGGTTTTTCATTGTAATTGGCAAACATGATAAATTGATAACTCTACTTACTACAGTTAATCTCTTGACAATTTTTTGTTATTGTTTACTTATTCAAGATCTTATTTCCATTTATCTAAAACGGTGTTATTTCCTTCCTCGCCAGCTTGCTAACCAGACCTACCAACCCAAGAGTGGGGCAATGCGTGAGATTTGGTTTTGGGGCAATTGATGTATCAATGATAGTATGTATAAAATTGTGGAAATTGGGGCAAAAATCTCACGCATATCTCACGCATTATCATTTTTTCTTTGGGGTGATTGCGTGAGTCTCACGCCCAATGCGTGAGAGTTGGCAGGTATGTTGCTAACTGTCAGTGGTGCTCTCAACTAGACTTCCATCAAACAGGTCGGTCTATTGTGCTTTGGCTAACTGAGATAATAAACCATGCGCAATGCTTATAAGAGAAGTTGTAATGCATATAAAAGCTATTATTGCATGACGTCTGGTCGTAAATTCTACGTTCTATAATAGATTACCAACCAGAAGGACTACAAAATGCTCCTAGCACATTTGGTATCGCCTTATGTTTATTAAACAGCTAATGGCAACATCTTAGAAGTGATATAAAGTAGGAATGTCATGAAAAAACAGCCATCTGACTTATATTGCAGTACTAAAGGCCACTAAAACAAACATTATACGTAATTAGTATTCATGTTTTCTTTGTAGACTAAAAATACAAACATGAAACAAAAATAATTAGAAGGCCAAACAAGTGAAATTTAAAACCTTTCAGGAAATCGTGTGCTAACCAATGGTTGTTAGTATTTCAACATTAAACCAACTGCATAACTACAGCATTGATATTTTACATTTTTAAAGTTTTAGTACACGAACGTGGCTACACTTTATTTTTAGTCAAGCAGCTTGCAAAATCGCTCTGGAATTCAAAACACGTATATAGCAGCGTCGTGAAATCCAAAAGATTTATCAACTTACACGAGTTTGAAAGAACCGTAAAGAAATACTATACAAACATATTATAATTAGCACTTACAATATTTAGCTCCAGCACCTTTGAACAGTTTCTCAGTTGCCGTAGGTTACGTTAGGAGGTTTCAAGGTACGCACTAATCATCCTATAGGCAATTGATTCGCCTTTTGACCTACGCGGTTAGTGATCTGACCTTCACGCAACCTTGAAATGGTTCGCAAGTATTTTGTAATTAAGAAATTATTGTTTTGCTGAAAATCAGGTGAAGACAACTCGTAATTATTTGCAACTGTTTCTCAGTAGTAATTATGTACATGTACATGTATATGATTACCAATTAAGGTTTTGTATGATTTGTTTAATTATTTTATATTACTGTTTTCCGTATAAGTATATAAATAAATGCCTATCAGAAGTTTGGTGGATTATATTTTACGAACTACTAACCAATTTGCAAATTTTTACAAAATTCTTTAAAATAAGCCAAATGCAAGAATGCAATTGAGCTGGAGTAGCCAGCATATAACGACCTACATCATATTTGAAGTAACACAAATGCAAGTGTCTTCTTAAGCCGACGTAATTCTTTAGATGCTATTTTTAGCCAGGCGCAATGCAATCAAACATGTGAATAGCGTATGGTTAGTGATGAAGCACTTGATATTCTTCTACCACACAGAATTTCAATAGCAAATTTTCCAACTTCTATTGTTTTTGCAATGATAATATATCAGTAGTCTAGAGCTACTAGTATTGTTCTGCATAATACTGGAAACATGACAAATATTCTGTTGTATAAGTGAGAAACATCAATAGCTTTGCACTTGATCGGTTAAAAATGATTGAATGTCTAGCGATACCTTTAAGCGTTTAAAGGTATACATGCCTTCTGCAAAGAAACCATTATTGATTTAGCGAGGTCAATATTCTCTAAAGAAGTGTCAATGAATTCGGAGGCTTTGCAGTTATTGTTGGCAATTATATGTATTGTTTACCGCTTTATCCACGACTGACTATCAATGTAAAGTTATTACAGAGATTTATATCAGCGCTTGTCTGTAGAAATAATGGCTGATGGGGATAATAAATATTATGAGCAGAGCTATTCAAGTCAGTCCCAGGCAGCACTAATGCTTTGCATCAGATTTGCTTTTAATAAAACAATTCACAGACCACAATTTTTTTATACTTGGTACTTTTCAAACTATTTCCAAATTTTTGAGAAGTTCTAAACAAAATATTGTTTTTTTAAAGTGTTTTACTAAAAGTGTTGATTGATTGAAAGTAATTTTTAAATGCTTTTATGCCTACATTGCATCAATGATATACAGTCCCCCTGGGGACTGTATATCATTGATTGCATGTTATTCTTATCCGATCACATTTATATGTAATATGAGAGCAAGTTAGACAACTCCTAAAATCTCTAGTTACGTCAAATTTGTGAAATAAATTTATATTTTTATGCAGATTCTGACAATGTTAATAATTTTTGAAGTCTGATAATCATTAGGCTGTATATACAAGCTGTTATAATATAGTCAGGGGTTATAGCTAGCCAATACTATAATATATACAAGCGATTATAACATATACAGGTGTTATAGCTAGTCAGTACTATATATACAAGCTACTATAATATAATAAGCAGGTGTTATAGCTAGTCAATACTATATATATACAAGCGATTATAACATATACAGGTGTTACAGCTAGTCAGTACTATATACAAGCTACTATAATATAGGCAGGGGTTATAGCTAGTCAATACTATATATCTACAAGCAATTATAACATATACAGGTGTTATAGCTAGTCAGTTTAAGGCAATACAATCTCAGATTAAAAATGAATATTTTTAAGCGTAAGGTACCAATTAGGGCTTACAAACTTATTGACTTGACCAAAAATATAAACCTGTTCATAATTGTATAGAATATGTTATACTAAATATCTTCAAATCTGGTCTTTACGGTTTCAACAAAATTTACGATTGGTGGGCAATGCTCGGGCCAACCTCAGTATGTACATGTAGATCAGTGGTTCCCAACTGGTGGTCCATGGACCCCAGGGGTCCACAGGAACTTCTGAGGGGGTCCACAGGCTGGTGCCAGTATTGGTTTTTCTAGCTAGTTATTTACAGCTATTTCTGTCATAGTGGTTGGATCAATGATATAAAACCTGACATGATATGGGCGGGGTTTAATGATCGAAATCTGTTGGGATTGTGCTAGCCTGGGTTTCGGGGCTAATTCAATTCCCGCGGGGTGGTCGCGTTGTCTTGTTAGGTTTTTGGGTTTAAACTTTTATCACCTATGTGTGTCAATCGCTGGATAGTACCTGATTTCCGCTGAATGGTACAAAATAACAGAACCTGTAACCGGCAAACACGAAATTCTCCCTCTTCCTCTTCAGTTTCAGCAATATACTAAGATCCATGGAAAATAAAACATTTCAACTTACTTAATTTTACCAATTTTCAGATTGGTAGGGGTCTACCCGAAATCACCCGAACAATGACCTTTTTTCCCTAGTTTTTAATTAATATTTTTCCACCTATAATATAAAATGGCAAAGTCTTTTGTCGATGTCACATTTTTTGACCTGGCCAATAAGATGGAACAGCAGCAAAGCTGTGCAATGTAGTTTTCATACTCAAAATCTGTATGTAAAACCAAATTGTGGTCATTTCTCAATGGCGACTAATAATATCATGAATGCTTGTTAATGGCAGCTGACTGATCATAATTGTGACAGTATTGGGCAACTATATTTATTTGACAACAAAATGAAACCAGCATGTTGAAACCATGAAACCAGCAAAACAAGATGTTTATGAAAATGAAACTATTGAAGAATTTTTGCATTCTATGATTCATTCATATCCACAGACAGCCAAACACGCCCTTTAAACTCTGCTCCCATTTGTGTCTACATACTTATGCGAGTCCGCTTTCTCCTCCATGATTGTTCTCAAATCGAAACAACAAAACCGACTAGGACTTGAAGACGACATGCGATGCGCTTTGTCAACCATTTCCCCAAAGATTGAAAATTTGGTAAAAAAACAAGAAGTACAATCTATCCCACTAACAAACTGACTACTGAAAATTAACAGTCAAAGCAATTTAGTATAGCATTGCTTTATATGAGTAAATAAATAGAAACATTTCAAATCTATTGACTCTTATATTATTCTAATTTATAATGTACATCAATTTACAATGCATTGTTATAAACACCATATATTATGTTTATAAAGAGGTCCATGACTTTTAGATAAAGAGCTCAGGGGGTCCATGGCTCTAAAGTAGTTGGGAACCACTGATGTAGATGATTAGTGGAAATGATTATTTATTGATTTGACTGTGTATATAGGGTGGTTGCTGGGGTTCTCTAACAGTTGAGTCAGCTAGAAAGGTTCACAGTCTTCTGTCACTACAGATTTAACTATTTAGTGTAAGTATAGCAATGAACCAAGAACTCTCATTACTCTGATAACTCTGTGCATCAAGCCAATTGTCTAATACATATACATGTATATAAACCTCAGTGCCTGTCCATCAGTCTGTCCAGCTATTGCTATTAAAATCTTGAAATTGATATTCCGTATCGCAGAAGATTTGATCTCGGAACCTCCCTTTTACTAGGCAATATGCTAATCAATTAAGCTACGCGAGATGCAATGGATTCATTGGGTGATATGAGTGGTTATCTGGGTTAACATACCCATAGCATATGCGACTCTCCATTACGTTACGGCGCAGGGTCACTAAAGCCTGCTCTCACAGCTCTTATTAGTAAGTTTAGTAATATGGATACTAGCTTATCAAATTAACCATTGGCAATGTGCCAGGCTAATGGCCAGTGGCAGGCAACTATATTACCTGCCACTGTTTATAAGCTGTTTTTTAATACTCGTGTAACGCCGGGCATTCCGCTAGTACATATATATGATATAGTGTTCTCTAAGGAATTAATATACGAGTATGTGTGAGTATGTGTGGAACAATTAACATAAATTTTTAAAATCCCTACATGTTAAGTGTGTAGACAATAGCACCGGCAGATAGGTGGTAGAGTTTTTGCATTACTAACTTTTCCAATATTTGTATTCATTTGTTATTTTTATTTACTGTACAAAGTTTCTCAAAAAATGTTTACCCTTGCAGCATTTGCCTACATTTCTATGCCTGCTTATTAGAGCTCATGTTATTGCGTAAAAGTGTCAGAGTTGCAAATTTATGAATAACAGGCTTTATTGAGCTGCAGACCTATCAATAGCAGCTTTTATTGAGATGCAGACCTATCAATAACAAGCTTTACTGAGTTGCAGACCTATCAAAAGCAAGCTTTACTGAGTTGCAGACCTATCACTAGAAAGTTTTACTTGCCTGCAAACATAGCTGCAACTGCAACTGTACTGGGCTGCAGACCTGTCAATAAAAAACTTTACTGTGTTGCAGACATATCAATAGCAAGCTAAGCTGAGCTGCAGACTTATCAAAAGCAAACTTTACTGAGTTGCAGACTTATCAATAACAAGCTTTACTGAGTTGCAGACATATCATTAACAAGCTTTACCGCACTGCAGACCTGTCAATAGCAAACTTATCTGAGCTGCAGACCTATTAAAGTCAAGTTCAACTGAGCAAGGAACTTACCAGTAGCAAGATCAACTGAGCAATAACTGAGCAGCAAACCAACCAATAGCAAGCTTAACTAAACAATAGGCTAACGAATAGCAAGCTTTGCTAAGCTGCAGACCTATAAATAATCATCTTTACTAGGCTGTAGACCTATCAATAGTGAGATTTTTGGTTTACAGACCTATCAATAGTGAGATTTTCGGTTTACAGACCTATCAATAGTGAAAATTTTTAGCTACAGATCTATCAATCGCAATCCTCGCTAAGTTGCAGACATATAAATCGCATGCATAAGCAAACGTCGTTAAACAGAATAATAGTATTTAGATATTTGCACATGTTTATTGTTATAAAATACTGTAACAATTGCCATCTGGTATTGGCTAGAGATTTAAATGGTCGAATGATTCATTGAAATGTTGAAATACACAGATAACATTTCACTATAAAGAAGTGAAATTGCTAAAGAACAATATATCAATAAATATGGTATAATAAATATGACACTAATAATATAACATGAGATGGCTTCAACTGTTAGTACGGAGTCTAACAGCTGAGTGCATCAAATACGTGAGATGGTTACCGTCAATTTATAAAACTTTTCACAATTGTCCTATGCCATCTTTTCAAACATTTTCAACAGAACTCTATTTATCTTCTTAGCATTAGTATTGTAGCTGAACGCTGCTAAAACAACATGATGGCAGTAAGCAATGGATAAATAGTGATTATAATCAATTAAATGAATCAACAAAATATAACAATTTTTTTTCAAAATAATTTGTTATCTAAATGTTATATCACATGGCATGCACCTGAATGAACAGTGACATAACTTAAGTATGTTATATACAGGCCTTGCTTGAGCTCTTTAAAATGACCAACAGTTTATAATCACATTTGTCAGCATAAAGGAGTAACAACTATCCTATAAACAAGTCAAAGCTCCTGATAGACATCAACAGGAAGAACTAGATAAGTTCTATGCATCAAAACTATCTAGTTCGGCCTCACAATTGTCTGTAATTCGCTAAAGTTACAAAAGAGAAGAGATTAACGTGTAAAACTTTGTCTGATAGATTTAGTTAACAAAACTTGACTTCTGTTAAAGCTCGCTAATAAACGTTCTTGTTCTTTGGTGAGTCACGCGGCTGTCGAGGTAGACACGCCGATTCCAAAAAGGTTGGGTGAGAACTATTGGAGTCTAGCGTCGCTACTCTGAAGCTGCTGAAACTGCAATCCAGCGAGGGTGGCTGCGGCGTTCTGAGCGGGAAAGGACATGGCCAGCTGGGGTGAAAGACCGGGGTAGTTGGCATTGGTGACGGTTGGAGAGGTAGCTTGGAACTCCAACCCGGCTAAGCCTAGAGTGATAAGGAACTTAGTATCATCCAGAGCATGCAACAAATATGACTCCGATAAAGGTCCCCATAAATACAATTTGTTTGTGTTAATCTACATTCTATGCAGACAGAACTTTTGAAATAATAATAATGAATAAAATATAATAACTGGTTAAATGAAAATCTAGAGTTCTAAGTTTCTAAAGGTTTCAAGATCTAAAACCTAAGCGATGGGTGGGACCAACTTGTGAGAACCACTATTGTCTAAATAGAAACATAGCTAGCTATCTGGTGCATATGCATTACACCAATTCAGAAATATGACTTAGCAGTCAAATCTTTAAGAAAACTGCTTTTCAACCTGGCATGTCATTCTCCAAATTATGTGAGCGATTACAATAGGCGGTAGTTGGTTGATTTTGGAAACTAGTTAATTGTACTAGCAAATTAATGTTTGATATATCTATCTCCTTTAAAAATAAATGACCGTATCTGTGTCTAGGAAGACAGTAAATGAATATCAAAATCTAAAATTGCGGAAAAACAATACTTTGTCTGCTATTGGTCAATCCATTGCAAACGATTGCTGTGATTATTTCAGCATCCACGTCTAAATTTTACTCTTTACACATGAGATCTTAGTAGCATATGGATAGGAAATTGTAAATCATTTAAAAATTATCTACTGTCACAGCAAATACCTGCTGTATGTGTCAAAAAGAGCATAGGATTACATGTATCTGATACTTTTTGTTAGGTATTACAAGAGAGAACAATCACCTGCCGGATAACCAGCGGAATAGCCATAGTCAGCAAGAGCGGAATATTGAGCGGCAGCTGCTGCCGCCGCCGCTGCCGATGGACTAATCTGTGTTGATGTTGGTGGCTGAGCCATAAGAGGCAGTCCCTGCATTTGACCAAGACCCGCTGTAGCAGCAGGAAATAGTCCTGGCATTCCATAGAATTGAGGTAACCTAGGCAGAAAGACGATATTATAGATTGTAGTCTGGAACTGAATGTGTATAAAGGATTAAAACCAGAAGGAGGCAATAGAAATCGGCAGGCTTTCCATTACTGCAAATCTTACTATGTTTAATAAACACACGAATTTGGTAAGGAATTAGCTAATTGCTGCCACTAGCCCTAATTAGGATGCCGACTCGGTTGTTATAGATCTCAGCTAGTTCAATACCTGCTCGTGGCATTCACTAATCACCGTTCTGAAGGCTTTCGCATCTGTTAACAATCAGAGTCATGCATGTACAATAAACTCCCTTTCAGCTACCTGCGGTTGAAGTCTTGCCCAACCTCTGCCATTTACACTCTTACACAATTGTTTGATAGGAGTCTTAGGAATTCACGCATTGAAGAACTAATTGCTTTCAGAGAACCACAAAGCGCAGAGACGAAACATTTATTTCGGCGGATAAAATTTAATACTGGATCCCGGTTGGTAAATTTCGAATGTTTGGCTCTGAAAGCTGACAAAAATAATAAAAATTGTATTACCTTGTGTAGTAAAGTTTTTCATCGAAGATGAATACAATAGAAATCCATACATTGAATGAGATAATATTTAGTAAAGAATTTGCTTTCCACTTTTTGCTATTTTTGGTCACATCAACTAATACGTAGTCATATAATTAGTATATAACTTTATACGTATTGAGACTGCCGCTTACAGCTTGTCTCTACAAGTTCTTACATTATTAAGATGGCAAACTTCTCAGGAACTATCTACTCAGCCATACTTCAGCTCTCTCTGCGCTCACAATTGTAAAAAATTCCCAGTATAGTTAGCAAGCCATTCTTTAGGAAACCGTGCAATGTCACTCCGTGAACAACTTTTTAAATTAGACAACTTATGCTTTAGGCTAAGAATAGAGAGCATAGTATGGCTGAACTAGACACCGTCCCGTAACAGATTAGACTTGAGGAAATATAAATTGTATATTGTGGTATAACCAGCCTTCACTGCCACCTCACACGTGTCTGTGCTCAAGAGATATGTAAACCACAACAAGAAAACCATATGCAGCAAGTCTTTCTCCTTGCCACCCAAACTCCACCCCAGTCTCCATGCAGAACACGAGATTGTCAATCAATGTGATTACACCAAACCCGGTTATATATTGGAGGAAACCCTGCCGGTACGGTAGTGCATGTGTGTGATGACACCAGTTAGACAGAAGTAGCGTGAGCGTGTATGACTCATGCAGGTTGTTAGGCACTGGTGGCTGCCACCGCTGACAGCGGATAGAAAGAGCAGTCAAGTCATCACCCCTGACTTTATGATTATCAAGAAAGGTTTGACTCAGAGCACGGCAATCAACTGAGGGTAAAACTGTACTGCACACGTGTCCAGAACTGCGTGGAAGACTCTGCTCTACAGACATTGAGTGGCTGAGGGTCAATTCTTGGCTCATACAGCACACGCTATCAGCTCTAGCCTGAGCTCCAACAATACTAGGAGTGTGTAGAACCCAGGCTACTACATGATTTTTCCATCATAGTAGACAAAGATGAAGACAAAGTGTTGAAAACAACCGACACCAATCAAAGAAGCAACTTATCACACCAAATAAGCAAACCAACAAAACTGCAAAACATCTACTTATGCTATAGTGTAGATGATGTGGAGACAACTCTCACCATCATGCCTACCCGGTGAGAAGGGTGTAGCGACGCCGGTCCCGTAAGCATTATGAACCAGTCTAGGTCGCTAATCTAGGTATAAAATACAACAATCTTTTGATACGATTATGCTATAATAGATATGAATAAATTGTTTTTGTCTCTAGACAAGCATCTATATAAAGAATGATTAGCAGTGAAAAACTTTCGTAATAAGAACAGTTGCTAAACAAACAAAGCTTGTTGATTTTAAAGAGCTTACAAAGGATTGGGCACCTTTCATGTGTTGAAATGCAAGCCAAGCACGCTTGCAATTATATACAGCTACATCTGTAAGACAAAGCGGGCAATACTTTGTATGTCTAGATTGATTATAAATGTACGCTTACCCCGCTGCTAGTTGCGGAGAGATCAGGCCAGGTTTCAAGAAGGCTGCAGGGTTCAGAGCTATAAAAGTAACACACGAATTATATACATGCGCTATCAAAATTTAAGCAATAATAACATTGATAGTAAACAAAAGACAGATGACCTTTTGACCTAAGGTAACCCATTGGAGCAATCAAAAGTTTTACAATACGAGATCTACAAAATTTTAGAAATTACAAAACTCTAGAAATCTACAAAATTCTACAAATCTACAAAATTCTGCAAATCTACAAAATTCTACAAATCTATAAAATTCTACAAAATCAATAGTTCTACAATACTCTAGCAGCAATATGAGTCAAACTGACAAAAATATGCCAGAAATATTTTTGAAAACAAAAAATTAAATTTTCTTGTTATATAACTGACAGCACTAAGACAGTAACAATACTATTGCTGTCTGGCATGAGTTTTGGCATAAGTGTGACATGATCAGCTTATACCGTTACAGTTTCATTAGATTTATTAGCTGCCAGTGGATTAGCCTTGGCAGCGCCTAATCACCAGTTCAGTCTATTCGTTAGGTAGCAGCTCGTCTATGGATATTTAAAAGTCAACAATAGGTGTTTATACAGCACTAGGCTTGAGCCTGATTTACCTGGCCTAAGCTAATATCTAACAGAGAAGCAATATGTACATTTCATACATACGCTAGCTAAACCCTAATATCTTATTGCACGTAGTTAGGTAGTTGGCCTGGTGAGATAACCCAACTCTCATTACTGCCTTTCAACAGAGTAAACAGTTGGAGCATGTTGCCTCCTATGAACGACTGCATCACTAATGACACTGTGTGGTGCCTGTCAGTCGGTTAAAGCCCAATAATTATGAGATTGTTACAAATGCACTTAAATCTCTCCTTTCTTACAATTGGTAGTATCAATAAATAGTTTATAACATAATATTACAATGTCAAAATTAATTTATACTGCAAATTGCTTACAGGTGCCGGGCTTTGTGTGCCAGGTCTCAGACGAACCCACAATGCTAACCATATAAGTATAGTTAATTTATGAAGGAAAAGATCTGTCCAAAACTGTACATATACAAATATATAAGTAAGACTCATTGAGGTTGTACAATGAAGTATTTACCTTGCATGCCTCTTGGCTTAGCACCGAGGTATGCCAAGTTAACATTGGCTTTTCTTCCATCTATCACAGGGTTTGGGTCTTGGATAGCTTTTTTGGCACTTTCATGATCAACCATTGTTACCTAAAGATGTCATAGAAACGTAAAATCACTGCAGAACTTATAAACATCACCAATACGTTTGGTAAGTAAGAAGCTGTAGGCCTACCATCTATGATAATGTCTTTTAATAGTTGTTTTACTAACAATAAAATTGTCCAATTTAGAAGAAACTTCTTGTTTTTGAATTTCAAACTGTTTTATCATTGTGATGCAAGAGAACATGCATTGGTAAGAGGGTACAATTTATGAAAAGAATAGAAAACAACCAGACACATTAATGAAACAACGCGGAGTAACAGTTGGTGTCACTTGTGACAGAAAGTAGTAGGTGCAGGTGAATTTGCCAAAACGTACCAAATGATGAGAAAATGGATTTCAAATAGGCTGACATTATAGCATGCAATACTTACAAAACCATAGCCTTTGCTCTTATTTGTAACCCTGTCTGTTATGACGACAGCTTCTTCGATCTCCCCATACTGGTCAAAGTGCGCTTTCAATGTCTCATCTGTTGTGTGGTATGGCAATCCACCAACAAACAATTTGGTGTATGTTGTGTCTTTGTGCGTGATTCCGGCCATTACAAATGTTAAAATGAAAAATAGCGTTTTAGTAATAAAATGTAAAACGAAAAAGAAAAATATAAATGAAGTGACTCGGTGAGAAAAATACAATTAGCGAACAAGAGAACACGGCAACCAGAAGAGCAAATATGCACACGAACACCCACTAGCTGAGCTACTGTATTGCTCGGCAGTTGAACGGCAAATAACAATATAATAACTGTGTGTTAACAGGCAATCTTAATCGTATGTCGGATTGCGCTCAGCCATTCAGACATAGCCTCAACCTATTATGCTATTTCTACAGGTTTAGTTTCCCTTGATTAATAATAACCATAGAGCTTATACAAATATCAGAGGCAGCAGTACAATGGCTCAAAACAGCCAATTATACCGCTACAAGCCTTCAGTCACAGCTTGTAGAGTTAGCATGGCCTACCGATAGGCCTTGCAAATACAAACACGATATTTAATACATGCGTTTGTTGTATTATAGCTATTGTTAAAAGCCGTGCCAATATTTATCTTTCCGATGATCAGTAAAACACGTTTGACATTGTAAACCTTTTGCCTGCGTAAATGAAATATAGTCGTTTTATTTGTTTGCTGCTGAAACGACTCTTTGACATTTCGATTTATTCCAAAACAATTCCATTTTTTTTAACCTTTATAAATCTAGCATCACGTGTTTGGCACTAGTTGTTGGGTGTATGTACATGCATGTATGTACATACATGCATGTACATACATGCATGTATGTACATGCATGTATGTACATACATGTATGTATTGCTTATTGCTATTAGTGGTCATCAACAAAATTATGTTTTTCATTACATGCTAAAACAAAATTGACAGGAAATAAATCAGGAATCATTGAGATGAACAAAAGTTGGTAATCTAATAGAAGCGCAGAGGAGTCGGGGTAGTGAATTAAAAGTTGTAGTAACAAAAGCTTTATAAACTTAAACATGCAATGATAGATGTAGTACGATGGTGTCATAGAATAGGAAACACTACTTGTTTTATGTGTGGAAGGATAACTACAAATATTTTGGGTATCTTTGAACAAGATTTTGAAACCTGTAACACAAATGCAGAAATGAGCAAGATTGGAATAAGACAGTATGTTCAAAGTTGGAGGAAATGTGGCGAGTGGAACATGTGATCAGTAGTACACAATATTCTTGACGGTGTTCAGAGATTGTTGAGGTCTTAGTGCCTTCTCCAGTCATTTAATCATGTGATTTTGCTTAGAAAAAGTTTGTTTCCAACAGATCAGCCATATCATATGCTTAGCAGAAGTACTTGTGTTGACCAAATATTGGCCATGTTTTGCCTGTAAAGATTCTGGATTAGCAAGTTTCCATATTCTGTTGTTAAGCAAATTCAGAAATGTAGAAATGATAAAAGATTTACTGTGGTCTGGTAGATACTCGGTGCCAGTTTGTCAAAAATAATAATAATAATTGATAGATTGTATATAATAGTTTATTCTTTGAAAGCTTTTCTGATAGTGTGAGGGCTTCTGTAGCATATAATGCATGTACATTTTGCTTGAGTTGCTAACAGAAAGTTTGTAACTTTCAACAAAAAGGTTTATATGTAGTCTTATAGGTATGTTGTAGTAAGTAGTTCTATAGGTATGTTGTAGTAATTAGTCCTATCGGTATGTTGTAGTGAGTAGTTCTATAGGTATGTTGTAGTAAATAGTTCTATAGGTATGTTGTAGTAAGTAGTTCTATGGGTATGTTGTAGTAATTAGTCCTATAGGTATGTTGTAGTAAGTAGTTCTATAGGTATGTTGTAGTAAGTAGTTCTATAAGTATGTTGTAGTAAGGAGTCTTATAGGTATGTTGTAGTGAGTAGTTCTATAGGTATGTTGTAGTAATTAGTCCTATCGGTGTGTTGTAGTAAGTAGTTCTATAGGTATGTTGTAGTAAGGAGTCTTATAGGTATGTTGTAGTGAGTAGTTCTATAGGTATGTTGTAGTAAGGAGTCTTATAGGTATGTTGTAGTGAGTAGTTCTATAGGTATGTTGTAGTAATTAGTCCTATCGGTATGTTGTAGTAAGTAGTTCTATAGGTATGTTGTAGAAAGTAGTTCTATAGGTATGTTGTAGTAAGGAGTCTTATAGGTATGTTGTAGTGAGTAGTTCTATAGGTATGTTGTAGTGAGTAGTTCTATAGGTATGTTGTAGTGAGTAGTCCTATAGGTATGTTGTAGTAAGTAGTCCTATAGGTATGTTGTAGTGAGTAGTTCTATAGGTATGTTGTAGTAAGTAGTCCTATAGGTATGTTGTAGTGAGTAGTTCTATAGGTATGTTGTAGAAAGAAGTCCTATGGGTATGTTGTAGTAAGTAGTACTATAGATATGATGTAGTGAGTAGCTCTATAGGTATGTTGTAGTGAGTAGTTCTATAGGTATGTTATAGTAAATAGTTCTATAGGTATGTTGTAGTAAGTAGTCCTATAGGTATGTTGTAGTGAGTAGTTCTATAGGTATGTTATAGTGAGTAGTTCTATAGATATGATGTAGCAGCAGACATAACCACTCATCTTTGTTAGTATTTGAATGGCTAGCTGGTTTTGTTCTTGCGGCGTTATTACCTGTAGACCATCAAGCAGACAGCTATGTGTGACTCACAAAGACTTCCAACCTTCTACTTGAACATATCTATATAAGAACACATTATTCTCTGCTAACATGTTAATAGTGATAACATGTGTTCTCTTTATTTCTCTTTTACATCTCAGCCTATTCAAATACTAATTATTTAATAACAGTTGTCTGTCGATCCAATCTTCATCGATACTAGAATGATGTTCTCGTGCATACAGGTGGACAAACAACACTTGAAGACCTACTTATTGCTATACAAAACAAGTATTTTTTGTGCCTTCAAGTGCCGTGGCTGCGACTTTTGTGTCAACTAACAGAAGCCAGATTAGTGTCATCCATTGTCTTTTGTCAAGTAGAAGTGTTGAGCAAGAACAACAGGTTTCAGCCTTATTCAAGTTATGAAAACTTCAGCTATTAAAAGAGGGTTACCCGAATAGTATACCCTCTACTAAAGATTGCTGTGATGTAACAACAGAAACATTCATTTGATAAATCAAAATAATCACATAATCATAGGATTAGAATGAGTCATAGGGTTGTGCTTGTGAGACTAATGTAAACTCTGGGTCAGCGAGTTTGGCTCATGCTCAGCTTCAAATGATTAAGTTTGTTGATTTTAGCTACTAAATAACCTTAACATCTGGTTGTTAGTAAATACCAGTTGAAAATTTAGAATCAACGGTATTCTAGCCCCGCATGTCCTGCTGAAGTGGGGTGAGAGCTAAAGCTATGGTGATGGACACGATTATACAATCTATTGCTATGCTTGTCATAAATGATTTCCATCCTTTGAATTATGAAATGACCAAATCAGCTGGGACAGGGGCGTAATGAAGAGCAGGGTAGGGGAAAAGGGGTGGGGGAAGGGAGCTGAGGGGGATTGGAGGTGAAGTCGGAGGAAAAAGGAAGGACAAGGTGAGGTAGGAGGGGGAAGGTTGAAAAGTTGATGTTTGGTGACTGCTTGCATGTATTTCTAGCTTCATCAGGAGCTACTGAGAAACCTTTTGCCAATCTCAAGCTTATGATTAGAGATTTAAAAACTGAATGTTTCTTTAGCCATTCTTCAAACTTGACCATCTAGTTTATTTTTTATTAGAAGTTAGATAAGAGAACATAATAGAGCTCATTTGATATGTTCCTCACTTCACCATAAGGTTTATACCACCATTATACATTTTTTAGGTTCTCGCTATGTGATTGCATGCTGTTATTATATTGTAGTTCTGCACGGGTGCATGGCATCGCAATTAGGCAAACGTTGAGGTGGCAGAGGCAGCTAGATGTCAGCTGATGAATGCATATAAACTTGGTTGTTTTATTAAATGAAGCATAATAGATTTCAACAACTAAGCTTACAAACTTCCATTGTCAGTTTTAAAAAAACAGCAGCGTTATATATGTAACCGCTGACTCTATTGAATTTGATATGAGAGATAATAATCTAAGCTTTGTGTTAAAGTATTAGAGAACATAGTGGTAGTCGTATAGTTTACTGTTGCCATTTTGTTATTTGAATTGTTATGTTTTCTTAAAGCAAGCTCTTGAAATATTAGTGGCATTCATCGAGGTAAAATATTGAATGAACTTTTTGTTTGCATTGTTGAAGTATCTGAAAGGTTGGATTAAAGACGCTTTTTTACAATGAGTTGAAGATGTTGGAAACATTAGCCACTGGCAGAAATGTGCGCTTGTTTCTATGAAATTGGCTACGGACAGTTATAAGCGAGTGCTCGCTTCTTGTGAACTTGTTTAATGTCAGACCTTTCTTTATCATTATCAGCTGATTACGCTGGCTGCCTATCTTTAGACATAAAAGTTACTAATTGGCCATTCTAGCACCTTGATAATATATTAGTAAGGCGATCAGCTTCTTTTAATGGTGGTATTGCTGGAGTGGAACTCGCCAAAGAGCTAGCGAACTACTTAGTACCAGGCAAGCAGGCAAATGCACCTTTTATTAGCAGAAAGTTTCAACTGTTTCTACATTTAGACAGTTCTTTTTAGATCAAAATACAGTTTATTGGTAGAAGCTTTTTGTGTGTATTAAACATCCCAACAGGTGTGTGTTTAATGACCTCTCTATGAGCAACAGTTAGTTATTCGTAATGTTGATGAGGAGGTGCTCAAACTGAAATTAAACTTACTGAAGTTATGATACAGCTAAAATGGATACAGCTAAAATGAGTACAGCTAAAATGAGTACAGCTAAAATGACCTTTATGCATCGCTGTTAGTTTGTAGCTAAGAAATCATTTGGAATGCTTATTTGCCTTCTTTTTTGTTATTTAAATATGACTCTCCTTGGATTGCTATAATTAACTTAGCCTCACTCACTACATGTTTTTTTGGAAAAACATGCGGTCTAGCCCCAGTTTTTTTTTTCACAAAATAATGGAGAATGACATTAACAGGTTTGTTATAACAAAACCAGCCATGAATAAATAGTTTGTTGTTAGGTGTCTGGCGCATCATTTTAGGTGTGAAATATCACATTAAAATTACGTATTACCCAACGTGAAGATTTGAATGAAATGAAAGGGTGCTACACTACCATTACAGTCTCGATGAAGACGGTACTGGTTGTGTTAGCTTCACTTCTTGATTAATTTTTTTAGATGATATCTACTATTATGAATAGTACTAGAAGTTCTGTTAGATCTAGTTGCACAACTTGATTTTACAACATACAGTAATTAATGACTGATTTGTAGAGAAGTGAGCACAACTTCTAAAGTAGCTAACTTCTTGGCGCTACATTGTGGTATGAAAAGACAACTCCTGCTTTGACAAAAGATGAGTTGGCAGGTCAAGGACTTATTAGTTCACGCATTAGCGTTAAATCTTGTTAAGCATTTATTGTATTACGACAGTTATTGCGTTAGTTGTGTGCCAAAGAACGAAGGCCAAGCATAGCCGCAGCATGATAATGAGTCACACTTCGTCAATTTATTTGCCGATTTCGCTACTAGTTATAAGGTTTGCGAAGTATGATCAAATATTGTATTTTTGTAAATAAATTATTGTTGTGCTTATCAGTGACGATTTATATTTTACTATGAAGTTGAGGTAGACGTTAATAAAATTTAAATACTATTATGTGTAATACATTAAATATAACAAAGGCGAACACACCTCAGTACTCATGCCTATTCTACTTTTACAGTGAAAAAATACCTGTGTTTCGTGCTACTGGTAACACGTTGAGATCTCTATTCATCAATAGGCAACGTACGGCTGTACAAGAGTATGTATTTGGAGGACAATTTTATTGATAGTAGTAGAATATATTTCTCTACATGTAGGGTTCTCAAAATTGTACAAGTAATCAACCCTGTTCTGATTTTTATAACGATGATGATCAACTTTTGAGTTTGTAAAAACTTTTAATTTTTTTGATGCCTTATACTTGCAAGTCAAGTGATTATATTTAGACTAGAATTTAAAGCAGTAGTTCCCAAAAGAATGACTAGAGTCTACGATAGATCATAAATTAAATCTCTAATTATCACTCTTGCCAAAATGAACATGCTTTTTCTATGAATATCATATCATGCCTATACATCGTAACTCTTCTAAACATTATATATCTGAATGCTTAAAACATCGTCAAAAATAACATATTGAACTAGGACTCTTCTCTTTGAGTTATATTTTGCTACTCAAGCAACACAGCAGAAGAGAGAGACAATTACCTAGTTTACCTTTGCATGTAATGGTTTGCTAGACAAGAATGCTGTCATATGTTTTTTGTCTCAAGAGACAACTTATAAACCAGCCAACTTGTTTGCATTGCCTGTGTTTTCACAACTCAAAAATTCAGCTGCTATATCGTTATTTTTACTTCAAGTTGGAATAAAAAACGGTACCATATTTTGAATAGTGTACATTTATTCTTCTGACTTCTCATTGAAAATAAATTTAGTTTGGATGTAATTTACACTTGTAAAAGAGATGAATTCCATACTAAAAGCGTGCTTGCTGATGACATAGGAGACATATTTTGCATTGGTCCAATGGTCTTATGCAATTTTTATGCTAAAGATGGACAACGTAAAGTGCTAGGTGGATACCTGCTCAGCCATCATATGCAGTGTGCGATGTTGCCTCATAAAATCTGACTACTAGAAAACTTTTTAAGACTTATGAAAAATAGAAGCAAGGAATGTTACAAGAGGCCGATTCAAGTAGGGTAATCGGGTTTGATAAGTGTTCTCTTATTATTCTTAGTTAAATAGTTTAGTTTAATGTACGAACAGTTAAAAACAATTAGCATTTTCGCATCAGTTTATAAATTTTGAGGCTAGTTTAAGATTAATCGTAAAAAGTATTCTGATGGACTTTGATGTTACGAAAGTTTTGTAAGGGGTGAATAATGTGCACATGCTTTAGAGAAATATAAAAAACTGGAAATAGTCGGTAGTATTTATAGCGCTTGCAAACAAAGCTTGTCGAATAGGTTTAAAATTCATGTACCTTTTTATAAAAAGGTGAAATCCTCAGTCAATGCAGACTAAAGATAACAACCTGTGTACAAAAATGTATATTTCAACCAGTTTAAATCAAACAAATAAATTAATAGTAAATCTAAATAACAATCAGGATGCGCTTGTCACAAAACCAACTAGGGCACTATTTTATTAATATACATTTGACAACAATTTATCAACTACACTATATTGAATAAATGAAAGATGTGATACCACGGGCATATGTGGGCTAGATAGCGTATGTAATACTCGATAATATAATACGTAGACAATCAGAATATTAATTGAACAGTTCCTTTATGATGCATACTTTTTACATTTTCTGATAGCATACAGGGTCTGCTCTCAATCCCTATAACTTAATTTACCTATGAGTGTAAATTCTGGTCATCCATCCGAGGGATCTACCTATACAGACAATAGAGAGTTGTCTCTATTACAACCATAAACTTATCAATAGGACAAAAAAAGGTTGCCTTTCCGCTTAGGAGCTGTTTTGCCAAATAATCATAGAAATTGTAGAGTGTCAACCTAACGTAATAGCAAACTTTCCTTAATTGTTTAATTGAATATTGCAGTGTGTAGTTCATCTTATTCATGAAAGTTTTTGCTATGTAACGATGACTAATAGCTCTATATACAATATAATAAATTGTTTGAATACTGGAACTAGTATGTTGACTGGGTTGTCATGGAAATAGAACTTAACTACTTGTACTTTCTCTTCACACTTATAATTTTGCTATTGATTGGTAAACATGAATAAACAAGCAAGCTGTTTGTGTTGTAGGTTTAGCCGAATTTGGCACCAGCTATGATGCAAGAAAGCAATGCTGCTCCTGCCGGGGATGCTAAACCATGGTGGTTTAGGTGGCTGCAAAAAGGAGCTTGTGTTATTGCAGGCTTGTGTAAGTCCCTTATTACACTGTTTAGCGGGCTGGGTTTCTATGCTTGCAGTTTCATATTTTAGCACAGTTTCATATTTTAGCAGTTAAAACTTCAACTCGTAGTAGATGTTGGTTTGCTGTCATCGTCATCAATCTTTACTATAATAAGAGCCGTGTCCGACATCATGGTAAGAGCGTTAGGAAACAAGATTGCTCAGCACAGGAATCAAACCAAGATAATCAGATTCCAAGCCAAGCACACTACCACTACTACACTACCACTACTACACTCAACCACCTTTCCACATCTAAGAATAATTGTGTCCATATTTATTACACTTAATGATCTCTCACGGCGCATCGGATTGCCAGCGTACTAGGAATACTAGTACGCTTACTAGTTGAAAGAAACATTATACATGAAAGAAACATGCGGAAATACAAGTATTTTGCAATTTAATATGTTGTTTATGTAAATTATAAATCATATTTAATATTTTCTATTTGTAAATATAAGTTATAAAATATTTTACGCATTCTAGCTTATGTAAGGCATACATAGTGTTTCTTCTATATAATTGCAATGAGTTGTGAGATGTATATTCTTGTTTGATATATGAGTATGTGTCAACTAGTATATAAGCTGTAAAAATATCTACGGCGTTTCCATCCCTAGAATGGGTTCAGCGTTGCTTCCAATCCAAATCATAGAAGCGATAAAATCCGAACACATTTGACGCCATTTTGCTTCACTTAGTTAGTGTGAAGGCATTCGCTGTGGGAGTGCTTTGACATCAAAGAAACGCTCACTGCTGATAATCCGAATTGATAATCCTCGGCTAAGCTTTTCCCGTAGAGGTAAAAAGTTTCAGCGCACAACTGCGCGGGTCTTTGCTGCGAAACTGTTATACTACTACTGTTTCTGCTTGACTTTTTGCCTTTACATAAACATTTACATGCCAAGAATGGGCTGCTCCTATGAGGATGACGAAAAGTTTGTCATTACCAATTGATGTTACTATGATGGGTAATAATTCTTTCTAAAGAAGATGCTCTGTAGTAATCTGGCTGATTTAATTATTTAATAATTACTTTTTTAGATCTAGTAATTGAGACCAATGTGACTGGCACCTGAAAGCGAGTCTGCTTTCATAATTTTTTTTAGGTATGCATCATGAATCTTAAAACGATCTATATAGTGCAACTCCGAGCCGTTGAAAGGGTAGGGTGTGAATTCGTCTGCAGCGGGCATCTTCGAACCCATTCAGAGCGTGGAAATGCTGTGATTATTAGTTGGTCAAAGATGCAGACTGTTCATATTGTTATGGTTCGTCTGCTCATTGATATCGCTTTCGTAGTACTTCATTGAATCATTTATAGCTCATTGTATTTCAGTATGCGTCATTCTGGGACTCTTTGCATGCATCACCCTAAAGTCAGTCTGTCTTGCTGCTGGAATCTTACAAGCGTAAGTATGAACTGGCCAGTTGGCTTGTTATTACCATCAGTTGGTGTGATTTTACTATAATATCTAATTATATTAGATTAATAATACTTATGATATTGATAATAGTTATAATATAGTAGAATTAACACTAGCCGAAACAAAACAAATCCTACACATAATATATACTATATATATACATATACTGTATGTATAGGTGAGTTGCAGAAAAGTGCGCTATTAGGAATGGCTAAGATCTTGAGGCAAGTGCTCAAACTCCTAGGTCTCTGACAGGAGACTGGAGTTTGAGCAGACATTACCTACCACTTGGATTAACAGGGGCGAGAAAACAATTTTCTTACATATATACTAGTTAAATGCCTGGTGTTGCTCGGGTAATATAAAGGTCTTGCACAGAAAGTCTTTTTACATTATAACAACAACTCCATTCTAACTTGAACTTCATAATAATAATTCAAACTTCAAACTAATAATAAAAAGTACATGTTTAGCCTGTGCAATTGCAATAAGGATAGATAGAGTTTATGAATGAATGAATGTTATGAATGGCTTAGCCTAGTGGTTTCGAATAAGTTGAGAAAAAATAAAACAACTGTAAGGGTGTTTAAATGTGAAATAACTAGCAAGTAATGGCTAGATAGTCTGTTTTGCTACAATTACAATAAAATGATTTAATACTGATACAATTAATACGAACTGAGAAAACAAAATATAAAGTATGGATATGTTGAATTAATAATAGCAATGACTACGTAGAAATGTGTTTATAAAAAAGGTTAATGTTGCAGCAGAAGCTCGTTGTATTCAAAGTTTTTTTGGACGATACTGGTACCACTCGATACTGGTATAAACGTAAAAATGGGCTAGCGGACTGTCTTTGTCTGATACTTTGTCTGACCGAATGGAGAGAGAATGTAGAGGCAATTCCTACTGGAGATAATACAATTGACCATGTGAAAAGTATTTAGCCTTTACAGATTTAGTGATCAAACCTTAGGAAAAACTGAAAATAGTAGTGTAACGGCACATTTGAAATTGAAACAGCACATTTTAAAATTTCAAATTGAGAAAATAGGTAATGGTAAAAAAAAATTAGCTTTAAAAAAAATCACAAATACAAAAGGTAAATTAATAATAAAAAGTGCGCATTTAGCGTCTGCAATCGCGAAAAGGATATAAAGTAGGTATATGGTAAGAGCGATGGGAATGATAAGAAGAGCTTAGCCTTGTAATTATGTGCGCTTGTTAGTAGACTTACGATTTGAATATTGCGAGTTCAAATCCAGTACGAAGAAGATTTTTCGTTGCTGTAACTTTATCGTTATAACTGGACAAACGAACGACAGACAGACAGACAAATACTGAGATTTATATATAAACTAAAACTTATTGCAGGAAGTCAATTTTTTTTTAAGAAGTTGAACAAGGAGTTGTAATGCGCTGTAAGCAATATTGTTATAAAATTTATAATAAAAAAACTATTTCATGTCACCTGTCTATATATGCTTATATGTCCTCTTTTAAAAATCACCAATGTCTTTGCTTAATCATATGTATAGAAGTTTAGTGCTATATTTTCATGAGATGACAATTTCAAAAGTAACCATTCCAAACACTGCTATGTTTTACTTGTGTTGAACTTGTTTTAATTTGCTCAAAAGGCTATGGCTGATGCATCCTGAGATATATAGACTGTCTATGATAGGTAGATACATTCCTTTACAACATATAAATGCATGCATATAGAATAATTATGTAATAGACGTAGGGCTTTGACTAGGACTGTCATTCATCAACATTTGACTTGTTTTTTAATAACGTGATGAACTAGCTTAGCCTGTGTTACAGTTACACTTAGCCTGTGTTACAGTTACACTTAGCCTGTGTTACAGTTACACTTAAGGGCTTGGGTTCAATTTCAAAGCTCTTCTATTATTTTCTCATATTATTTAACCAGAAATTGCTGAACCTAAATAAGTATGTTGTATTTGCCACCAGCCTGTTATGAATCAGTCATACCGTGTAGACAGACGAGGTCTCTATCATTAGTTGGTGGTGTTTCAGTATCCTCGGAGTTCTCATCTTCTTGTTGGAGGCACCATGCTGCTGCGCATACCTCGACTTCATAGACGCTATTGCCAAGTTCTCTGATGGAAGGCCTGCTTATCAAAAAGCCATTCTCTACTGTTTGTACGTTTGTTATTTACCAGCTTGTATCAGTTATTAACTTTATGTGAGATATCTGCAGCGGACTGTGAACTGCTCTAGTGATGTAACAATACGTGTGTATGGCTTAAGTGTTTATCTACTGCCTGCTTCTTCTTCGAGTTTGGCTGTTTGTTTCTTTTAAAATTTTCCTAGTAAAACTTTTGAAACCTAATTTTCGGAATTGGCAAAATTTTTCTGTTGCTCATACGATTGTGGCTTTGCATAAGACTCAAATGAGACGCAATGAGATGTATTCCTTAAAACAAAATTTGTTAAACTAGATTCGCTTCCGAGTCACAATTAGTCTTAATTACCAGATCTAATGAAGTAATTACCTCGTCATCGTCGTATGAGAAACCTACTCTTTGCATGTTAATGAAAAGGCAAAAAGTCAAGCAGAAACAGTAGTGAGTAGCAGTAGAACATTTTCATAGCAGAGACTCGTATGATTGTGCGCTAAAATACTTTACAGTTACTTTTCAATCCATGCGTAGTCAGCTAGTTGCACTGAAAAAGAAATTATTTTGTCATCCTTATATGTACGAGTAACCCATTCTTGACATGTGAATGTTAATGAAAAGGCAAAAGGTCAAGCAGAATTAGTAGTGAGTAGCAGTAGAATATTTTTATAGCAGAGACCCGGGTGGTTGCGTACTCTGTATTGTGTTAAACCAGCCTCATTAAGTTTTAAGGCTACATATAGGGCTATAATAAGTATGTGAGGCAGCTGAGAAGCATCACTGGCAAGAAATGAGAGTTTATTAACAAACAAATCACATACTGACTGCATGAGTAGTTCGAATGAAACAATGTCGCATTTTTTAAAGTACGAAAAAATGCAGAATAATTTTTTTTAAATTAATTTTATCAAACTAATATGTATTTAATTTTACTTGTATCATAGCTACCCTTTGCTTCTAAGTCGGTCTCTTTAATTGCTATCAAATGCCAAATTCTTTAAGCTTCAAACCAACCCTCTCATAATTATTATATTGGCATTGTTTCCCCATGTTGGTCTGTAAAACAAGGTTTAACAACTCCCAATTAGCTTGCCATGTACACGATACTGTAGGGATGACCAGAAGGCTATACGACTGGTACCCGTTGTATGTGGGGCTATTATTCTTGGACTAAGGAACCAGACCTGAGCAGAAATGTGGTTATCATTATTTGATTAGAATGTAGCCTCTTACTGTTAGTTATGATTTTTTTTAGTACCAAAATGGACCATAACTTCTTTTAATGAACAAACAAAATAGATTTTGTTGGATAATAATTTATTCTAAAGAACAAACATTGTAGAGTCTACAATGTTTGTTCTTTAGAATAAATTCAGTGTACAATAAATAGTCTACAATGTAGACTATGTTAGGTAATAATTCATTCTAAAGAAATTCTCTGTAATTTATGTGGTAATCGGGCTGATGGCAGCAAAATTAAAGTTGCATTATGCACCAGTGATGCCTGGGCATCCGCTCATCTGCATGCCTATAGTGTCTCTATGTCGATCATTTACACTTGTATACTGCGCAGCCTTTGAACTATGAAGTTGGTTGCTGTTGTTACAGGTTGCCAATAGCACCTGTTGCCATTTGTCCAGAGCCATCAACAGTTGCCGGCTGCCTTTTTGTCTTCCTGTGTGGCCTCTCCTTCGCATTTATAGCTCTCGGACCAAAGTATGTTTTTCAGCGCTTTCTAAATTTAGGCATGATATTTTATTGTTTCGTAGTTTTGTTCTATGGTGTAGCGGTATAGTTTTAACACTTGTTATGTCTGGAACTATCATTAGTTTGAGAGCAACTTTTAATTTGTAATCAGCTCTACCAGCTGCCAGTTTATATTCTGCTGAACTTCTTATCTTGTAATTTAAATCTGTTAGCAATTATTTTTCACTTATCATCTACTTGTAGTTATTAATCATTTTAGAGGCAGTTTAAGATACAGTCAAACCTCAAGATATGAGTTTAAATCATTCAACTATGCTTTTCAGACCTAAAAATATTCTGTTATCACTATAAATGTTAAAGGTTGACTTGCAACAAAATTCACATTACAGTTATTTGGTATCAAAAGACTCACCATGTCTTACTCTGTTGTGTTGTAGGTGCAAAATATGTGGAAATGTGATTACAAGCTCTTAAAAGCTCAAAAACGAACAGTTAACGCAGCCATACGAGACCGCCGTAGTTTGGATTCTCTTTCCAAAACGGCTCAAATGTGACATAGTTGTAGGAGATGGCTTTTGTTTACACTTTCATGCAACCTCATTCATCGAAATATTTTCACGAATATACTTCACGCATTCAATTAAACCATGTCTGTTCTTACACATCAATTTTATCGTCATTGTAATGCTGTCACTTTTAGCACTGATATCCTATAACCTACTGTAAAAATTCGTTTAATTTTTTAAACTTAGCTCGAAGGAGTACATATCATTGTCTGATAAACATGACGAGCCTGTTGGTCACCTGTGATAATCGAAAAATGCTGCAGAAATTAATCACGAAGTATGGGTCACATGATCAGATTACGACTAGACGATTAGACTAAGCCGAAACAAAACTGTAAAGTAGCGAGTAGCTATATTTGATACGGGTCTTCGGTAAAACCCGAAGTGTTTGTCATAAACTAGCGCTACGAGAAGTTTTATATTGAGCCTTTCAATTCACATGAGAACATCACGTGACAAGACGATAACCAAATGTAGTGACTACGTCAGAGAAATAAACTGATTCCAATCTACGGCGGCTTTTAGTTTTTTTAGCTTTTAAGAGCTTGTTATCACATTTCCACATATTTTGCACCTACAACACAACGGAGTAAGACATGGTGAATCTTTTGATACCAAATAACTGTAATGTGAATTTTGTTGCAAGTCAACCTTTAAGAATGAGCATGTTCTTAATTACTAAATACTGGTATGTATTTTACTAATGCATAATAAAATCAAAGAAAAATCATATTAGATAACAGAAAGATATGAATAAGTATTTTGACCTTATATTTGACTTTAGCGACATACATATCTGGCCAAAGGAAGTGGAGATACCTAAAAAGAACGTTATCATAATTTAAAACGTAAAGGTCTGTTTTGTTTGGCAAAAAAATCAATAATGGCAGTGAATTCTTTATTGTGTGAATGAACAAAGGAATTTAGGTTTTCGCAGAAAAAATATTGTAACTTGCATCTTAATCCTAAAATAGTTCATTTGATCATCACTTATTTTTACTTTCTGAGAGCTATGGCCGTGGGGTCTAAAATGCTTGACCTTTGAATCGCAGTTTGAGGTTAAAAAAAAACCTGCCAGCGGTGACAGAATTGGCAGCTAATCTTGAATTGCTCTTTGCAAATGGCATGTCTCTAGTCATCAAGGTTCTCTTGCCGATGGACTCAGTCAGGTCTAGTTATGATCAGAGAAACATTGTTTGTGCAATTCTCTTAAAAATACACTTTGCTCACAGTGAGACAGGCATCATAACAATCAGAGCGATAGCAAAAGCAGGCACCATACTCAATCCTCAAGTGGTTGTTCACATTTTTACCTTTTTTAGTTTCACTTTTGTTAGTTTTATTTTCAGCAGTTTCACTTTCACTAGCTTCGCTTACGAAAAAGAGTGTGCTCGGATGCAGAATAAACACCAAGTATTGTTCGCTGTGCATGCCATATACGTATGCATCGTTTTTTTTTACATCATCAAGTCGTTTGCACATGCGCTTGTACACGAAAAAGCCGCCATATTTGTAGAAAATGATCGTTATTATTTAATTTAATAGTACTTTTTGGTGTTGTTTTGATACTATGATAAGTAAAATTGCAAACAAAAGCATCGTTTTCAAAAATTCATTGCAAAAGCTTCGTAAAATTGTCTATAAAGATGGCTGACAACGATAAAATGACGTCAAGAAAAAATGAAGGATTGGAAGCTTCTGTGAAACAACAGCTCTCTCCTAAATTTTGGCTCGAGTGACAAACATAAACTTGGCTTGATATATGGCTTATAAATGAAAAAAACTCATGCATTAGACCGCTCGTATGTTGAGGTTTGATTGTATATCTGGTTACAATGTATGATATCGTTAAACTTCTATTGAGTTGGGGAGGGACACTGCTTGATTTTTGCTTCTAGAATTCATCTCAGTTTATGTCAGAAGCCGAGGCCCTTAACAACATGGCCGTTCCAACTTATACAAATACATATATTGACCGATACAAGTTTGCTGTTGATTTTGGCTAAATGTCACTGATATCAGATCTTTGTACGCAGGGCTTCTAGAGAGGAAACTCTGCAGGCTGCTAGGAGCGACAATCTCCAAACAAAGAGTTCATCACGTCTGGTCGACAATGCTCAACCGATGTCTTCTACAGCACCTCCATCTAGCAATGTAGTGTAATAGTTTTAATTTAATCCTATAGTTCTAGCAACCCGCTATTCTTCACCATAAGACAATTGAATTCATCTGCCTGCCACCCCTAACAGGTTAGGAGCTATGAAAATGGGCTTATGCATTACATCAGTAAGTCATGACCTACCATAAATTGTATGAGATGTTTTATCACGTAGTCTTTCATGCGCCGATGACCTTACCATCGTGCAGGCTTAGCCGTTTAGAGGCTTGTTTGTTTCCTTTCCTTGCAGTTTATTTCCAGACCCGTCTTGTAGCTATTTAGGCAATGCAATTCAATGCAATCGAAATATTATAACGATTTACACACTCACCACATATATTATCCAGTATTTGGAATAAATTATTTTTCAGTGCATTCCCAAAATAAAATATTTATTTTCTAACAGCTGCAATTGTTTGACATTTCCTATTTTACTAACAATATTTATGCAATATTATTAAAGAATTATGTTGTGCATGAAACTATTGTTGACAAATATAATATCCAACAGTTGACAGAGCTCGTTGTATGGGAATACAGTAGTTTCAGGTCCATGCGATTCATCATTGCTTGGTAGCAGCTTTGTCAGCAGACTCTTTGCTTGTCACCTTGTCAGGTAGATCTTGATCAACAAATGGAAGAGCTCTTTTAGGTGTAATGTCAAAAGGTAACAGCTGTGGTCTATTCACAGCTGGTTGAATCTGCTCTTCCTTCACTGCATCCTTCTTTTGACGAGCTGACATGATGACACTGCACTCAGCTTTTATATCAGCTTTCAAGACTGTCTCAGTGGCTTGCTAAAGTGTTGAGGCGTCAGTCAGACCGTTGGTAAAGAAGCTCGATAATGTTTTAACCTACAGCCTTTATATCAGCTCTATAACCATCGAGCTCTTCTAATATGTTAGCAGCTGATCCCGCTCCATCAAGTGTTTAGTTTTTTTACAAACATCTGCCACTCATGCTAACCAGGTTCTGATCAATTATGCCTTAGCACTAAATAATAGGCTTATATGTTTTCCGCGTAAACAAGGAGAACATATACTTGCCTTTTTGTTCTCGTCAGACTTTCTGGTAACAGCTAAGAAGTGACCAGTAGTGAGTAAATGATACGGTAGTTGCAGACGTAATCCCTGGTGAGCTGTGTCAGTTGGAGTCTCCCGCTGACCAGTGGTTGTCATGCAGTAAGCTATCCAAAGACATCACCGCCAGAGTCGCTGTTACCGCTTTCTGAGCTCGTCTTTTAGAATCTCCTACGTTGGTCTTTTTGATTAGTCCCTCGTCAACTGGTGTCCTTTTCGCCTTTGCGCGGTCATTGCTGGCCAAACCATCTGCTGAAGACATGACCTTGCCTCGGTAAACACGCAGAATGATGGACAGGCCAGGCGGGCTAGCGAGAAGATGCGATAAACCAGCAAGTAATGCATGTTAGCTCATTAAAAGATCTTCCTTGCCTGGATAGAGTACGCTTATTAGATGCTAGTTATAGACGGCAGCGATTGCTGCAAGCTGACTGCAAAGCACTTATACGCGTGGGCTGATAGGCGCCGTCCTTTATAATTACTCCTTAAGAACAGCATCACTACGTTTGTATATCTGTATGTAGAATTCATGTGATATTCCTACTATACATCTGAATGTTAGAGACTCTGTTAATATGATTTGGTGATAATTTAGAAGAGAGCAGACAATAACACAACAACTTAAGGTAGTTGTTATAAATCCTAGCACAACTCTATGCATTCACATCTAGCTCTCATGGCTTTTGACACTTCAGACAAATCTTATTCTTTACAGCTTTACTAAAATCAGCTAAAGTTATATGATCACTTTTGCCAAGTCAGTGAACAACATAGATATAGTAAACCATAGTATGTAGTATTAAATGTAAGTGTAATACGTATGTAGTAAACATAGTATGTAGGGTTTACTATATCTATAGTGAACAAACACCAATGCTGTTAAAGGCTATAGTGACACATCAGAAAGCTGCCGTACTTTGACAAAACAAGCAAAATGAATCAATTTTGTATTGCTATTAGAATACGCAGCTTCTATTGTTTTTTCTGTACTTTGGTTAGATGAGCTTTTCTTAAACTTGACTTTTTCTTAAAGGTTGACTTGCAACAAAATTCACATTATACCTACCGTTATTTGATATGAAAAAATTCACCATGTCTTTCTCTGCTGTGTTGTAGGTGCAAAATATGTGGAAAGGTGATTACAAGCTCTTAAAAGATCAAAAACGAACAGAAAATCGCAGCCACACGAGACCGCCATAGTTTGGATTCCCTTTCCAAAACGGCTCAAATGTGATGTAGTTGTGAGAGATGGTTTCTGTTTACACTTTCTTGCAACCTTATTCGTCGAAATAATTTCACAAATATACTTCACGCATTCAATAAAACTATGTCTATTGTTCTTACGCGTCTGTTTTATCGTCATTGTAATGCTGTCACTTTTAGCAGTGATATCTTATAACTTACCATAAAAAATCGTTAAACTTTTTAACCTTAGCTCAAAAGAGTACATATCATTGTCTGATAATCATGACGAGCCTGTTGGTCACCTGTGATAATCGAAAAGTGCTGCAAAAATTATTTGCGAAGTAGTGGGTCACATGATCAGAGAACGACTTGATGATTGAATAATGCCGAAATAAAACTGTAAAGTAGCGAGCATCTATATTCGATACGGGGTATTCGGTAAAACCCGAAGTGTTTGTCATAAACTAGTACTACGATAAGTTTTGTATTGAGCTTTTTATTGGCCTTTCAATTCACGTGAGAACATACGTGACAAGACGATGACCAATTTACGTGGTTACATCATCGAAATAAAGAGATTCTAATCTATGGCCGCTTTTCGTTTTTGAGCTTTTAAGGGCTTGTAATCACATTTCCACATAATTGGCACTTACAACACAACAGAGTAAGACATGGTGAATCTTTTGATACCAATTAACTGTAATGTGAATTTTGTTGCAAGTCAACCTTTAAACATTTCATTGATGTATGGGAATAGTCTGTGACAGGCTATAGTGGATATATCAGTGACAGGTAATAGTGAATATATCAGTGACAGGCCATAATGGATATATTTGTGACAGGCCATAGCGGATATATCAGTGACAGGTAATAGTGGATATATCAGTGACAGGCAATAGTGGATATATCAGTGACAGGTCATAGTGGATATATCAGTGAGAAGTAATAGTGGATATATCAGGGAGAAGTAATAGTGGATATATCAGTGACAGGTCATAGTGGATATATCAGTGACAGGTAATAGTGGATACATCAGTGACAGGTAATAGTGGATATATCAGTGACAGGCCATAGTGGATATATCAGTGAGAGGTCATAGTGGATATCTCTGTGACAGGCAATAGTGGATATATCAGTGACAAGTAAGAGTGGATATATCAGTGAGAGGTCATAGTGGTTATATAGGTGACAGGCCATAATGGGTATACTTGTGACAGATCACAGTGGAAATATCCGTGATAGGTCACAATGGATATATCTGTGACCGGGAAAAATGGATATATCTGTGACAGGCCAAAATTGATATAGGTATGTGTGAAAGCCCATAATTACTGTACACTATTAAGGTGTCGACTATGGTCAGTAGCTCGAGACACACAAGGAATTTTGATGTTAGGAAGGGCATACAACTGCAATTGTTTCTGTGTTACATCAGTCCAGCATCTGTACACACCACTCAAAAAGGCCCAGGTAGCTTTGCACAGGTGTACCAGACTATAATCAATCCATAAGTTATTACTGCCATTAGTTCAGGGCTTCCAAATGGGGGTGCGAGGTGTTGGTCACGACTCAAAAATCCAACATTAAAATGGAGAAAATGTATTTGTTGCCATAAAAAGTCTGAGTTGAGAATATTTTTCATCAATAGTCATGACTTAGCAGCAAGTCTAATTAGAGGAAAATTATTATGTTTTGTATATAGTGTATTGTGTTTGTATATAGTGTATTGTGTTTGTATATAATGTATTGTGTTTGTATATACTGTATTGTGTTTGTATATACTGTATTGTGTTTGTATATACTGTATTGTGTATGTATATACTGTATTGTGTTTGTATATACTGTATTATGTTTGTATATACTGTATTGTGTTTGTATATAATGCATTGTGTTTGTATATAATGTATTGTGTTTGTATATACTGTATTGTGTTTGTATATACTGTATTGTGTTTGTATATACTGTATTGTGTTTGTATATACTGTATTGTGTTTGTATATACTGTATTGTGTTTGTATATACTGTATTGTGTTTGTATATATGGTATTGTGTTTGTATATATTGTATTGCGTTTGTATATACTGTATTGTGCTTGTATATATATACTGCATTGTGTTTGTATGTACTGTTATGTGTTTGTATGTACTGTTTTGTGTTTGCATATACTGTCTTGTGTTTGTATATGGTATATTGTGTTTTTTAACAAACAATGATAACAAATTATAAATTAACTAGCAGAATGTCCGGTGTTGCACAGGTATTAAAAATCAGCCTATAAACAGTGATAGCAATGCAAAACTTATAAACTCAGCTTATAAACAATGCTACTTGCCATTAGCCTGGCACATTGCCAATGGATAATTTAGGTAAGCTCGTTATCTACATCTCTTACTAATACATTGAATGACGTTGCACCATAACGGAGAGCGGTAGCATATTTTCACCCACATTGCGACATATGTATATCACGCAGCTAAATTAGTAAGGCATTTGTTTGGCGAATGGGAGTTCCGAGATCAATTCTTCTGCGTTGCAGATTCTTCATTCTAAGATTTTAATAGCCATAGCTGGACATACTGAATGACACAAGTATACACAGACTAACTTTGAGATTTACATATATACATAGATAAGAGATTTTTTCTGAGGAATTATTTGACGCGTTTTTTGTTGCTTTCCGGTTATTAATAGAATGGCTTTTCAAAACGTATTGTTTTTATATGTTTTTGGAAAGTTTATGTATTGTGTGCTTTTTATTGTTTGAAGCTTTTTTTGTTTTATTAAAAACAAGAGGAAGCGAGATTGCCCTTGTCAGTCATAGGAGAAGCGGCGATAAAAACGAATAGGGAGGGGCTCATTAGGCCCGCCCTTTAAGGCGTCCACAAAAAATCATTTGGTAGGACTGCAGTATTTGAATAACGAATTTGGATGTATTCTTTATTCAAAATTTATTACCATGTTATTTGTTATATGTTGTTATTCAATAATTCGTCATTCACTGAATTTGTTGCCTGTTCTCTGTAGCTCATCTATGGATGCAAACTTATCTAACAGTTGGTTGTCTTATCTAATTAGTGCTCAAAATTCCACTATAATCTACACCACATGATTAACAGTTGTTTCCGCTCATTTTATTGGTGAAGGACTTGCAAGCTTGTTGTGCCAACAAAAAAATGATGCAAGCAAACATGGTGTTTTTTGCAGCTGGTCAAGCAATGGAGGCGCAACTTTGGAATTGCTCTTTAACCTCGTAACCTCTGCTCATGCTCGCGTTAGCCTCAAGACATTTTATTGCAGAGTCTCTCATCCTTCTGGTGTCACTCAGTGAAAAAGCATGAACATGTTAAAAGCTACATAAAATGCACGTAGACACTTCAGTCGGATGGTTTGAGTTAAGTTTGTATATCATTACCCTGAGTCCCTGACAACATGTACTTATTTATAAAATGGAAATGCACACAAATGCTAAGTTTTTATACAGTGACTAGCTGTGCTATCTGGCGTTGCCCAAGTATTAAAAATCAGCTTATAAACAATGAGAAGTAATGAGAGTTGCCTGCCATTTGCTATTAGCCTGGCAGAGTGCCAATGAAAAATTTTAGTAAGCTAACTAATGACAATCACTTACTTATGCAATTACCCTGCGTGGTATGCAAGTATAGTTCGCGCAGTATAGTGTTTCAGCACTGGCAGCACTGATGTTTCGCTACGCTATAACTTTATGGAAACTTACCAGTAAAGCATGATCTGATGCTAATTGAAAGATGATCAATAATTAAAGATATCAGCCATTCCCTACAGAGCCTTCCCAAGCTGCATTTAGATGCAAGATATTGTATATGATGTAAAACTAAAGATGCAGAAAATCAGTTCCGAATCGTGAATAGAATGCAAGACTTGGCACAATGTACGACTGAGTAAACCTACCATTTGACAATGCATTCTCTTTCAATTTTTTACTAGGTGGTTGGCTGAAAAGATGATTAGGTAGTGATGAATCCAGGTTTGACTCAGGATCTATACCGCTGTCTGTATTGGAACGGGTTCTCTTGCGTTTCCTCGTGGTTTCCTAGTGTGAAATTGTTAATGCATATGTCATGTACACTTTTAAACACTGATTATAAATGGAGTGGAGCAACTGATGGGCACATATAAACAAAAATAGAAGAATGAGACTTTCTACCGTTAGTTAGAAAGTTATTCAGTGTTGCTGTTTATAAGAGAAACACAAATAAATGCGACCAATACGGTCACACTTGTGCATGAGCATAGGTTTTGCTTTCCTAATGCTTCATATACAGACATGCCTTTACATAAGGCGTTGAACAACCATCACTCTACTATAGCACCCTACAAATACTTGATTAACTTGTTGGCACAGTATAGTGTTTCAGCACTGACAGCACCGATGTTTCGCTACACTATATAGCTTGATGGAAACTTACCAATAAAGCATGATCTGATGCTAATTGAGAGATCATCAATAACTAAAGATATCATCCATGCCCTATAGAGCTTTCCCCAACTTCATGTACCATATGAAATAAGACATCCCACAACCATCACTCTACTATAGCAAAATATGATCAAATACATTTCCTATGAAAAATGGTCTGCTTATCAGCCCAGAGTAGCACTTCAGCACTAGCACACCCAGGTGTCACTACACTATCACTGTCAGAGTAGCACTGCAGCACACCCATGTGTCGCCACACTATTACTGTCAGAGTAGCACTGCAGCACACCCAGGTGTCACTACACTATCACTGTCAGAGTAGCACTGTAGCACACTCAGGTGTGCTACAGTGCTACAGTGCTACAGTTTCCAAAAAGTTTCCAAAATTCGATAGAAAATTGAACAATTGGTTAATTCCACACTCTGAAGTAATTTTCCACCCATGATGTTCGATGTTTTGCAAGTAAAAATACAAAGACAAAGTGAAAATGAAAAAAAACATGAATTATGGGAATAACACAAAAAATATACATGCCAAGTTAAAACTTAACGATTCAATGTTACATATTTGTCTTTTCCGTGAACGGTGAAAACAAACCACCAAACCAGTAAATATAATAAATAAAACTCTGGAGGTTGTTAGAGAATAGAGAATATTCTAGTTTGACTGTATTGTACATAAAGGTTTTCTAGAAAGCGTAGAAAATAACCCCAGGTGTATGGGTACAACATGTGTAGATATAAATTATTGCTCATCAGATATACCCCAGTCGTCATAGCAATATTTGACTTTTACAATAGAGGAAGCCGTATAGGGAAAGCTGAAAGCGCCCTAAACTCAGATCAACTATCAAGACAAAAATATCTATAGACAACATTCAACCATGTATTGCTATACTATATATCCCTATCACTACCTCTACCTCCGGGACCATGTACCTAGATTGTCAAGAGTACACTCCGATGCGCCTATCTCTAAGGTTACGTAATATTAAAATCTTTTTGTATTGATTACTTCTTGTTCAATTTTTTTTATCTTTTACCTGTTTTTTATCTTTTCATGTTTTTGTTTAATTGCAATGCGTATTTTTCGCAGCATTTAATTAAGAAGAATTCTCATGAGACTGTCGTAAGATTTGGGGTTTGGAATGAACTAACAATTGCGGGTACACTAAAACCTTGACCTGCGATCACTGAACATGTATATTTTATGACATACCAGGTAAAATTTGAATAAGTATTCGTCATTATGTACAAAATGATTTTTAACTTACAATGTTTAAAGTTTGTCAAAATACTGCAATTATGTAAATCAATACATATAGATGCAGTTTCGTTTCCCATAGTTTGGTTCTCTATTGCAAGAATTTTAAAAAACATTGCTTCATACCTCACTTTTTAGTTTTAAAATCAGTTTCTACAAATACAACTGCGACTGGTAGGGGTGGTGGATAAAGGAATACAATATTTTTCATTGCGTTGAAAGAAAAAAAGAAAACAAAGCGTAAAAACTTTTAGAAAAGCTCGTAAAACACTCTGTGAAGCCATATAGAAACAGTAGACAAAGCTTGACAAGTCGATCAAAAATATAATTTTAAAAGCATCAAACATAGAAAATGGCAATATGGAGGAATTATGTTTGCCTAAATTTCCCATAGTTGAAGTTATCCTGACCTCCACCTACTACACACCATCAGTCCCCTCCATTGCCAAGGCTAGGCCTCGATTCACCTGTCGTCAAGGCGTGTTTTTTGTGAAGATTACTTTATTTAACTTTGCGCATACTAATTCTAACTTCAGTTTATTAATTCAGTTTTTACATAGTATTATATGATCTATTTGTTTTAGTCATGCATGACCCTAGCTAAAGCAGTTGTTAAGTTTGCAACCTGCAAAATGAATTAAACGAAATAAGTATTCTTATAAGAGTAATTGCTTTAGCATATCACAGTTTCAACATACAAAGCAAATATAGAAATGGATTAATATTGTATGACAAAGTCTGATTGCGTTATTATACAAATATTTGACTAAAGATATGAACAGCTAAATAAGACGTGAAGCTGAAGGAACATCTTGCATATTTGTATGTAGAAGCTCCATTGTATTAATAAAAAGTTCAAGTAGGCACATGCACTCTGGGTAAATGTTTCACATATACTTAGTTTCTATATAGCAAGAGTGTAACGACACACTCCTATATGGTGCTGCAATGACATCATAGAGAAAGTCATGTCTCTCTCGGTCTCCTGTGTTTCAATGTTGCTTTTTTGAAGCGAAATACCCATGATATGCGCCATCTTTGTCCCATGGAAACAGCCTTAGCGACCAATGGGGTCACACTTGTGCATGAGCATAGGTCTTGCTTCCCTGTTGCTTCATATACAGACATGCCTTTACATAAGGCGTTGAACAACCATCACTCTACTAAAGCACCCTATGGAGACATGATTAACTTGTTGGCACAGTATAGTGTTTCAGCTTGAAACTTACTAGTAAAGCAGGATTTGATGTTAATTGAGGGATGATCAATACTAAAAAATATTAGCCATTCCCTATAGAGCCTTCTCAACTTCATGTACCATATGAAATAAGACATTCCACAACCACCGCTCTACTATAGCAAAACATGATCGAATACATGTTCTAGGGAAACATGATCTGCTTGTTGGCCCCAGAGTAGTGCTTCAGCACTAGCACACCCAGGTGTCACTACACTATCACTGTCAGAGTAGCACTAGCACACCCAGGTGTCACTACACTATCACTGTCAGAGTAGCACTAGCACACCCAGGTATCACTACACTATCACTGTCAGAGTAGCACTAGCACACCCAGGTGTCACTACACTATCACTCTATGGTAACTTAGTAATTATTCATTGTGTCTCATGGCGGCTGCTGTGTGGTGCTGAAGAAGGGGCTGTCGATCAGTCTTTCCTTTTTGGCTCATCAGAAAGAGGCATGTAATGATGACGACTGAACAGGAAACTAACCGGCTGTCAGTATATATGGCAATGACTAAGCTACAAGTGCCTAGTGCAGCTGCCATAGGAAATGACATCATTCCTAAAGAAAGCACACTTGAATGTAAACTTTAACATCTGTTTTGTATCTACACACCCTTCAGGGGGCTTCATGTCACAACCAAGATAGAAAGAAATGTGGAAACCTTTTATCTTGTTACTTTGAGGATGTCATCTTCCCCTCTGGTGCAGTCAAAAATATGTACAAGCTGTCACACTATAAAAGCTAAAGACTAAGCTAAGACTAAATTAGCCTTTTTTCAGGAATAGCGTCATTTATTGTTGGGACTACTTTGATTACTTATGACAGCATTGTTAGGTTTGTCTTAATTAGCTTTAGTATCCTTGTTTACTAAGTAGAAAACATATATTTTCCTCTTTATTGCCTTACGATGAAGCGCACGCTTCTAATTCACAGTTATCAGGATGCTACATAGTTTTTCAAGCTAATGATTGTGTGTTGTGTTTCAGAATTAATGCCATCAATGATATACAGTCCCACTAGGGAGCTGTATATCATTGATGCCATCCTAGAGTTTTTTCAAATCCGAATATGGTATAATTATGATAAACAGGAATATGATTTTCTAATTGAGCATGATATCATATATACATTTAGAGCGTTTGCATTCAAAGGGACTGAATTCTAACTATTCTTTAGAAACGTCCACTCTATTACCTTGTTGATACCTGCCCAAAATCCGTAATAGACTTGCTAGACTTATACATGTAATTATGATTATTCGATTGTCGTAGATAGACAAGCCGAATATATGCGCTAAGAAGTTGTCTGCTCGAATTGCATTTCTATCTACGAGTGCATTAATCGCTTTTATAGTAGTAGCTCCACAGGTGTCCTTTAGCGGGGATGTTGCCGAGACCGAGCCGTAGTCTACACACACAAAAAAACAACAGCTTGGTGTTTTTTGTGTGTGTAGACTACGGCCCGGTCTCGGCTTCGGCAATATCCCCGCTAAAGGACACCTGTGATTGGCTCTGTCGTTTGACAACATGGCTGCCCCCATAAAAAATGTTTTTGCAAGGTTAGGAACTAGCATATTGTCGCAAACTCACAAATGCAATATTTCTGTTGCATTGAAAAGATCACACGGTAAATAATTTTAATTAGCAATTTTGTAATTTTAAAGTTATGCGCAACTCATACATGTATATTTTGGTAGCTTCAGACTTGCCACCAAAATGTTTACAAAGATGTTCGTTTGATACATCTGGCATGAGGTGTTTAGTAGTCATGAATAAGTTTTTGTCATGTTCATGACGGTTGTAGTTTCTTTTATTGGTATCCTTTGATATTCTTTTGTTGTTTGCTTATTCATAAATCGGATGGTTATACAGTATTCTCATTTTGACTAATCTTTTATTTTGCATGAAGTGCTTAAAATCATACTTTTCTAAGCATTAATAATCGTTACCAATGTGATTCAGTCTAGTTTTTATTGATAGTATCATCAACAATATTTTGGTGGAGAGTTGTAGTTTGATATCTTATTTTGTAAGAGAAACAGGCTTGCCAACCCAAGAGTGGGGCAATGCGTGAGCTTTGGTTTTGGGGCAATTGATGTATCAATGATAGTATATATAAAATTGTGGAAATCGGGGCAAAAATCTCACGCATTTTCATTTTTTTTTTGGGTGATTGCGTGAGTCTCACGCCCAATGCGTGAGAGTTGGCAGGTATGAAGAGAAAGAAGTATGTTATATTGTCAGGGTTGGATCAATGATATACAGCCCCCCTGTGGGGGCTGTATATCATTGGTTGGATATGGAGAAATTATATTAGGCCTATGCATAACTAATTCGAATCCACACACAAAATTAGTGTTGAATTTGCTTTGTCATTTTATTCTATTTTGACTATGTTTAGTTAGTGCACTTTTGCTTATTTGATTTAGATTTATTTACCATATTTATTTATATTTATTTATCATATTTGATTATTACTAGTTCATGTACTAGAGAAGGTGTTGGCCTATTGTAAGCAATGCTGATATTTACCAGTGAAATTAATTCTTTGTTCTGTAAATTAAACAGGTAAAATACACAGCTAACAGAACTGAACAATGATACTAATGACAAAAGGTTAAAATAGCCAATAAAAGTTACACTCTTACTCGAATGGTCGTCCATGTTTGCTTGCTCGGTCCCGCATGGCTGCGAGTTTTGGCAGCCAAATGAGAGTCATAGCAGTCCTTAGATATATAGAGGCTTGGCAGTTAAGATAGTGAAATAAAGAGGATCAGCTGATGATGAAGAAGGAGGCTCCGTAGGCAGGGAGAGGAGAGGCTTCACAAGCAGAGGAAAAAGAGAGGGAGTCTCCACCACAGGCACACGAAAGCGCCTCAGCAGGCAGTGGAAAAGAGGGAGCCTCAGCAGGTCTTGGGAGAAGAGACCGATGCTGAGTCGTTGGAGCTGTTCTCTTTTATAGATGTCTCTGTTAGCCTGTGAGAAGGTGTTTAGGTTGATGCTCAGGTTCTGTTCTTTATGTTGCAAAGGGTTAGCAATGAGTGGACTTGTCTTAAGTGCATCATAAAAGTATAATAATTGGAAATGATGATTAACTACAATTGTCTTGGTCGTGTCTGGTAGAGGTCTGATATCTTATAATGGTTTTCTGGCATGTCAATTGATGTCTCTTTCTTCGTGGGTTACTTTTACGGGAGGTTTCTAAGCTATTTGTAGATGAGTAAATGATGACTGTCTTGATGCTGGTCCTCTGATGCATTAGGTGTTATGTTCATTGTGATATTGCGTACATCTCCGATGTTTAGGCATTTCTGTATTACGCTATCTGCTTTTGCTAATACTTCTATACAACGGTATTTAACAGCGTACGTTGCATTTTACAGCAATTGTAAGCGCTTCAAAAGTGGACCCAGCTCCCTTTGACCTGTACAGTGGTCTCATAATAGAACGAAGGCCGATTATTACTGCAGAGCAGACCGATCTTGAGAAGAGATATCAAGCACTGTTAAACACAATAGAGTTAGAAAAGAGCCACTATTGCATGCATGAACTTCGTCACAAAGCAGATATGTAAGCTATATTTAAACTATATATAGTTAAACTATATATATTATAACTATATACATCTAAAAATATATATTAGCTGTACTACCCGGCGGTACCCGGGTAATAAAAAAGTCATTGGACAGAAAATTTATTTTTATTTAACATATAACAAAATTTGCCATTCTGACTTTCAAACTATATATCATGAGAGAAGTGTGTCTTGTAGTTGAAATAAATTAAGAGAAAAATAAAAAGAACTGTAAAGGTTTTAAAACTAGCTAGTAGTCTGGCAAATTGCCAATGGAAAACTCCACTAAGCTAGTTAATAAGGTTAGGCTTCCAATGACGGTAAGCCATGACTTACCATTATGCATTGTTGTCTGCATTATAACTATATACATCTAAAAATATATATATATTAGCTGTACTACCCGGCGGCACCCGGGTAATAAAAAAGTCATTGGACAGAAAATTTATTTTTATTTAACATATAACAAAATTTGCCATTCTAACTTTCAAACTATATATCATGAGAAAAGTGTAGTTGTGTAGAAGTGAACTTGTATTTGTGTAGTTGGAATAAGTTAAGAGAGGAAATAAAAACAACTGTAAAGGTTTTCAAACTTTGTCAAATAACTGTAACCTTCAAACTTCATAACACGAAAGTGTTTCGTTGAAATACATGTAAATTAGGAGGAAAAATATAAATGTAAAGGTGTGTAAATATAAACGTGAAATCATTAGCAAGTAATGGCTAAAAGTAAAGTAAGTCTGTTTTGCTACAATTAAAATGAAAAAATATTTGGTATACAATTATATGATTTTAGTTTGGCATTATATGATTTTGGTCGTGGCATGCGAAAATTGGCATGAAAAAATATCGTAGGCTATAGACGTACATAGAGGGGTATAGAAACCCATAGTAAGATCTGGTACAATCACTCTCTGGTAAAAATCATCACCATTAAAAATTGTAACAAAATAATATATATGTAACCCTTAGTAACTATAGGTACCTACAATGACTAGTACAATTTGTGGTTATGATCTGCAAGATAATATAACATTACTATGTACTACATGGAGAGTTCTTACCTTCGAGACAGACGTGTATCTAACTTAAATCTAACTTAAATGAATTTAGTTTACCAAACACATACTTGAAGGTTGACTTACTAAGTTTTAGTATGTATTTACCAAACACACAGGTTACTTGAAGGAAGTTTTAGTATGTATTTACCAAACACACAGGCTACTTGAAGGAAGTTTTAGTATGTATTTACCAAACACATAGGCTACTTGAAGGAAGTTTTAGTATGTATTTACCAAACACACAGGCTACTTGAAGGAAGTTTTAGTATGTATTTACCAAACACACAGGCTACTTGAAGGAAGTTTTAGTATGTATTTACCAAACACACAGGCTACTTGAAGGAAGTTTTAGTATGTATTTATCAAACCCACAGGCTACTTGAAGGAAGTTTTAGTATGTATTTACCAAACACACAGGCTACTTGAAGGAAGTTTTAGTATGTATTTACCAAACACACAGGCTACTTGAAGGAAGTTTTAGTATGTATTTACCAAACACACAGGCTACTTGAAGGAAGTTTTAGTATGTATTTACCAAACACACAGGCTACTTGAAGGAAGTTTTAGTATGTATTTATCAAACACATAGGCTACTTGAAGGAAGTTTTAGTATGTATTTACCAAACACATAGGCTACTTGAAGGAAGTTTTAGTATGTATTTACCAAACACACAGGCTACTTGAAGGAAGTTTTAGTATGTATTTACCAAACACATAGGCTACTTGAAGGAAGTTTTAGTATGTATTTACCAAACACATAGGCTACTTGAAGGAAGTTTTAGTATGTATTTACCAAACACACAGGCTACTTGAAGGAAGTTTTAGTATGTATTTACCAAACACACAGGCTACTTGAAGGAAGTTTTAGTATGTATTTACCAAACACACAGGCTACTTGAAGGAAGTTTTAGTATGTATTTACCAAACACACAGGCTACTTGAAGGAAGTTTTAGTATGTATTTACCAAACACATAGGCTACTTGAAGGAAGTTTTAGTATGTATTTATCAAACACACAGGCTACTTGAAGGAAGTTTTAGTATGTATTTACCAAACACACAGGCTATTTGAAGGAAGTTTTAGTATGTATTTACCAAACACACAGGCTACTTGAAGGAAGTTTTAGTATGTATTTACCAAACACATAGGCTACTTGAAGGAAGTTTTAGTATGTATTTATCAAACACACAGGCTACTTGAAGGAAGTTTTAGTATGTATTTACCAAACACACAGGCTACTTGAAGGAAGTTTTAGTATGTATTTATCAAACACATAGGCTACTTGAAGGAAGTTTTAGTATGTATTTACCAAACACACAGGCTACTTGAAGGAAGTTTTAGTATGAATTTACCAAACACATAGGCTACTTGAAGGAAGTTTTAGTATGTATTTACCAAGCACACAGGCTACTTGCAGGAAGTTTTAGTATGTATTTACCAAACACGCAGGCTACTTGAAGGAAGTTTTAGTATGTATTTACCAAACACACAGGCTACTTGAAGGAAGTTTTAGTATGTATTTACCAAACACACAGGCTACTTGAAGGAAGTTTTAGTATGTATTTACCAAACACACAGGCTACTTGAAGGAAGTTTTAGTATGTATTTACCAAACACACAGGCTACTTGAAGGAAGTTTTAGTATGTATTTACCAAACACACAGGCTACTTGAAGGAAGTTTTAGTATGTATTTACCAAACACACAGGCTACTTGAAGGAAGTTTTAGTATGTATTTACCAAACACACAGGCTACTTGAAGGAAGTTTTAGTATGTATTTACCAAACACACAGGCTACTTGAAGGAAGTTTTAGTATGAATTTACCAAACACACAGGCTACTTGAAGGAAGTTTTAGTATGTATTTATCAAACACACAGGCTACTTGAAGGAAGTTTTAGTATGTATTTATCAAACACACAGGCTACTTGAAGGAAGTTTTAGTATGTATTTACCAAACACACAGGCTACTTGAAGGAAGTTTTAGTATGTATTTTCGTAAACTTTTAACTTAACTAACATTTTATCATTTATCTATTTGCGAATCTGTTTTTATCATAACCGATACGACTGAACTCACCATGGCGAGCAACGTTGATCTTTTAATGACGTATAGAATCAGTACTCAAATCGTCAAATCTTAATTTTGAGAGAAATTATTGTCGATATCGTGTGGCAGCAAAAATTCGCCCAACAAAAAAATAACGAAAAAGCATCGTGTTTCCGAGAGTTAGGTGAAAAATGTATTATAACAGGAGCATCGTAACTCGTGGGCGCAATTCTCAAATAATACGACATTTAGTGTGTGCATACGCTATACCGTATATGATAGTGCCTTTGATCAATACGCCTTGTATAGATCAGTGGTAGAGCGCATGGATTTAGAACTTGTGGTTGCAATCTCTGTGAGTTCAAATCCATCATAATGCGGAACTTTAAATTCCAAGATTTTAATAGCTATAGCTAGACATGCACAGACATGCACAGACATGCACAGACATGCACAGACATGCACAGACATGCACAGACATGCACAGACATGCACAGACATGCACAGACATGCACAGACATGCACAGACATGCACAGACATGCACAGACATGCACAGACATGCACAGACATGCACAGACATGCACAGACATGCACAGACATGCACAGACATGCACAGACATGCACAGACATGCACAGACATGCACAGACATGCACAGACATGCACAGACATGCACAGACATGCACAGACATGCACAGACATGCACAGACATGCACAGACATGCACAGACATGCACAGACATGCACAGACATGCACAGACATGCACACAAACTTCGAGAAATGTCTAATATTATATATATACTGCCAAAGTAAAGGATTATTTAAAAGATAATTATATAAGTAAAACTAATAAAGAGTGCTCAACACAAATTATGGAGCTAGATCTATGACAGTCCTTACACAGTTGGCAGATATATATGCAAAAAATAGCACCAGCACTGGGATGCTGCTGATGATGTTGAGGAGAGGTAATTATGTGACATGCAAAACGCTTTGCTACTAGCGTTTTGTATCGCTAGATAAGTTGACTCGACGCGGTATTTGTATTAAAATTGACTTGAGGACATGCAATGATTTCATTTAATATGTGTTATTTTAAATAGTTTGCTTTATTCCTTTCCATAACCTTATTAGTAGATTAGTAGGTTTAAATGGCTTCATGCCATTTAAACATTCACTAAGTCACATTCTTTTGCCTTCTGGGTTCATCGAAAGCTTGCCATGAATGCGCTACGCTATCAACCACTCCTAATACAGAAGAGTTTGAGACGTATATAAAATAGTATAAATAAGTATATAAATATGGAAGTAGGTACATAATGAAATATCCAACGATTCAACAGTTATCAAAGAAGACTTGTTGTCTTCCCTTGATGTATTTTTATGCATATCTAACTCTGGGTCAGATGACAAGAGATCAAGGAATGTTTTAAATGTAGCCTTCTCTCTGAATACCGTAAATATAGATATGACATGATTCAGCACTTAGTAATATGCTTCACGAACTGAAACACTACACAAGAACCCACTTTTAAAAGGTTGTATAAGGAATAATATTTGATGGTATGCTCCAGCCATAAATCATGTACCCTTCTAAACTTAAAGTGTCACTGTTGAGTGTCTTATTCTTATGCTTACTCCTTTTCAGCACAAATGATTCTACTAACTATCCTTGACATTAGAACACCGGTATAACATACTTGTTATCTCTAGTTTAATATTTATATTCAGCCATTTATTGTTGTTTAGTTTTATTGTTATTTGTTCACTGTTATTATTTTTATACATTGTTATATGTTTAATTAAGACGAGGTCTGGTAACCACAATGATATCAATTGAATGTGTTTGGCCAAAAGGGTTGCAAACAATACCTTGAGATACGACGAAAGCCTTGACATACGATAAATTTTAAATATGAGAAAAGTTCCAAACAAACTTTTGCCTTGAGATATGAGACAAACTAGAAATGCAAGCATACAAGATGGTTCCTTACGGGCTGCTAGGTGGTTGAGCATACGAGGAACCACTTATGAGAACAGCATCGCTCGGTCTTTCTTATCGAATCAAAAAGGATTTAAAAAGGCTGGCTGAAAGTGACAAAAAGAGCCTGCTGGAAGAAGATAGCAAAAAATGAAAATGAAGACTAAGTTTGAATTAAGTTTACTGTAAGATTAAAACTGATTTTCAAGTGTGTGTTTAGTAATGTAAATTCATTTAAGTTAAACTTAGTTTATGTGATGTCATGTATCATCATTCAAGTGTACCATGCTGAACATGTTACCATTGAGTCTGTCGCACACCGCCACTAGCTACTACTGTCTGTCTTGAAGGTACGAATAGCAAACAGTACTGTACATAATGTTAGTGTATCGCAGATCATATTCACTAGATATGTATTTGTTACTTTGTGAGAGTAGGTGGTGAATTAGAACAATTAAAAGCGTGTTTTCCATTGTAATAGCCTGTTTAGGTGTTTTTAGAAGGTGTTGTATTTAATCATTTATAGGAAAAATTGATATAAGATATGACTGCATTGATGTCCGAGCTTGGTCTAGGAACACATTAAGCATCTCAAGGTATTACTGTACTAAAAGAAAATTAAACACACATACTGGAAAGCAATGATACATGACTTGCCATTGCTTGTGTGTCTGTATTTGAATTTTTACAATATTATTGTTTCAGTGAAGCTTTTTTAGTCTTTCTTTTTTGGAGCAGATCTTTTGGTGTCCTTGAAGATATGTTGTTATTTAGTTGGCTTCTTGAATTTGTCTCAGTTCTAAGCATTTCTCACATGAAGCTCTTATAAATGTTTATACTGAAGATCTATCACAATCTTGTCTGTCGCAAGAATTGGAAGAACTGATCAGAATACATTTTTGCCGTCACTTTTTCATCTCGAGTAAATGGCTTCTCTTCGCCTGGTAATTCTGGTTTGCCCAGACGGATCTCTTTTTTGTCTCTAGAGAGCTCGCAACACGAAGACTTAAGGAGGATGTTGATGAGACGGAGTTGTCTACCCTCACAGCTGTTGATCTGGAAGATCAATGGACGGAAGAGTTGTCAATGTTTTCTCAGGCTTCTCGACTCACAGGTGTGTGTTTCAATGCTGGTAGCTGAATGCAAGAGATATGGTATAAACACATAGCTGGACAGTTACAGCCCTCTGAAATGCAACTTATAAACATTTATAAAGGTTTACTTATTCTTTCATAAGCCAAAAGCGGTGTGATGTTCAACAGTTTTTAGTTGCACGAAAACAACCAGTGTGGTAAATGGCATTGACAGTCAAATCTTGACTTACGATCACTTCAGCATAGGAATATTTGACAGTCAAATCTTGACTTACGATCACTTCAGCATAGGAATATTTGACAGTCAAATCTTGACTTACGATCACTTCAGCATAGGAATATTTGACATCAAATAAATAATTTAATGTATAATTTGAGAAAAAAAGCGATATTTTTCTTTAAACTAAAATAGGAAATAAAAAAGCTTTAGTGAACCTGTGCTGAAGAACTCTTTGATAAATCTTTGAAGCTATCTTGTAATTATCACGAGGAGAAAATTGATGGGATGCCAGAAAAAACGTCTGAACCTAAAGAAAGTGGAGAAGCTGCCCATAATATAGAAATATCCAATCTAGAGACCAAAACTTAAGATAAGGTATATTAGTTTAAAAATCATTAAATCCTTGTTAGACTAGGTTCATAATTCTATCAGCACATTTAGCTACGCGTTGTCCTCTTCTGACTCACCAAGGCTACCTCTCAAATCGCTTGTCTGTCAAGTTAAAGTGCCAAGAGTAACCTCATTTTATTGGTTAAGCGTACGCTTGCCAGTCTCATGCACGATGAGAGACCGTCATGAGTAGTCAGTATATGGAGAATTATCCAGTGAATAGTTGTGTGAAAGTACGTTTGCCTTTCAGTCATAGGCTGCAGGTTTGATTCCTGTGTGAGGAAATCTTTTTCCTAACGCTTTTAGTGTGGCTTCAGACAGACTAACACAGCTCCTACTTCAGACAGACTAACACAGCTCCTACTTCAGACAGACTAACACAGCTCCTACTTCAGACAGACTACACACAGCTCCTACTTCAGACAGACTAACACAGCTCCTACTTCAGACAGACTAACACAGCTCCTACTTCAGACAGACTAACACAGCTCTTACTTCAGACAGACTACACACAGCTCCTACTTCAGACAGACTACACACAGCTCCTACTTCAGACAGACTAACACAGCTCCTACTTCAGACAGACTAACACAGCTCCTACTTCAGACAGACTAACACAGCTCCTAATTCAGACAGACTAACACAGCTCCTACTTCAGACAGACTAACACAGCTCCTATATTAGAGAGTAATTGAATGCCCGGCATTGCCCGTGTAATAAAATAGTCTGCACAAAAAATTTATTTTTATTCAACGTATGCAACATTTACCATTCTGGCTTTCAAACTTCAGATCATAAGAAACGTGTTTTGGGCAGCTCGAATAAATTAAAAGAAAAAAATAAAACAACTGTAAAGGTTTTTAAATGTGAAATAATTAGCAAGTAATGGCTAGATAGTCTGTTTTGCTACAATGATTACAATGAAAAATGATTTGGTACTGATACAATTAATATGAACTAAGAAAACAAAATACAAGTCATAAATATGTTAAATGAATAGTAGCAATGACTATATAAAAGTGTGTGTATAAAAAAGGTTACTGTTGCAGCAGAAGCTCGTTGTTCAAAGTTTTGATGGACGATACTAGTACCGCTCAATACTGGCACAACCGTAAAAATGAGATATCGGGCTGTCTTTATCTGACCGAATGGAAAGGGAACGTAGAGACAATTTCTACTTGAGATAATACAATTGATCACGTGAAAAGTATTGAGCTTTTACAGATTTGGCGATCGAACCTTAGAAAAACAGGAAAAAAAGCAGTGTAACGGCACATTTGAAATTAAAACAGCACTTGAAAATTCCAAATAAAAAATAGGTAATGAGTAATGGTAAAAAAGCTTTTAAGAAAATTTATAAAGAAAAACATACGCAAAAAGTAATATTAATTAATAATAAAAAGTACATGTTTAGCGTATGCAATTTCGATAAGGATAGATAGAGTTCATAATGTTAAGAACGGCCTAGCCTAGTGGTCTCGCCTCCTTATTAGTAGACTTCACGTATGCATCAAGGTCAAGGGTAATAGTGTAGGTCTTTGGCAACTAGTTGTATTATTCCAAAATATCGTGCCCTGTAATATTGAATGATGTTAGTATTAGACTTTGTACAAAGGTATATCTGTATAACACTAACAGGGAAAAATTATCAAAAATACAATATTACGGAAGTAAACAGATTAGCATCAAGTTCCACACACAAAAGCAATGTTGCATATTATTTCAAATATAACCACATAGTATAGTACACACTTACAATTATTATGCTCTACATTATTGATCGCACACATGCCGGAATCAGGGCTCTACGAATGTATGCATACATCATTTGATTAGAAGAAAATTATTCTCAACAAGAAAACTTACAGAACATAAACAAGAACAACTTTACAGACTCAAAAAATAGTAGTATTCCACAAGTGCCATATTAAATTTAAGTTTTGCATAAAGTCCATACAGAATTGTCAACACATAAACTTCACTTTACATTAATAAATTCTTAGAACTTGGCATATGAAATAACTTACATTAGCAGTAGTATAGCAGAGTAAGTATAGCAGATATGAAGCAAAACTGCTTTATCAACACTCTTTTAACAATAAAATGTGGCATAATCCATACACAAAGCGCTATAATATCTCAGCTATTTGAACCGAACAGCTGAGATACTATCAGCAAGCATAACCCTTAGCTTCTTTCCAAATACAATAATTATCAAGCGAACATTTTGCCAATATAATCCTATTCATACGTTAACAGCGGTTTGAATGTCGCAAGTTCAAATCCAGTGCAAAAGTGGTCTTTCCTCCTTATAACTTCATTGCTAGTGCTAAACAGACGAATAACAGACGTAAGCTTTGAGATTTATATATATATAAATCACGCTCTCTATCAGTGTCGTACATAGTTATATTTTATCGTGGTTTGATATAATGTTATAGGAAGAATTAAATGAAATACAGTGCATCTTCAGGATACGATTACCCTGATATACAATCTTTTCACCTTACAAATTGCAACATAATGGTTTTTTTTCACATCACCATATGAATCTTATTTCACCATACGAGTTCAACAAAATTTTCGCCCGAGTTCAAATTTTGCAGTCGGTGTGCTTATTACATATGGCAAAATAATAGAGACACAAGAATTCTATTTGCCAAAAGTATTTCCACAATGCTTGAAAGAGACACAATGACCGATTTCTCTCAGTTCAGCAATTCTCGTGTGTAAAATGGCAATACAGTAATACTTCAACTTACGAGTGCTCCAACGTACGGGAAACTTGAGATACGAGCTAGCTTTCAAGCAAGTTTTAGCACTAACATACGAGCCATATTTGAGATACGAGCACTTGAGTCAGTTGCCAAGTATGCCGGAGGTGTTTTATGAGAACAGCATCACTCTGTATTTTTCAACTGCTCAGGTTATACTTTTGTACCGTGTTTTTTGTGCACGATTTTCTGTGCAGAATTATGTGAATTAAACGTACTGTGCGTAGACTGAAAGTTTGCCTGTAAAATGAAAGATAATACAAAGAAAAAGCAAATGATAACAATTGATATTAAACGGAAAAATATGGAAAAATATGCGAAATGTGTATGCCTAATTGAGCTAGCTCGGCAATATGACAGAAATACATTCATAATTATTAAACAGAAGGATTATATTCAAGGCATTTAGTTCGCAAAAGGACTAACCATAGTTTCTAAACGGTGCAGCGATCTTCACGACCGCTGATGGCATTGGACAAACAATTGGCCGGTGACAGCGTAACTGAAACGATGCTTTGTGAAAAGGCCTGCGCTATCTATCCAAACTGTTCAATAGACATTCGGACAAGTTGGCTAGTGATCGTGCATTAACCCTTTGTGACGACACCTGTGTTCATCCTAATCGCAACACGTTGAAAGGGCGACAAAGGCAAACGTCCTTAGATAGGTTTATCTTAAAACGGCCGGCTAGTCGTGAAAGCGAAAAAAAAGGAAAAATTAGCTAACCAGCGAGAAACTTCAAACTATGAACGCCGAAATTTTTTTAATTACGCTTAGTTACAAATGAAAGTTTGCTTTTAGGTTTGCTTCTAAGTTTGTCTTTTAACACTTTGATAAAATCCAAATTTATCAAAGTCAACTGTTGTAACGAAGGATAACTTATATCTCCCTCCCTGGCCAATGCGAGCGTTAACTGCTATTGTATGTATTTAATTTTACATTTTAATTAATCACATTTCCTTGCATTATTTTTTATTTGTTGCTTTTTGAAAGCATGTAGTACGTTAGGACAATAACCAACATGTTCTTTCTGTTGCAATATCTTGTTTTGAGTGTTTTATTTGCTTTTTTTTAGAGTATGTCAATAGACCAATCAATATATATTTAATTGTTCTATATATAAATAAATTGCACCAACATGCGAGTAAATTGACATACGAGCTCAGTCTCGGAACGCATTAAGCTCGTAAGTCGAAGTATGACTGTATTTTCCTTTCAAAGCTAATGACAAAGTTGGAGTTGTGGCCCCTTCAAACAGGTCAGTGGTCAGACAACCTATTTTAATTTACTAAGAAAATACCACTTCATTACTAAAACTGCATCATTCGGGCTTTATTGCCGAATTAGCTTTGAAAAAGCTTTGAAATTTCGCTAAAAGTTATAGTGAAGGTGAAGACACACACCTTTAAGTGATAAAGTTTTAATGATAGTTTTAAATAGTTGAAAATACATACTAAAACTTAGCTTCAAGTTTGTGTGTTGAGTAAGCTAAACTTGTTTGAGGTGAATTCAAAAGTTATTTTATTCGTACGTCTGGCTTGAAGGTGAGAAATTCCTATGGTATGTCACATTATAATGTGACATTATATTGCAGATCAGAACAACTAAATACACTAACTACAATACAGTTACTGTAGGTAACTATAGTTACTAAGGTTAACTCCTTCGCAACTGACTAACTTTTATGCGATCTACATTAAATACCCGTCATTTCTCAGAAAAATGATATGGGTTTAGTATTTTGGTTATAACTATTGCCAGATATATAATTGAGGCATATTTGTAGCTTTTCTGGTTGGCCAGAAAATTTTCTTCATAACTAATCAAAAATCTTCTTTTATAACTTAAACATAAATGTACATGGAATTGGTAAATTTCCAAGGTGAGATAACTCGTGTTGATAGCCTAGCTACGATCAAAATCCACGAGTAACTCGCGATGGCTGCGAATGAGTTAACATACTATTTTGTTACGAATTTTTATTATGTTAGCACTTATATATAAATTTTTGACGATTTTTACCAGGGGATGTATGCATAATATAACTACAATGGTTTCTGTACCCATACGATTTTTTAACCATACGATGCCAGCCCTGGAATGGATCAAAATCGTATCCTGAGCGTGTGCTGTATTATGTATTATAATAATGTTTTTTCCAACATACGATACAGACGTCAGAACCGATTAACCGTATAGAAATAGAACGAGATTCCAATGCATTCACAAGTATAAGCATAGTGAGTCACCCATCTTCTATACCTATTTAAACATGAGTCAAAGACTCTCATGAATAAAAGTCCAATGGATTGGAACAATTTATAAAATGAAGTGATTTCATGCGTCATATTTTCTATCGAAGTTTAATAACCCTTCAATGTTCAAGATACCAGATAAACAACAAGAAATTTTATAACAAGCTAGATTTTTCGAAAGCTATTCGCTTGGAGAAATTTCTGTTCCAATCATGATTATGTGTTGGTCTTATTTGGATTTTGGATTGGTGTAAGCGACCACAATATGATTACACATTGTAATAGTATTCATACCTTGACATACGAGTGCCCCAACTTATGAGAAATTTGAGATACGAGTCAAGTTCCGAGCAAACTTTTGCCTTGAGCTATGAGAGAAATTGAAGATACTAGCAGATGAGATGGTTGTTGAGGCAGCAGCTAGGTGGTCGAGTATGTAGAAGGCTGGTTATGAGAACAGTATCCTTTGGTCTATTTCGTCAGATCGGTTTAAAAGTTTTTACAAGGCTAGATAAAGGTGAATGTGAAAGTTAGTCAAAAAACGAGACAAAAAGAGACAAATCGGAAGATAAAAAATTAAAATAAAGACAAAATTAGAATTAAGTTTAGGATTAAAACTTATTTTTTTCGTATGATTAGTAAGCTAAATTCATTTAGGTTAAATATAAAGTTTACGTTAGCCTACAAAAGTGTAGTGTACGAAATGTGTTGCTGTCAAGTCTGTCTCACACCTCGTTAGCCACTACCGTCTGTCTGGAAGGTAAGAATTCTAAACAGACGGGAGTGGCTAACGCGTATTACCGTACATAATAATATTGCATTTTATTCTAGATCATAACCACTAGATAGGTATTTGTTACTTTGTGCGTGTAGGCGGTGAATTATTACAATTAAAAACATGTTTTTCATCGTATCCTGTTTTAGTTTATTTACTTTATATAAGAAAAATTGCTTAGAGATACGAGAGAATAGACATCGGAGCTCAGTCCCGGATTGCATTAAGCTCGTACAGTATGTCGAGGTATGACTGTACATGTCATAAACAATGAAGATGCTTTATTTGCATGACCTTTAACCTTACCTCTCTAATGAACCTTTGATATCAACAACTTCAGCTTCAATGTTGGGAAAAATATGGGTTGTCCTTTCGTGTCCCCAGATGAATCGCCAAACATTTGGGATTATATAGACCTTTTCAAAATCCATTAAATAGTTCACAAATTTTCATTATTCACAATTAGTTCACAATTAGCAACTGAATTTTAGCTTGAGTTAACACGATATAATCTGTACTACTATTATAAACTAATCTTTGTGCAAGTACTTCCCATTTATAACAGTTTGACTTGTTTCTGTAAAACTATTCGATGGCCAAAATAAATACTACGTCTGCTGAAAAAATTAATTTTGATGCTTATATGGATTGGTTCATCAGTGGCTAAGATTTTAGGTCAGAAGATGGTGAAGATGAACTTATAAAAGCAAAGGAAGGTTAAGTAAAGGAAGGAAGGAAAGCAACAATGAGACTGCGACTTATGTCGGCAGCACTTATGTCGGCAGCACAAAAGCTCATGTTGCTAAATAAATTTATTCAAACAGTTTTACTTTAGATTTTGCAATTAATATGAACATTGATTGTATATGTCACTTGTTTTTGTATGTTTATTTTTAACATTAGATAGATTATGATTTATTTTATAAATTTAGAGACTTGTATCGCGGTTTGATAATCTTATATCGTTGTCTAAACGGGGCTTGTAAGGAGTAGAAGCCCTTAACTCAATTTATACATGTATTAGGTGGGTGCCCAGGTAATAAAAGTCATTGCAAAGAAAATTTATTTTTATTTAACATATAACGACCGTTACTGTGTGGTTAATTTTTAGTGGTACTTTTAGAGTACTGTATTTAAATACTGTACGCTAAAAGATGAACAAACTCCCTTGCGTGTAATATTTTGGTAGTTAGTGGCTTCGTAATTAAAGAGTTGTCACATTTGTATATATGAGAATGCAATTCCCATATTGTGGTTTTTGGGGCTATGATTTTTCAATCACTATCCTATAGGCTATAAGCATAACCAAATGTTGAGTGTAACTCTGTATAGTGGGCTCTTCATAGTATGTATTATATATTGAGCCTTGCATTGTAGGGTTGTCGCAAACAGTAGTTTGGGACGCGTAGGTGCAACGAGTAGATGCATAATTGGCTCAACTTCTATTTTCCATTTCTAATTTGCAGTATCATTGAACATCACTTTTCAGTAAATACCACATTAGTGTTTTGCCACATAGCATTAGCTTTCCAATTATGGCATTCTCAATCGTGCAAGCATTTTTTGGTAGCACTATACACTAGACTTGGTCCAAATCTCTTTTTTGTTTGTTTTACTCTCTGAATGTGAGATGAAGTGGTTGAGCTGGTGAAGGTGCTCGCTTGTGATGATTGAGCAAGTGCCACACATCATGCTGTTTTAAAACATTTCATCTGATACAGATATGGTTACGTAAATATGTAGCAAATCACGGAAATGGAGCATGGTAACCCAAACAGATGCATCTTTGAAAATCTTTATGTAGTTATTATATTAGATGAATGTATTTACTGTGGTAATCATCTGATAAGATCATTGCCTGCGAGACCATTGCATATGCGACCATTACATGTGAGACCATTACCTACGAGACCATTACCTACGAGACCATTACCTACGAGACCATTACCTACGAGACCATTACCTACGAGACCATTACCTACGAGACCATTACCTACGAGACCATTACCTACGAGGCCATTACCTACGAGACTATTACCTACGAGACCATTACCTACGAGACCATTACCTACGAGACCATTACCTACGAGGCCATTACCTACGAGACCATTACCTATGAGACCATTACCTATGAGACCATTACCTGCGAGATCATTTTGTACAAGACCATTTGCTGCAACCAACTGATGACTGGTGTTAAATTGATATTGTTTCCTTACTGTAGAAGCTGATAGAACAGGCAACAAGCAGACAAGTCAGAGATATCTAGACCAATGTGTATATCTCCTCGTCCAACAGTCTTTCTCACCCGGGAGTTGGCACTGGGTCTTCCCTCAATGCATATCTGTAGATGGTGAATCTACCCGACAGGTATTTAGCTTTTGTTTTCTATGTAAGCCCAGCTTTATAACCCATGATTAGGAATCAAATTAGAAGGCCCTGAAAAAGCCACTTCCTAACACGTGCTTGTATACATCAGTGCTTTGAGTGCATCAAGCCTTGTAAGTCACATAAGAACATAATAAATTATAGTCATGCGAGGATTCAGCACCGATTCCTGTTGGTTTGACAACTACCTCTTTCTTGCGTGCGAAGATTTGAGGTCTTAATGGCTATAATAATAATAAAGGGCTTTTCTGGCCTCCCCTGCCATACTCATAACGTTAGGCCAGTTACACTCTCTGTCAGATCGTACAAACTTGTTAAATCTTTCTCCAATCCTTCATTCAACTTTGTTCATTTCACCTTATTTAGAATGCAAGCGCTTTCCATATATCATTTGCACATCATTGCTAGCCTTTAGATTTGAAACTCTGCATCCTGGTATTCTTGGGAGGAGAATGCCAGATGGCACTGTTATGGCACTGTTATACTCTCAAGCATTCAACTGCCTGACATTGAAAAAACAGACTCAGTGTTTTTTTGTTTTTATGTTATCAAGGCTTGTCACTGTCAGGTGCTGGAATGTTGGTATGTAATATATTCATGGAACACCCTCAGGCAGTTAGCCCCAGCAGCTCTAGGGCTTCTTTCTCATCAATCCATTTCGCTCTCTCACCTCCATAGATATGGTAATTTTCCCTTTTGGCTTTTCAACTGGTTTGATCGTCTGCTGCGGTCGGACTGTTGATATGTTGGCCAGCAATTAATCTTCTACTCGAATGTTTCTTGAATCTCTGGCAAAGTTGTACAGTTTAAACTTGTGTAACGCTTCGGAACTCTCTAAAGCACCTTGATTATTCTTTGTTTTGGGAATTAGGTCAGGTTGTTAAGTCGCGGTTTTGCTGATTGTTGTCGTTCCTGAAGAAAACTGATTGGGTTATGAGTATCCATCACCTTTGCAAAAAGAGAACCAATTTGTCACGAGTGTGGATACACTCTCTCCTCAAGTGGGTCAAGCAGCAAGGCAGAATGTATTGCAGACCTCTACTCGCTAAACCGTAATAATGTGTTTTACTCTTCATCCCATTATGGGAGCCAATTTCTTTTCTGCATCGGCAGGTTTAAGGTCAAAGCAGTTTGTAAGATGGAAAACTTTGATTATTGGAAGCAATTATTGGCATGAAGTTTTTACTAGTGTCCGTCTATTCAGAGCCAGGCTCAGAGGTTAGAAAAAAGATTACTTTTAATGGCATTCGAACTCATAACTTTTAGCTTGTTAGACTGACACTCTACCATCTACACCAATTGACCCTTTTGCCGTTGTTGCATCAGACTGCCACAGTACTAGTAGCGTATAATTTCAGTAGCCCAGGTCAGTGGCAAGTGTAAAAACTGTCCAATTTTTTCTTGTCTATTCTTATATGAATTGCGGGTCACAGTAAAAATTCCTAGTCATACTGCAGTTGAACCTACTGTCGTATAAATTACAGATTTTGAGCTTCCTGCCATCTCTTTAATTCTCAATTCGTTGAAAAACATTTCTTTCGAATAATTTACTTAGACATTTTTTATGTTTATGATTTCTCTAACTTTTGATTATCAATATGATAATTTTTAAGAGTGTATATAAACACTTTTCTGCTCATTAAAAATTTAAGACTACTTTGTTAATGTAGACTTTGTTGTTGTCTACCTTTTTTAATTCATCAGCTGAAAGGAAGGTATTCCTGTAAGTTTGCCGCCGACACGTTTAGAGAGACCTCTGATCGGTAGAATGACTGAGGTGTGCTTGATAAATGCAACAAGTTAACCTCGAGTATTCAGGTAGTCAAAATCACATTATTCGTAACAGTTTTATGGTAAGTAAAATTATATATTATTCATATCGAGCCTTGTGAGAAGAAACACTGTGCATAATTTACAAAATAATTCATCTGCCCTCAAATATTCAGTTTCCTTTAAGAAGCATATTCATCTACCTGCAGCTGCTCCTTATAAAACCATTCTAGTAATTTATTGTTCACTCAACATTATGTGGTCTTCAAGTCTGTCCTTCCCGCTCTCTGAATTGTTGAATCTCTTGCCCCTTCACACAGGATATTAAAGTCTAGCTACAACAGCTTGTCATGCTGGCCGATCCATTGACCTCGTTTAAACAGATATTTTTTTCTTTCATTTTTCCTTCATCTGTTCATTCACTTTAATATCGATAAAAGCAAACCGCAATCAACAAATCAGACAGCAGTCGCTGTCAAAATGTTTTCAAAAATTTTGTGGCCGGCTTCCTGGTCTTTGTTAAAAATTTTTGGCAAACTCATCTTTTAGCTAGGAAACTAACCAACTGAGTTACTTGTTGACTGAGCTGATATCTTGTGCCAAAAATCGTAAAGTGCCCTGCAAGTAAACCTCCACTAAGATTAACTCAACCTACAAATCTTCCATCATGTAGAATTTGAACAAGTATTTGACTGTATACCCGAAGTAGGCTTCCAATTTCTTAACACATGGCAGTTTTGGGAGTAAATAGGAAGAAGCTGGTAACAATTAAGAAAAGATAAAAATTAACAACGAGTATATACAGGTAGTCCTTACTTAATGTCGGGGCTATGTTCTGGAGAACTTGTCTGAAACAATTCAGTCATTGATCAAACCACCCTTCTAGCTTCCGTTGCATTCCTATAGGCTACTTACACTGTACTGTACTATTTCACCTTTTGTCTTTTTCTACTTTCTATTGATTTTTAATAAGTGTAAACATTTAACAAGTATTTAAACTTTTTCTTTTTTTATTTAGCTTTTGCGTGTTCTTGAGCGTGTTAACAAATGTTAGGCTATCGCATAGTAGATTGCAGTAGGTATTTTTACTTCTTTATGTTTATTTTCTTGGCATTTCTCTTTTCATTTAGCATTTATATGTACCATAGGTACGTTTCTATAATGTTTCAACTATGGCAAATATTAGCCAAACAGCCGATACCGTATGTTCATAAAAACGATGTCATAGCCAGGGTACATGTGTAACTAATCTATACATTCATGATTACTTCAATGGTTTTAAAAATGTAGTATGTTTTCTATTTTCATTTAACATTTTTAAGCATATTTTTTGACGATTCCCACGATTTGTAACAAGCCATCATAACGTTGAGTCGTCGTTAAGCGAGGACTAGCCGGATAAGTTAAGATTGTTCCGCATACCTATATTACCTGCTAGCAGTTTTCTGGGACAGGAGAAGAGTGATTAATTATTCTCCTATTTGATACAAATAAAATATGTTGTGAATGTCAAATACATGGTCACGGCAACTGTTGTGTTTATCTCTTGTAGGCTTAAAATTGGACATTGTTCTCATTTTTTTCATCATATTTGCACCTTGCACAGGCATGACATCCCAATATAATGTTTTGATTACGAAGAAAAATGCTTATGTGGTTGTTTTGCAAGTGGCCTGTGTTACTTGTTGTTCTGGTTGTGTCCTGTGAGATACATTGGTACTGGGAGAGTTAGCCATTTGCCATGGTGATAGCCATACAGTCACTCCTACATAATGACTATGCGATCATTTAATGGGTTTTATTATCTGAATTTCAAAAAAGTTTTTTCTTACTGTTGGAGGCAAAAGTTTGCTCTTTGGCCATAATTAGTCAGATTTTAAGAGAATGAGTGGTGAGTAGGCTTTTAAGAGGTTGTCTGTGTTTCAGCCATAACTGTTCATCTAGAGACAATATCTCTCATGCCGTCTAGTTGTCTCGGACCCGCAACATTTGCCATACCTTTGCTCTGATGCGCCTCTCTGATTAGAATGGTTAATATCGATCACGCTTTGATCCACCTGAGACGGTTTGCTTCATGAAATTTCTGTTGATATGTGCGATGAATGTGATAACCTAGTTGAGATGTCCTTGTAAAAATTTGAGGTCAACGTTCTATTCCACTAGTGGAGCTTATTGGCAATGAACTCATGCCAACCATGATGAGTGACACTAGTTGGAACTGGTTATGACATTCCTGGTAGTATAATCCATCTGCATAACAGGCAGTGGTAACTGAAACTGCCTAACAGGCAGTAGTAACTGAAACTGCACAACAGGCAGTGGTAACTGAAACTGTGTAACAGGCAGTGGTAACTGAAACTTCATAACAGGCAGTGGTAACTGAAACTGCGTAACAGGCAGTGGTAACTGAAACTGCATAACAGGCAGTGGTAACTGAAACTTCATAACAGGCAGTGGTAACTGAAACTTCATAACAGGCAGTGGTAACTGAAACTTCATAACAGGCAGTGGTAACTGAAATTACATAACAGGCAGTGGTAACTGAAACTGCGTAACAGGCAGTGGTAACTGAAACTGCGTAACAGGCAGTGGTAACTGAAACTTCATAACAGGCAGTGGTAACTGAAACTGCATAACAGGCAGTGGTAACTGAAACTTCATAACAGGCAGTGGTAACTGAAACTTCATAACAGGCAGTGGTAACTGTAACTGTGTAACAGGTAGTGGTAATTGAAACTGTGTAACAGGCAGTGGTAACTGAAACTTCATAACAGGCAGTGGTAACTGAAACTTCATAACAGGCAGTGGTAACTGAAACTGCGTAACAGGCAGTGGTAACTGAAACTGCATAACAGGCAGTGGTAACTGAAACTGTGTAACAGGCAGTGGTAACCGAAACGGAGTAGAGTGTACTCATAGCCATTGTGTGTTATCCAGGACATGTAGTAGAGCATTCGGTACAATCAGTTCCTTCCTTTGCTCTCCAGCGTGTTGATACTTACGTAATATTTGTCTTGTGGTTTGGCAGCCTGCTCTACATCAGGCCACATAGATCTAAACTCTCTAAAAATATTTTTTTTACCTCTTCCATTTGTCATCATGTAGTTATCTTAATAAACAAGCTAGCGAATGACAAGTTTATGTTGCAGACATGCGACCAGATTCTGCAGGATCTATCTTCGGAGATTAGTGTACGTTACCTAGGAAATGCTCCTTCTACCTTCCATAGAGTTAAATATCCCAAGAGCTCTGTCAGTCATGAAGGGCCAGTAAGTGCAAAGGTAATCTTTACCACCAATGATTTTGCTTATCTGTCATGCATTTGCAAAATGAATCATTCATCTATCCGATTGAAATTGGCTGTAGCTCTTCTCCTAATGGTATCGATGTTGTCTAACCCATTGGAAACTTTACTAATGTACTTTGAGCGAGAATATGTGGTGTATATAGCTCATCCCCTGCCAACTGTAAGTTTTTAAAATTTGAGATTAATTATTTTATTCTTGGAAAATCTAACATTTTGTTTTAGCCTCAGGTAGAGTGATAATGGTAGTGTTTTGCATATAAGGGATGCATATAAAGAGAACGGTATTTTAAACACTATTTGTTATCAAACTATTTATTCGGTTCTGCTGGCTACCTGTTGCCCTTTTTTCTTTTTTCTCTTATTATTGTTGTATGGCATAATTTGAAAAATATTTATATTTGAAATGAAATTATGGAAAAATAAGGTAATATTAATATATAGGCCTATATATTCAGACAAATTAATATGGTGAGGTCGACCTAACATGTTAGATCAATCGAACATGTTAGGTCGATCTAGTATTTGAACTCTTTTACCTGACCTGAATAAACTCTTTCTATAACACCAAGCACCGTGCCGATTGCGTAACGGCAAAGTTTATCACGGTCACTCTTTTTCAGGATTACTATAGCTTTTGCATCAAAAACTTGCATTTACATTACCTAAATTACATTAGCTAGTAGATGCACGACTAGTGTAATCTGCATTAAACTGTTTGTATAACTATTTGATAATTGATAGATTCTGAAATCTATGAAAATTATATTACTAAAAAATTGGTGTCGTTTTCAGGTGTATTTTAAAATGTTGGGAATGTTTAACATTAATTTTAATTTAGCGAATACAATGTATCGCTTCCATAACAATGTGGCCAAGATTCAACATTGGTCCAGTAAAATCAACAGGTTTGATCAAGCCAAACATTTTTTATTTGCTATGTATGACAGGCACAATTCTCTTGCGACATTGCTCAAGATAACCAATAATGTGTTTGAATAGCATTCAGTACGAACTAGGCTTTGATCTAAAATAGGCCTATAGTATTTCCTACCTAGAAGTAGTGTACAAAAGATGTAATTTGGTTAGCATGCAACAAGAACAATCATTAGAGGAAGGGGGGGCAACAGTTCATATATAATATATAGAGTTGTCCTCTCACAATTCTGGTGCCACCCTCACACAAAACTCAGCTATAACAGTAAAAGCGTTTTTCTTGCCATTAAAGGAGCCATAAATGTCTGTCAGTGCATCACATATTATGATATTTTACTCTCCTCATTCCAATTGGCCACCTGAATTGAAAATATTGTATAGATTTAAAATTTGTGTGTACAGTCATACTTCAACTTACGAGCTTAATGCGTTCCGACACTGAGCTCGTATGTCAATTTACTCGCATGTTGGTGCAATTTATTTATATATAGAACAATTAAATATATATTTATTGGTTTCCATACTCTGTAAAATGCAAATAAAACACTCAAAACAAGATATTGTAACAGAAAGAACATGTTGGTTATTGTCCTAACTTACCACTTGCTTTCAAAAAGCAACAAATAAAAAATAATGCAAGGAAATGTGTTAAATTAAAATGTAAAATTAAATACATACAATAGCAGCTAACGCTAGCATTTGCCAGAGAGAGATATACTATAAGTTATCCTTCATTACAACAGTTGAATTTGATAAATTTGGATTTTATCAAAGTCTTAAAAGACAAACTTAGAAGCAAATCTAAAAGCAAACTATCATTTTTAACTTAACGTAATTAAAATTTCTTCCGCGTTCATAGTCTGAAGTTTCTCGCTAGTTAGCTAATTTTTCCTTTGTTTCGCTTTCACGACTAGCCGGCCGTTTTAAGATGAACCTATCTAAGGACGTTTGCCTTTGTCGCCCTTTCAACATGTCGCGATTAGGACGAACACAGGTGTCGTCACAAAGGTTTGATGCACGATCACTAGCCAACTTGTCCGAATGTCTATTTTTATAGTTTTGATAGATAGCAACGGCCTTTTCAAATAGCGTCGTTTCAGTTACGCTGTCACCGGCCAATTGTTTATCTTATATCCAATACCTGAGCGGTCTCTCCATCAGCGGTGGTGAAGATCGCCATGCCGTTTAGAAATTACGGTTAGTACTTTTGCGAGCTAAATGCCCTGAATATAATCCTTCTGTTTGATAATTGTGGATGTGTTTCTGTCATATTGCTGAGCTAGCTCAATCACGCATACACATTTCGCATATTTTTCAATAATTTTCTGTTTAACATCAATTGTTATCATTTGTTTTTTCTTTGCATTATTTTTCATTTTACTGGCTAACTTTCGGTCTACGCACAGTACTTTTAATTCACATAATTCTGCACTGAAAAGCGTGCACAAAAACACAGTACAAAAGTATAACCTGTGCAGTTGAAAAATACAGATTGATGCTGTTGTCATAAAACACCTCCGGCATACTTGGCAACTGACTCACGTGCTCGTATCTCAAATATGGCTCGTATGTTAGTGCTAAAACTTGCTTAAAAGCTGGCTCGTATCTCAAGTTTCTCGTACGTTGGAGCACTCGTAAGTTGAAGTATTACTGTACTAATGAGTGGGATCCACTCAAACTTGGTCCATATTTGTGACCCTCGTTCAATGTATCTCCTAAACAGCCCCAACAACAACCAGTAAGTTTATTAAATCACCATTTGGTTAGTTATTGCAAGGCATCAGCTTGTACCACTTCTGGTAATTTCACATATATAGAGCATTCATCGTGATGTTCTGCATTTGCAAACCAAGGAGAATTTTTATATGACTTCTCACCCGGATGTAAACGTAAGCAAGAATATTTCAGATGTGACAACCGATAGCGATGCAGTCAGTAGGTGGCTGATTAACATGCAGTGAGAGAAGGAGAAAGATCTGATGTAGCTAGCTAGGCTGTTAGTATTGGCATGTACCACATCCCATAGCGTGTAAAAGTTGCTATATCTTTAGTGAGATGTCTCCTCCAATCCTTGTTTGTGAGCCACATGTAGTGGTTTTGCAAGATGAATTAGGATTATCACATAAATTTTGCCAACTCTAATTGAACATTACTGTCGCCGTGCTAGGGGTAGATACTTGGTGAAATTTAGTAATTGGATGTTCGTGATTGGCAAAACATTTACAAGTTATTTCATCAAATATACATCAGTAGCTTTGACTCTAAAATCTTCAGCAAACATCTTATTGTAATAGTAAACTGTGATAAGTTTATTTCTATGTACTTCTACGAATGATTTGTTTAGAGCTGGATTATAGAGAGCAAGTAAATGTAGAATCACTGTACTTGTCTATTTCTTTGGTAAAGGTTGCTGCTTGTAGCTGACATTCAAACCCTCTACTTCCGTTCCGGCACAGTTGTAGATCAAGCATTAATATATCTGCTGAATGCTGGCAATATCCATAAATAGGCGCTTCTGTTAGCATTGCCCTTGACAATATGGGCTGATGGTTTAGTGTGTCCCCTCCCCCTCCTTCCTGTTCCCCCAAAAGTCAACAGTCAACATAAGCTTAGTAACAGTATTCACAAATCAGATGGTATCATTGCAGTTTTGCCTTGATCATTTACTCGGCTTTATCAGGTAGTTGAGCCCAGCTTGACTCTTGCCATGCTCTCTTTTTTTAGATATTTCTTCACAAAGTCCTGCTGCTTACCGGCGACTTAACTGAGCTAACCTCTGGCTCCGAATACGGTGACTTCTGTTGGGTCACCCGTAATGAGATTAGAGAGCTTGTTACAAAAACTTACTGGCGAGCGGTTCAACCAGTGTTACATAGTCACTGAATCTGTATAACTCTACCACTCCCTTGAACAGAGTTGAGGCCTTGTGGAAAGGTTATTGCATAGAGTAGTGACTTGTGGGCTGGTTGGTTTCAACAGTCGAAGGGACTAGATTATCACAGCTCTCACGTGGCTGCCCATGCAATCATGTTATACAATCAACTGCCTTTCATTACTTTCAACTATCTCGTTATTTGAAACAACTTTTGTAATTCAAAAGCCATTGAATGCAGCCTAGCGTGCCATCATCTGGTTATTTTTTCAAATATATCTGTGGCAACTGTAATCCCTCTCACCCTCATCTTTAGGGGAAATGCTTGGTATGCTATTGCAACTAGCTTTTAAATGGTTCGATGAGCTCACGCGGCGTGACCTCAATAATATCAGGCCATACTCGTCGGCTCACGTCTGCGTGGCTAATCATGAGTAGTTACGGCTATCATTGATGCATTCAAATACCGGCCGGCGGCTTCCTTGTCAATGAATCCATTCTCAAAGAACAAGCGAGATAGTGTAACTATATAACTAAGACCAGTCATCTATTATCGCAATGATGTATTTATATACAAGTAATAGCAACTATTTACACATCTATTAGATGATTATAACATGAATAAAACAGGGATTTTTTTTCAAGATACCATTATAAAATATTGCTAACGGAAGCATATTAACAAGATTGCCAAAAACCAAAGGCAGGTATGAAGCAGCTAATGCATAGCAGTAACTTACACTGGCTACTACATTCGCATAACCAATGGACTTGACAAAAAAAATCCTGACTACTCATAAAAATAAATAATAGGACAGACGTTTTTCAAAAAAGTGAATTACGAAATAGACCGGAACAACGGAGACTAAATGAACAGATTCCGAGACAATGGAGTAGACAACTTTGATGGAATGAATACAGATGGCGGATTTGAGCAATTCACAATGATAAGGGGGAAGTAGATGACAAAGGCCAAAGGAGCCTGCTTCATTTTGGGCTTACAAAATGTCATTTGGCATGCAACAAAGACAACTGTCAGCCAATATAGAAAATGGTGACGGCCGAGAAGAAAGACTTGGTAATGAATATGTAGGTTGCAGATGTAAGCGCGATTCCGTAGATTTGTGGTGTTGACACTTTGTCAGCGGTCTATCGTATGCAGCTCACACGACCGAAGACAGGCTAGCAGAAGCCTATATAGTTGCTGTAACTTCAACAGCATTTAGCACCGGTTATGACGAAAGGAAGAGATTTCGCAACATTTAGCTCCACCTTTCATCGTGTCAATCTCAACGCACTCGCAGTAACATTCATGTCTCAGTCCCTTTGTTCTAAGCAAGTCCATACTCGCTGCTGACTTACGCAGAGACATTATGTTGAGCAGACAGCTTTAGCTGGATTGTAGGTGTGATGAATACGTCACACATCGAAGTCGTCTTGAGAACTTGAAGTACCTTCAGATGATGTCAGTGGCACTGTCACCTAAAAACAGACATGCAAAAAATTATTACCCTTGATTGTTTAGCCACTGGTTTCATTAACATTTGCTTTGTCAACTGAGAATAGCATATTTAAAGGTTTGCATCTGAACTAGACGGTTGCTGCGCTGCATCAGGCGACATCAGCCCACACGTACCAACAAACACACGATCAACAAAAGCCCTCCCTACCTATTCAATGAGTGAGATTGGAAGACGCAATTTGCGGAATCAACCAACCACGTAAGGAATGGTCAAATTCAAAAACTACTTGCTTTCATCTTTTGTTTTACAAGCATCGCAGAGAGATTTCAATGTATAATTGCAGTGACCCAAAGTGAATACGAGTGGCATAAATCTATCACTACAAATAGGTCTGGATTGGATTGATTGACTTTCATACACGGATTCAGGAAAGCAAACCTTGAGCACTCGATGCTGCAGTTCATGCTTGCCTACAAGTTGTACTCTACAGGTACATGCAGTATAGAGAGCAGAGACATGCTGAGCTGAGGTTGGCATACAATTGGGCGAGCAACTTGGTTCTACTGACTAACAGCTTGGAGTGCGTTTTTAATGCAAACAGGCGCAAATAGACAGTCACAGAGTGTTTATTACCTGCTGTCACGTGTACATCTACACAGGACTCGGTGGAAGTGGACTCAGGCAGCTATAATCAATGCATGGTGTCATGACGGCCTTATGTTCTCAAGGATACGATGCCTAAATTTCTAAATTATCAGTCAAAAGCTGGCCAAGTCAGAAAAGCGGGATTTGCGAGAGCCTTTATGTGATGAGGCTCCTCCGCAGGCAGTTACGATGCCTTTAGATTTGGGATATGCATCAAAAAGATTGACAAATATTTTCATAGAATGGGATACGCGCTAAAGCATTTTAGTTCTAAGCATATCGAGTAACTTGGAGTTATCCTCTATATGCAGATTTTTGCGATTTATAGACTGGTTTGTGGTAATTATTCTATCGATGAATTGGAAGTGCATCCAAGAAGAACAATTTTTGCAACATACATACGTTTCCGCAGCTTAAAAAATATTTACAGAGATCTTGATCTATGACTTCTAACCTCACATCACCACACATGCACTGCTTACCCACCGTCAACAGACCCTATCCGATGTGGTTACCGTGTACCCTTGTGCAACGCAATCAAGACAGAAGTACCAAATTATCTAATAATTTTGGAATTAAAATGCCTCACACGTACCCACAATCAGGCAGCCTCTACGCATAGGGAACCCAAAGGCATCCGCAGGAGGTAGGCTCACTGCTCAACAGACTGCAGTGCGGAGATGGAAAGAATAGAAATGGGAAAAATGAAGTAAACTGAGCATTTCCAGGAACCGGTATGCTTTGAAGAGGCCATAGAAATGCTGAGTTTTTATTTGAATTTTTCTGAGGCATCAAGTGACAGTAATATATTATTTGCAGGTGGCTTTGCATGAAAGTAACTTTATTGTCACAGTAGTGAGTCAATGCAGAAATCGGACTAAATTGATAATGGTCGAATATTAATGGCCCAATCAACTTTGTTCCAACAGCACCGGTTCATGAAAAGTGAAGGAAGGAGGGATGGAGTGGCCAGCCAAAGAGTATTGCATTTAGTTACTCACTGTAGGATCAGATTGAGAAGGCTGATATTCGTGACGCGGTAGTTCTAGCTTGTCTTCGGTTGTACGTTTGTATACAGGATTGTCAAAGTTCATATCTTTGGCTTTATTTTGCCTCATGCGTCGCACAAACAAAACAGAGATCTGCAAAATAAGAACCGGAATATGCATATACATTGTATAACACGCTATGAACGGGGCATTAACAATGCGACAACCTATGGGAACTACCAGAATGGCCTGTCGACAACCAAGACAGAGTGTAATGTCTTGTCTTTGTAACGGCTTGTCTCAAGTCATTAATCATACGATAGCTAAAGCAAACTGAGAATACAGCGACCAGTTGAACCGCAACAGAAACAGATCAAGAATGTTAAACTAAGAGGATGTAACAACATGTATAAGTACTGCACTCACCAAAGCCGCCACGAGGCCAATCACAAACACAGAGCAGCTTGCAATGACGGCCACTTTTCCACTTTTGGATATTCCCGTAGTCCCGTTATTTCCCGCAGTCCCGATATTTCCCACAGTCCCGATAGGAGCTACATGGGCACCCGGTTTGACTGGCACCATCACCTTGCTGCAGTTTCGGCCATTTGCACCCAGCACGTAGCCATCCGCGCAAAGACACGAATATTTTACTTCACCTTCTACTGGCCTACAAAACAAAAAAGGAATGAGAGGGAGACTCAGATTTGCAACTATAGTATTGCAAAGTAACACGTTAAACTATATAGTAATGTATCTCTTTGATATCAACTCACAAAAAGTCATCATTGCTGCCAAGGGGACGACTCCATGGCTTGGGAGCACAAATGTGCTGACATAGAGGCTCTTCTCCAATGGGTTGCTCACAGTGATTTGTGCTCTTTTGTTGCGACAATGGGTGGAAAACCTTGAGGTCCATTGGCTGCTCGAGGTCACCAAGAACGCGTGTTATGTTGCCTCCCGTGTACTTGTTGGCTGATACTATATGCCTGTGTGCCCAGTCAGTCCAGTACAATTTGTTCTGCAGCAAAACCATCAGAAATGAGAATCTTAATGATAATGAACAACTAAGGGGCAATTAGATACCGCTCAGCTTGCATCTGGGGGCGGTATTGAACCATCCAATCCACGTTTCAGCAAAACTAGGGTTAACAATTGGCAAGCAGGCAGGGTGGAGACAGCAAGTTCAGAGCAGCCAGCAAAAAACACTGCCTGTTATGATATATGCCTGTTTTGTAGGCACTGCGAGTATCGTTGGCCAGTAGAAGTTGTTCTTAGGATGTGGACTGTTTACTGTGACAGCATGATTGCTGTTATGCAATAAATCTACTCCCCAGTTGGTCGCACAACTTACAGCTTCAACCTATTCAAAGACACCCTCCCTACTCCTCATTGTCTCTCCCATCTTCCAACATTGAAACACAGAAGCTGATAATGCAGACTAAAGTGTCTCTTATAAAGAATTGGCACAAGTTATCAGGTCAAGTTAATGGTAGATCTGGAGACAGTCTTGTATCAATATTAGCTATTAGAACAGCATTAGGTGGCTGCTACATCTCTGGTATATCATAAATGATGACTATAATGCAGCATCAACAAGGTGTCTCATCAAGCTTTTATAAGCATGTCCCTAAAACATGCATTATTACTTACAACATCTGACACAAATCTTTGATCAAACATATTTCGCAATGTGTAGATTAAACAGTCCATAAAAAACCAAACTGCAGTCAAATCACTAACTCTTGATGAGTGAGCCATGGACTCAACTTGGCCAAGTGCCATAGCTGACATAATGACAACATCGGACCATACCGAAGGCCCTATGATTAATCAGCCAATAGTCATACAGGATTACAGCAGCAGACGCTTTACCGGGGGAGGCTTAGACAGGCGTTGGCAAGATAAGAGGGAAGCCACGCGAGTGGAGATATGGGCATGTTTGAGCCCACCGGCAGGCAAAATGAGAGCTCGTTTATACACCTTTCTGTTTGTGGGTAGATAGACAGTCTAGTCAGCTTGCCTTACCTCAAAAGCTGTGATGGAATAGGGATGCTTAATATTCTCCGTGTCATAGACAAGGACATTGATATCAGTAATGCATCGATCAATAGAACAGGAGAAGATGGTGTGGAGCTGCGCATCAATCCAATAAAGACGCTCGTTGTCGCTAGAAATGTCAAGGGCAAGGCCATTGGGCCAGTTGAGATACTGCTTTTCACTGTTAATATTGTAGGCAATCTTCTGCATGCGGCTACCATCCAGTGCTGCAAGCACTATGTGGGGGTGGATGCCCCAATCTGACCAGAATATCCATCCCTGCAAAAGACATGATGGTTAAAGTCATACCATACCTTCCTCAGCTTGTATAACAATAGTCAGTGGCCTAACACACCCACTAGCATTTATCGTATCGCCTTACACCCATTCAAAGCTTGCAAGCCAAATTTTTACATGCTATCCATTATCCATTTGAATGTCTGTACAAACAGACCTTATCAACGCTTTATAGACGGAACCGGCATTGTTTGCACTGCACTCCAACCACTGAGGGTTTAGGTGCAACAATGAGCAGTGTTTGGACAATCAAACATGAAAATACAACCAGCCCTGCTTAGTTTATAGGGATGACCCATAATATCATCACTGCATGTACATGAATAGCTGTCAGCATGAATCAAAATTTATGATGAATGAATCAACAATGCCTTAACCTTATCAAGAAAACTGGTGAATCATGCTGCCTCACCTTCCTAGGATGAACAGCAAGCGCCCTTGGTTCATCAATACAAACTTCCATTCCTTGCTCTTCTTTTGACAACTTGTTGCAGTTTGGATTTTTGTTCTTGTAGAGAACCTTAGAATTGCCTTCTTCAGCCTTCTCATCCATGCATGCCATGTTTATGGTATTAGACGCAGTGTCTGCCCAGTACAGATGCCTGTAGATCCAATCATATGCGAGACCGTCAGGAGTGTCTACTCCGGGAATGTTCAAATCCTCCTGAAAAAATTAAATTATAGAAATTTCCAAAAGCTTGAAATGACCAACCCGGCTTAGGCTTACTTTACGAACACTTGCTTTTTAAACTGGCTTCCAGCTCTCTAGCATAAATCCTCCTCAACCAACCGATAGATAACAATACAAATAAGTTGTGGCTGCAATACCTCTGTCAAATCAATCAAGCCCGTCTGCCTAAAGGGGTCAACAAGCTACCAGCAGTTATGATGGATGGCACAATTTCTAGCGCTATTGACGGCAAGTAGTGGCCAAGGGCAATGGCCCAAGGTACATATACACAACTGTTTAGATGAGAAGGAAGCCTATTTACAAGCAAAGGACAAACCTCAGTCAGATCTGCGTCCGAGTCAGCAGGAGGCAATTTGAACTTGAACAGTTTCTTCTTCCCGAGGTCCGAGTAGAAAACTTCCTGTCGAGAGTAGTCAAAATCGAGAGCGACAGCGGCTGAGCTGTCAACGAGAGGCATGTACTCGCCCTGACCATGAATGCGTATCGAGCGAATTTGATGCCGGTTTGTGAAGAGCAACTTGGGGTGAACACCTGCAACAAGAAGTTGACCATATCTAGACAATGTGTTTTCAATGTTTATTGCAATTTACGGACAGGATAGACAGTTGAGGAAGCCAGGGATAATAGACAATCCACCGGCAGTGCTTAGGTAAGTGACGGCAGTGCTTAGGTAAGTGACGGCAGTGCTTAGGTAAGTGACGGCAGTGCTTAGGTAAGTGACGGCAGTGCTTAGGTAAGTGACGGCAGTGCTTAGGTAAGTGACGGCAGTGCTTAGGTAAGTGACGGCAGTGCTTAGGTAAGTGACGGCAGTGCTTAGGTAAGTGACGGCAGTGCTTAGGTAAGTGACGGCAGTGCTTAGGTAAGTGACGGCAGTCCTTAGGTAAGTGACGGCAGTCCTTAGGTAAGTGACGACTAAACAAACTGTTGTTAATTGACAGTGTGGGTAAGCAAAATGATCTGATAGGGCTATTGCAAGCGTGCAATATTTTTTGTATCAGCATGGGTATCCAAAAGGCAAGCCTTAACAGAAGTAAAGCTCGCACAAGATGCAAGGCATAGCACTTACTGGTAGAGTCCACGAGACAGGAGCGGTTGTCTGTTGCCAAAGAATAACCTTCCGTGCAGGCACACTTGTAGGATCCCAACTCATTTGTACACAGCTGATCACAGACTGGACTCTCTACCTTTGAGCATTCATCATCATCTGAAATCGTGCATATAAAATCAGAAGACAAAAACACATCACAAACCGTGACGCCGCCACACACCGTGACGCCGCCACACACCGTGACGCCGCCACACACCATGATATATCTCATTAACATAAGGGTGCGAGTAAGGATAGAGGATGATACCCACCAACGCAGTTGTTATTGCCATCACGGACATAGCCAGGAGCGCATGAGCAGACGTAACCAACAGTGCGGTTCAAGTTACTTGTTAAATTGGTCCTGATGGTTTTGCAGAGGACATGCTCACCGGGACAGGTCTCCTTGAATTGACAGGGATCAGGTATTACGTGAGCTGTAAATAGCCAGAGAAATAGTAAGCCTCATTGAGATGCAAGATACAGACTATGTGCAAGATACAGACAATATGCAACATACCTCCACACTGTTGTTGGGATTCATCCCTATGATTCTCGCAGTCATCTTTCCCATCACAAACCTTGCTCATGTCAATGCAAGATGGCTCACGAGTGCTATTGTCACAGATAAACTCTTTTTCAGGATCGCATGTCACTGGCAGAGTTGTTGCACAGCTTGGTTGTGTCTCATCCTCGCCACCCTCACACTCCTCATTGCCAGAGCATACTAGGAAGCTTGGGATGCAGTCTCCATTATCGCACATAAACTCGGCGCGTGAACATTTCGGGTCAGATGGACAATCAAGCTCATCCGAACCATCGTCACAGTCATTCTGTTTGTCGCACTTCCACACACCAATGATGCACGCAACAGCGCCAGAGGTACACTGGAATACAGAAGTTATATTACGGAGACACAAGACAAAAGTTAGTGAATTATTCAAAGAATCATCAGGTTTGAGATTGTACAGTGAAAATTGGATGGAAACATACCTTGAACTCTAGATCAGTACAAATCTGTGATGGGACCAGTGTTTTTTCCTCTTCATCAGGGCAATTGGCCTCATCCTCCCCAGATTCACAATCTAGCTCATTATCGCACATCCATTCATTGGGCATACATTTGTGCTCAGCTGAGCAGTTGAAACGTTCATCAGGACAAACTATGACAGGACAATTGACCTCATCCTCTCCATTAAGACAGTCTTTCTCCTGATCGCACAACCAATCTTTCGAGATGCATTCTAGTGAGGCCGAATGTCCCTCGGCACCAGATGGAGTACAGGACAGCTGATCAGCAGAGCACGTTGTCTCACCTAAAACACGAGTAATTTCATTTTGTAATCGTAGAAAGTAGATAATACCAAATATTTTCTACAACAGTAATAGTACAAAATTTCTTGATAAACTCACAGTTCTTCTCGTCCTCGCCACCTTGGCAATCAGGCTGTGAATCACATCTCCAGTCTGCATCAATGCAATGGCCACCACCACAATCAAACTGGTTTACTGAGCAGTCGCTATCTCCTAGAACACGAAACACAAAACAGTGAGATTATCATCACACGGGAGTATGGTAAAAAATTCAGCATAAATATTATTCACATTTTTACCTTCTGGACATAATGCATCAGCCTCATCTTCACCATCATCACAATCAGGCATTCCATCACACTTCCAATCTATGGATATGCATTCGCCACTCTGTTGGCAGTAAAACTTCCCCAGGGATGCTGCAGACTCCTTGGTACATGCTGGAAAAAAAGAAGAAAAAATTGAGTATAACCAGAACTTAGACAAAATGTTTAAGCAAGACTGGTTGATTTGGGGCTGTGCCAACAATTACAAACAATTAACATTGCATAACATCGAACTACTGGTTGTGAAAACAATTACATAATGCGTAAACCCTATCAGCCATTAAAACCATTCACCATGTAAGAAGGTAGGCAGTTGTTCAAATAACAGCGTATGAATAGAATATTGGCTGCAGGCCAACTCCCCAAGCCAATACCGTTGTTCTGTACATTAGGCTATTGATCGTTATGATATGGTGCGAGTGAATACTGAACACTGATTGGCTAGACATGGCCATACCCTCAATCCGACCTAGTTACAATAGTGAATACTATGAGCAACCGAAGAAAACTATTACAACAGCTTTCTCCATTAGAAATCAAAATGAGCATCAAGTGTCAGGTGTTGCCTAGGATAACTCAACATATCACAGCAATACACAATTTTGTGTTCTATAGCTATACGTGCAACTCTGACAACATTGAGCATAATGCTGGTCACCCATTCAGTGGAGAATTATCTTTAGTATTGAAGGATAACATGTGTACACTGTCGAAACGGGTCTTAGCGTAAATTATCTACTGAACTTTGAACAGTCTTGGAATATTCCAAATGAAGGCATGAGGAAACCGCTCTCATCAAATTGTCATATGTAAATATTCACAGCATCAGCTTGTTAACAAAAGCTTGGAACTATAAATCAGTTTAATTTTAACAGTAAACTAAATAGGCGGATTCAGAGAACAAATCAATCAGGCAGCAAACAGAGAGTGCTGTTCTGCTCCATTAATTTGTAGAAATTCAGAAATGGGCTGATGGAAAAGACACCAATAAAAATCCATACTGCGACAGAAATAATGACCTTAACCTCAAGATGAAACCTACTTGGACAATCGTCTTCATCTTCCCCTTCCTCACATTGTTTCGTTTTATCACATCGTACATAAGCAGGCCTGCACTCATCAGATTTGTGGCAATAAAAGTTCTGTTCACCTGCGCACCAGGCTACAAATATATACCTCTGTAGCAATCAAACGCTGTTAAATAAATTTGAAGCTGAAAATCACTTCAAAATTCTAAAATGATGTCTTACCTGGAGCAGTGACATTGTTGACTGTTGTGGCTCCTCCCGTTACCATTAAACACACGTATAATATCCCGAAGCAAAACCAACTCGGTGCCAACATTGCTGTTGCTAGCAGATAAGATGGGTTAACTAAGACTTGTGCAAACCCACAATTTGTTTTGTTAAATTTTTTTTGTAAAATTGTCCACTCCCTAAAAGGATTTCAGTGAAGCTTCAGCACCCAAGTTTGATTAGGAATAAGATATTGGTAAAACAGACTCCACATCGACCAGATAAACCTACAATAAAAATAAAACAAATTGTCGCAACGTTTTCTAGTTGTAAGGTGTATATAGAATGTAACAGCTATGCTTGAAAAAACAATACGAATTGCTCGTTGTTGTCTTCTATAACTTTTTTGTGTAGGCATAACAACAAACTTGCAATGATTCTTTTAAACAAATACATCGTCATTTAAAACCATTGGCTAATTAATTTTAAAAAATTTTCTTATAATTTTTAGCAAATGATCAGAAATGTCTCAACTGAAGCGGTTAAATGAAGCTACCAACTACTTCCTGTCAAGATTATTTAACTATAGATAACTATGGTGGAGATAAAATGGTTTAAATATAGATAAGAAACGACCTAGGATACCAAACTAGCACTTGGTCATCAATCTCAAATGCATTACACGGTTTGCTATTAACTTACTAAATTTCTTCTTGACTATGCAATTTAATAAACCTTCAATACTACTACTAAAACAACCGGCTTTTCCTAGCTCAAGTGAGTATGCAATGATAGTAAGGCGGTAGATAGAATACTCATTGGAATTTATGGCCACGCATAGCAGTTAGAAAAAATAAGACTTGTGATTGGTTGTGAGAATCACGCCATTGACAACACACGTTTTACGCTTTCTGAATGGTGTCCTATAGCTCTACGCGCCAAAAACCTAGACCAAGTGTTGAGCATGGCGTGACACATATTTTGTGAGAAGTGATCGTGGTCTATGGTTACTTAAGCCGCAATAATTACGTGTACGACAAGTTCATGAATTATCATTGGGGAAAGTTTCACAAGCTATGAAACTGAGGCTACAAGAAGTTTTCCCCGGTTATTTTAATATACAGTACCCGGTATCAGTCAAACCGTAAGCTAATGTAACGTAGGTAAATAGGAGAAAGGCTCAGTTTCGTTACGTATACCCGATATAGGATACATCTTCAAACGTTTTTTGAAAGCTGTCACGCATGTTTACTGTTTAGTAAACATATTCATGTAAACCCCGCCATTGTATGTACAAACTAGCAACAATAAATCAACTATAACATCATCGTAGTAGCAAAATACAATACAAGTTCATTCTACAGATTGTTCATCGACAGCTATTACTATATATAAACAATTGGTGTAAGTGTGAAAAGCTGTTTTATTTGAATCCTGCATAATCTTGAAAAATGCTAAAAAGAATTGTTTAGGAAAACAAAAAAAGGTTTGTATTTTAAACATGGCTAGTGTCGTGACTGTCGAATCGCGGTAAACCGAACATTTCGGAGTGTTTGTTACCAAACATTGGCTCCATTACTGTTATGCTTAAACAAAAAACATAGAAAAGAATGTCACTTGGTAACTTATTATATTAAACTATTTTGGTGCTATAATATAGCACCATATTATGGTTTACCCGCTTATGCTGCATTAAACGAAAACAACTGCGTAACGTTTTTTTGTCGGCTAATTTTTCTTTTAGTGTTACATTTTCTTCTCTTCATGCTTACACGCATGACGGACAGCAATACTATTATTTAAGAGTATTGTTGAAATGCTTGCAAAACTTGAATATGATTAAATACGGTAATATAACCTTTCACACTAAAGATTGGGATGTTTGGAGTGGCATAGATACGAACGTATTTCATATGATTAAAGTTAGTTTCAGTTTAACCACATTCCTTGTTTTATGATATGTGGTTATAAGAAACTCGTCAATCTAGCAATTTCCTTCTGAAAATGGTAAACTGAAGAACTAACAAGTACGATGTTTGCACATTGCTAAACCCCAACATTTGAACAGCTCGTTGGAATATCCGTTATGCTACCTCTAAAATATTTGGCGTAAGTAAGTCTTATTACTCTCTGCTAAGAGAAGACCTGGCTTCCAGTTTCGTACTGTTAATGTTGCAATAGACTGCTACTCCTCTGACTGCCTTTCATCTCATGGTAATATTTTCATAATTGTGCATGTAAATATTGCCCTTGTGGAGATCTCAGTAATAAAGAAAAGGGCTCCTTTGTAAAGGCGAAGGCACAGTAGTAAAATTGGTTGGGAAAGGCAATTCTATTAATTACTGGCAATTATGCAGTTTTGTAGGCTGATATCACACAAACTAAGGAAAATTGGAATAGCCATGGTAGGTTTTAACAACAAATTTGTTTGTTGTGATAGTAGGCAAAAGCATAGCTCATCGACTTTTTGATTATCGAACCTGTTTAATTAGTATTTTGCACACCCATCCAATGCCAAAGTCTTTTATCCTTAAGTTAAAATGAGAATTTAATGTGGCAAGAGAATTAGTGAGCTGTTGTTCATGGAGTTAGAGAGGGCCTATAGGTAAAAGCTCCAAGGCAGTAATTAAAATAAAAAATTAGGCATAGACAATGAATATTTTGAATATAAAAACTATTGAGATAACAGGTCACATGATGAAACAAGTCGCTTTCTATTATGTCATATTCTGGATAAAACGGAAGCAGTGTAAACCCAAATACCTATATACTATATAGGCCACTGTAATTACAGCATTGTACAATAATTTGCCAGAGACTGTTGTGACAAGTTTTCTTTTTCACACATTGTTATAGATTTAGGCTGTTCAAGGTAAAGTCCCAATTTAGTTGATTTGTATACACAATAGCTAACTACTGGTACAAAAACTTGGTTTCATTTTCTTTAATCATTGTCATAACTGGCACTGCCATGAGTTCTTGTTTTATGGTCTTAAATCTGATTTTTCGCTACATACTTTTGTGTGAACTAAGCATCGCTGTTCATTTAATGTCTTGAAAAATCTTTCTTATGCGTTTACTGGAATTTGTGCTAATGCAGTCAAACCACCACCAGTTTTACATCGCTGCAATATTTGACTGAGGTGAAAACCTTTGTATGTTGGAGCTAAGAAAAAATGTAGGATTATTATATTCAATCCATCGTTTTTTGACGTCAACAAGTCGTTTGCACATGCGCTCGTTCACGAAAAAGCCGCCATATTTGTAGAAAACGATCTTTTTTCTTTTATTTAATCGTACTTTTTGGTGTTGTTTTGATACTATAATAAAAAAATTGCAAACAAAAGCATTGTTTTCAAAAGTTCATTGCAAAAGCTTCGTGTTTTTAACGATAAAATTGTCTATAAAGATGGCCAACAACGATAAAATGACGTCACGAAAAAAACGAAGGATAGCCCAAAAAACAATGCTAAGTACTCCAACTCATGGTCTAGTTCAGCTCAGAAAAAATCAAAAGGCACATCACTCTTTTACCAGAATCGTATATTATCCATTCTGTCCTAAGCTGCTCGAAGTTGTTATCCCCTTCTATCGTAGGCTGATGAATGAAAATTAGAACGCTTTCAAAAATTGTTTTAGGGTTATGCTATCTGGTATAAACAGCAACTATCAGCGTCTAAATGCCCTTATTGCTGATGAGCTAACAGCAGTCTTAGATATTTGTGGTCTAAAATACTCGAGACAGCATCTCCAATCTGCCTGACCATTCATTACATTCCGCCTTCCCTAGAAAATCCACTGCATTTTATACCAGACACCAACAACTTGCCAATTCACTTTGTTGTATAGCATTATGCAAAAACAGATTTTTCTTCCAGCACACGTAATTTTGCTTTGCTATTTTTTGTCTCATGGTCCGATGGGCTTTAAACAGCATTGACTGGTAGAAATATTTATATTTATTTATATTTATAAATGTTCATATTTATCTAAGTAACTACCATTAGCAGTAAGTAGCATTAAAACAAAACCATTATTCAAAATTATGTCAAAAAGTAAAAGAAAAAACCTGAATTATATGTAAGAATTGAATTTGTTAGGTAATAGATGAGAAGAGGATTTAATTTTCACATAGCCATTGTGGTAAAGATCATTTCAGCTTCCGCCTTTGATGTGTAGCTTTGGCGGTTAATTAGTAAAAATATGTTTTTTTGTTGTTTTACCTTTGAAACATGTGACTAGAAATGTTGTCTTGACAATTCATAGGTTTGATGAGTGAGTGATTAAAATGCTTAGATGTAACCTCTCAATTTTACGCTAGATAAATATGATTCACCACAACTTTCCATATATCTTTTGCTATTTCTTGCTACCTTTTAGTGAGTGCAAAAATTGTTTTCTACAATTACAAACTGCTGAACTAGCTCCGTAAAATGCAAAATAACTTATTGAAACAAAATATAACTGTTGCTGTGTCAGCAAATAAAGTGTAACTCTCATCATGTCACCGAATAAAGAAAAACTCTGGCAGCATGTCAGCAAACAAAATGTAACTCTCATCATGTCAGCAAACAAAATATAACCCCCGTTATGTCAGCAAGCAAAATATAACCCCCGTCATCATGCCAGCAAACAAAGTATAACTCTGTCATCATGCTAGCAAACAAAGTATATCTGTCATCATGCCAGCAAACAAAGAATAACTCTGCCAACATGTCAGCAAACAAAGTATAACTCTGTCAACATGTCAGCAAACAACTCATCAGCAAAATGTCATCAAAAAGTATGTTATGCTCCGCCCACCAACTGCTTTGCTGAAGATCTGAATATGAATTTTTATATCTTTATAGCGCTGTCAGATGTGTAACAAAGGCTGGAACCTATTTTAATGCTGTACAATATACAGCAAGTTCAAAATGTCTATCCAAAAGCTTCATGTGTAGCCAATACCAAATCTAATATCACCACCTTACAAATCTGTTGCCTTATACATAAATAATATAGATATATTATTAGTGTCCTCATACTCACTGCAACTTGTAAGTATTTGATTTATGACCGTGCAACACCCCTACAAAACATCAGTTTATGGGCCAATAGAAACTAACCTTACATTTTAGGTAGAATGGACTGGGAAAGGAAGTTCTCAACTATTGTTTATGAAACTGAGGCTAACCTAGATAGAGTGCGGGTAAGCAGCAAATCTTGTGTTGAGAGAACGTTATATTTGGTTATGAAACAAAGAACGCGTCGTGCCCTCACATCTTAACACAGCATTTCTGTATACTTTCTGTATGAATTACACCGATAAGATCGATAAAAGTAAATATTTATAAGTCTTTCCTCTGATTGTACTCAGTATATTTACACGGCATTCTCGCGTGAAAGTTTTTTACAATCTAGCCTTCTTTTTATTGCGATTCCACCGACATCACTAGACTCCAGTTACAGGTACATGTTAGTTAGGCATATTCACTTTCTCATCGATATCATAAATTCTGGTTACAGATTTGTGCCAGTATTTTAAACTATAATTACGGATATTTTTTAGCTAAGCACATTCCTATTTTGGCAGGCTTGTTGGATAGTGAAAAACAGAATAATATATTTTTCAAATAATTTTTGAGTTAAGATACCTACTTCCATTCGAGTTTTTCCGCTTTATTGTAATACGATACCCTAGGACACTTATATTTCGCTAGTATTTAGTTTTGTGAGGAGCATACAGAGTAAATTTTCGATGCAACTTAATTTCTCAGCACTGATGAGTCTGAAAAAAGTGATGTAAAAATAAATGCAGTGAAGCAAACATAAGATTTCTCAGGTTCGGTTCACCGGTAAAAAAAATTTCAATTTGGGACTAGTTTGTAATTGTAAACTGCAAGTAGAATTATTTGGCTGAGATCGATAACGCAATTTGACGCTTACTGCCATTGGTTTCTTGGACTATCAATGAACAAAGCTATTTAATTCCACGCTTTCGCTCGTTCATTATGATAGTTTAGTTCGCTCATGAAATTTGAGAAAGGATGACTCCGCGAAAACGCGAAAGTTAGATGAGGCGAATACATAAGTTTCCTAGGGTATACATGTGAGAAAGTTTGATACCCAATTTTTTATATGACTAACTATGCCCAGGACATATATGCGACCAAAAAACATAAGGTTAAGTTGTTTACATTAAATGTTGGCCGTTGCAACTCTGTCTACTGCAATGATTTTAGTACATGTACTTAATTTGTCACCTTTCACAAAATCAAAATTTATCATTTTCTAACAGCATTTTAGCTAGCTTTTCAATTTTGACTCTTCTATGGCTCATAGTAGAGCTGACATCTTATTCTAGTATCACATACATCTGGAAGTACATTGTTTGAACTCTATAAAACTCCTAGTTGAAATTTATCAAGTAGTGTATACTTACGACCAAAGCTCAGATTTTAAAAATGCAGCAACAGCTCCATTGGCTCAACCCACTTCTGCAGAATGTAACACGTACTTCCTGATCCTAGATGATTTTAAAGCCAGACGACCAGTTAGTCCTTGAGCTATGCTAATCCTCTTGGATCATAGCTGGGGTGACAAGCTGTGCCTACTAATCACGTATAAAGCTTGAGCATTTTCTGTTCTGTTTCACCATATGTCTGTAGTTATTTGATGCTCGCTGAGTGCTTTGGACCTCATCTTCAAAATTGGATGCTTGCACAAACTTTAATTACTAGGGCTCTGAAGTTTTATAATTTAATTTATTTTGGATGTTTTGGGTTTTCAGCGGAGGCTCCAAGATGCTAAGGACAAATCAGAACAAGATTTTTCAACATTACCGCCAACAGGTTTGTTAGTTTGCTGTTATTGTTGTTATTAATAACTGCAAGTTTAAGATATGGAAGGCTACAGATAAAATATTTCCGCTCCATTTGGGCCTAAAAATACTTTATTATCTATGTACAAATCTACCCATGCTACAGTACAGTACATCATCAGTACGGCTCAGAGCTGGCAAAGGTGATAACTCCCATTGCCAATGAAAGTTGGCTTCTTGCCATAATACAACTAAGTTGTCTCACAGATTAAGAAAGTCGATATCTGACACTAAAATGCACAAATCACAAAAGTGGTGAGCTTTGCATCCAGGTCAATATTGTCGACCTCTCACACTGCTCAATCGAACCGATGTAAAGGATCATAATACATAAGAACAATAATATAATAATATATGTACAATACTTTGTTTTTTGCTTCTACTAACTTTTTCCATTCTACGTGGAGTTGCTCCTGCCAGCCGTACTTGGTAATATCATACTGGCATGATATTTGGTCGAAGCACAGTGGCAATCGTTGTGGGATGCCCTTCCTAACACTACAAATGGTCCCTGCGTGATTTGAACCATCGACCTACTGGTGATAAGCCATTGTAATAACCACAAGCACCAGTCTACCTTCATTTATATAGCCAATGCAGATAAAATATTAATACATAATTTGTGAATTTATATATATAAAATCTTAGTGTTTGTCTGTTGCTGTCTTTCGTGTGTCCAGTTAGAGCAATAAAATTTTAGGCAAATAAGTTCCACAAATTAGTCTATTTGGCTAATTATTCAACCTAGCCGATTCATTCATAAAAATTGATCTTGATTACATGATGACGACGAGCCCGACGCCACGACTACCTATGCTAATGCGTATTATGGGCTTCACCACTCTTCTAGCTTTTTTTCTTTTGTTTAATTACTATTGTTGATGAAAATAAATCAAAAAAGAAATCCGCTACATTACTTGCCACTGTTTATAAGCAGTCTTGTTTATGATCTGTGCAACACCTGTTATTCATCTAGTTGTCTATATTATGGTTTATTGTAGAAACTTAAAGGAAGTTGTAGATACAATCATAGGTTAGGTTCATAGCCTGGCTGGTAAAAAGGCTCCACGCGCAAATATATCTTATTGCAGCTCAGAGTCTTGTATGAAGCTGGTTATATGTCTATATGTAACTAGTTTTTTCAAAAAAGTCATGCTAATTTCAATATCACATCTTGCCATTGTGCTTAGAGTTACGAAAGGCACACGACCCTATTATTACATCACAACAGTATAACACAAGAACAATATAGTCTTCTTGACTCTCACAACCATAAGCTTGAAACATTTATCTAGCCTCTGAAGGTATTGGCTTATTGAAATCGCTTTTCTTCGAGTCCGGCTCAATATTTATGTAAGTTAAATCATATTATTGTGAATCTCATATGGTGCTGATGTTGTTGATGGGACAAAAGTTTCGGTCCTGTACAATTTATGTAACAACGATTGATCCAATTTCATTGATCCAAAACTAAATTATCTAAAACTTATCTAACGGTACGATTAGTCCAGTGATGCGATTGGTCTAAAACCAACTCATCCAAATATATCTATGATCTAATTACTGTTATGAAAAGTTTGTGACAAAATGGAGTTTCATGTGTGTGAAACTGCTATCCGAAGGAGGAAAGGTGATTAAAAGAGGAAAAATATATTGAAAGTGAAGGTTTTAGACTAAATGTCTTTGGATGAACTGGTTTATTAGACCAATTGGATTTGTGCCAGTCGGTATTAAACCAATTAATCGTTAGACCAATCGTGCAATCCATTTGTTTTAGGTCATTTTGATATGTGTGGCTTGTGTGACTAGACTAGCTGTGCTACCGGACGTTGCCCGGGTATTAAAAATCACCTTATAAACAATGAGGGATGCCTGCCACTTGCTATTAGCCTGGCACATTGCCAATAGATAATTTGAGTAAGCTTACTAATAAGAGCTACCGCTATCCATGTCGTTGCACGATCTTGTTACGTCGTAACAAGATCGTGGGTAGCGTATTTGCTCCCATATAGCAACATATATCGCCTAATGAATACTTCAAGCTCGTATGACTGATTTAATAAGGCGTCGGACTGAGGAATCGGAAGGAAGATCCAAGATGAAATCTTCTGCGATATGGATTCTTTATTCCAATAGTTTAATAGCCATAGCTGGAACTATACACATACCCACAAACTTTGAGAAAGATACATAGCTTGTTGTTAGAGATTTGTATCTTGCATTTTAAATCTTTGGTTTATAGTTTGATCTGTATCATAAAGTTCACAGCTGTGGAGAGGTCAAGGTTGAAAGCCAAATTATCGGGGACCCTGCACTACTTTACAAAAGTCTGGCAATTATGTTCACCTTATTGTAGCATGATGTGAAAAACAAATATTCAGGTTTTGGTACTCAACACGCAATAGTCTTTCATGCTAAAAGAAGTGATAGAATCAATTGACGATCGGCAATGTATCGGCTGTATCGGAAATAGATCACACCCCTCTCGTTTTACTCTCTAAATAAGTTATTTATAGGTTGACTTGCAACAAAATTCACATTACAGTTATTTGATATGAAAAGATTCACCATGTCTTACTCTATTGTGTTGTAGATGCCAAATATGTGGAAATGTGATTACAAACTCTTAAAAGCCCAAAAACGAAAAGCCGCCGTAGATCGAAATCTGTTTATTTATCTGACGTAGTCATTACAGTTTGGTTATCGTCTTGTCACGTGATGTTCTCACGTGAATTGAAAGGCCAATAAAAAACTCAATATAAAACTTATCGTAGTACTAGTTTATGACAAACGCTTCGGGTTTTACCGAAGACCCCGTATCAAATATAGATGCTCGCTACTTAACAGTTTTGTTTCGGCATTATCTAATCGTCAAGTCGTAATCTAATAATGTGACCCCCAATACTTCGCAAATAATTTCTGCAGCGCTTTTCGATTATCACAGGTGACCAACAGGCTCGTCATGATTATCAAACAGTGATATGTACTCCTTCGAGCTAAGGTTAAGAAGTTTAACAAATTTTTACGGTAAGTTATAAGATATCAGTGCTAAGAGTGACATTATTACAATGACGATAAAACAGACGCGTAAGAACAATAGACATGATTTTATTGAATGCGTGAAGTATATTTGTGAAAATATTTCGACGAATGAGGTTGCATGAAAGTGTAAACAGAAACCATCTTGTAACAACTACGTCCCATTTGAGCCGTTTTGAAAAGCGAATCCAAACTACCGCAGTCTCGTGTGGCTGCAATTAACTGTTCGTTTTTTTTGCTTTTTGGAGCTTGTAATCACATTCCCATATATTTTGCATTTACAACACAACAGAGTAAGACATGATGAATCTTATGATACCAAATAACTGTAATGTGAAATTTGTTGGAAGTCAACCTTTAACTTATTTAGAGCTGTATTGCGAGTTAAATTTTTGACATAATTTTCTTTCTTTGGTTTTTTTGTTTGCATTGCAAGCTTGGGCTCAAGTATTCACCCATTGCACAGGAGGTTTGTGAGGTTTGTGGTCATGCTGAAGAAATACTTGGTTGCTGCGGACATTCAGTTCTTTTGTACGCGTGTCTCAGATATACTAGATAGACCAGATAAATAACTAGACTAAAATTTAAACTCAACACAATAAAAATTTAACTAAAACCCAAATAAATCAATGGCTCAACAAGTGCTACACCTCTCTTTCCTATATTTGAAAGCAGTTCTACTGGATTGTATGTTATTGATTACAATGGACTAGCCTTAGATCAAATAATTGGTCATGTCTCTATGGTTTGCTATTACTGCTCTTTGGTGATACAACATGCACTTGGAAGCGAATGTTTTCTAATCTCTGAAAAACATGCAAAATAAACACAGTTTTTTTATGTCCCAATTGACAGTGTTTTAATGAATGCTAAGTTCACATGCTAAAACCATGGTTGCTTTGAATAAAGATGATGAAATCTTTTATAATTGCAAGCGAAGTTTCCTTATTCCGATTGTAATGAAAGATAGTGATAGGGTTAACATCATACGAAGATCCTTGAGAAAATCATTTGCTAGGATTATAAATATGTTGTAACTTTAATGTATCCTTTCATGTTTGGTAGCGTGAGTTAACTCTAGCCCAGGTTCTGCTATGGTTCATTCCCTTGAAAGGGGCCACTATATCAGCTGTTATTTTGTCACTCTACTATATTGTAATCAACGCCTCTCAGTTGTGTTTGTCCAATCCAGATTTCCTTTTTGACGCACCCATTAGCTCGCAGTGTATGTAGACTTATTAGTTAGCTTTGTTTGTTGTTCTAACTAGGTGTTCAATGAGCAAGCACAAAACATACATTCTCACGCATCCGCTATATCATATTATTTTTTGGCAAGTCTCAAATGCTAACCCGTCGAGATATGAAAACCAACAAATTTTTTTAATATGAAAACACTAAAATAAAATTATATTCAAAGAAGAAATGAAAAATTTATTGCGAGTGAGTATACAAAGGAAACGCATTTGAATGAACACTATGTGTGGTGTGGTAATGGTGCTCTTATAAAAAGAAATGTCTGTCCATCATTTCTCGTATCTTCACCGATCGACTTCTGTTATTTTTGACAAAATTTACCACTTTTAGCTTCTGCATTTCATTGAAACTAATTGAGTGACAGATGTCATCATATAGATCAAAGTACACATAATATCTCATAGTTGTAACCTTTCCTTATCAAGGTACAAGTTGAGAGGCAAACTGCGCTAGTTTAATATGCTTTTGACTTGCAGTGTCATACACAGGAAGAGCACCGCTGCCTTTAGTTTCTAATCCTCCACAAATTTCTGCTGCTTCTAGCAATAAGATGTCAGAGAACCTTGCTAATTCACCACCAATATGGGCTACAGTTTTGGAAGAAAAATTCAGCAAACAACAAAAGGTTAGCTTGGGAAAAAGATTGATTTTGGTGCATCTTTTGACTTTTATGTTTATTAATATATTAAAATATAGGGCAGGCAACTCTCAAATCAGTCACGCTACCTCTTTCTCTTGTTCCATCAATTGTTTCTATGCTCATATCTTTCTAGGTAAAATCTATTGTCTGCTGTAAATTGGCGTTGATCCGGTAAAGATTTTCCTATTGTAATTGCATATACCGTAAAACCTCTATTTGATCGCCATGGTCTTGTATTTTTAACGCTTCCCTTATAGTGGCATTTTATTGAAGGTGGCATTCAAATATACTGTGTCATTTTATATTTTGACTAGCTAGTCAGAATTTTGGAAAGACAAATTTGACCCTTTGCGGGTGAAGTGATGCTAGCGTCGCCTATATGCTGCACTCTCCTCCAGGCAGAGCAACATTGATGCCACCAGCGTCACTATTTTCGCTAAACCGCTTATGATATACATTGAAGTGTCAGACTTAGTTTAACAAGAAGCTACTAGTAAAGCATATTAAACAGATACAGTTATTATTTATTTTGATGGTGTAGCTTTCAAAGAATTAAGGAAAACCGAAAAGCTTTGGAGTTAAAAAGTGCATATCAATACACCGTGATAATGGCAGTTATTACATCCTATGTTGTTCCTGAAGAGTATTCTCATCTTTCATCAAAACGTTTTAAAGCTTTCAAATCAGGTTGTAAACCACAATGTGGACAAATCTAAAAACATTAAATGTGATTTAGACCTTAGTGATTTCAAATCAGATCGTAGTTCTGATGATTGTCACAGTCGAATTTTTCACGCGCACTGTCACTAAAACCATGGCAACAATGAAAGAGTTGTTATTGATGCAACCAAGTCATTATTAGAACCATTTTGTGGACACTTTTCTACTGATAACTTCTTAGTATGGGTTCATAAAGATAAAAGAATGTCAAAGTGGCGGTCTAATAGAGGTGATGTTCAATTAAAGGGTGGCGCTGTATTTTGGAACCTTTCTCATATAGTGGTGTTCTATTAGGGGTGGCATTTAAATAGAGGTGGTGCCCAAATTGAAGTTTGACGGTAGATTATCTGTCATCTGTACACTCGTCATGCTGTTGCAGACAATAGAGACCCTCCTCGGCACTATAGTCTCGCTTCAGGAGGAAAAAGAACAACAAAAAACCACCGTTGAGCGACTAACAGGTAGGCAGTTCATTCTACCAAGTGAACTATTGATAACTTGTAAATGTGTGGAGCGGAAGGCTTCAAAATCTATTCCTACAAAAAGAAGAATGCTATTTTGTTAGAACATTATCAGAGCTTAAATGTCACTTAGGTTTATATTTCATGCCGTTGTCGCTTGTATGCTAATAGCTACAAGAGCTACAATAGCCACTAATTTTCATGAGAATATAATTACAATTACTGCCCGTTTTAAGATTTGTCTTCCCTAAGCTTTCGTTCGATCACCTTTGAGTATGTTCACTACACAGTACTACCTCAGTTCACTACACAGTACTACCTCAGTTCACTGCACAGTACTACCTCAGTTCACTACACAGTACTACCTCAGTTAACTACACAGTACTGTCTTAGTTAACTACACAGTACTACCTCAGTTAACTACACAGTACTGCCTCAGTTAACTACACAGTACTGCCTTAGTTAACTACACAGTACTACCTCTGTTAACTACACAGTACTGCCTCAGTTAACTACACAGTACTACCTCAGTTAACTACACAGTATTACCTCAATTAACTACACAGTATTACCTCAGTTAACTACACAGTACTACCTCAATTATCTACACAGTACTACCTCAGTTAACTACACAGTATTACCTCAGTTCACTACACAGGACTACATCAGTTAACTACACAGTATTACCTCAGTTCACTACACAGGACTACATCAGTTAACTACACAGGACTACATCAGTTAACTACACAGTACTGCCTCAGTTCACTACGCAGTACTACCTCTGTTAACTACACAGTACTGCCTCTGTTCACTACACAGTACTACCTCAGTGTAATTATTTGGCAGCACTTGAAGATACACTGGAAAACATGAACAGGCTGAAAACATATTATTTATTCCATGTGTGCTTTGAATTGGTACCGAGCAGCCTACCTTGACATGTATAATCTGTAGATCTCCTAGGCCTGACTGGAATTGTATTAGCTGAGCTGTACATACCTTTAAAGATTGTTCATCTCAAGCGTTCGAACACACAGGACTTGAAAATAAGCATTACTCTGATAGACTTATGTCTGCTGTACATTGCCAACAGGAATGTCTGACTTGGTCAAATTTTCCTCACCACTGGACTGATGTGAACAGCATTAGCATCTTTCAGACAGATTTTCTGTAGACTGACTCCTACTGTATTCACTAACATAGAAACATAAAATGCGTTTAAATATTTTTAGTGTTTTACAATATATTTTATTAAATTGCTTTCCCTGATATTTTTAATAAACTTCATAGATTATGCAAAGAGCTTAAAAATAAAATACTATCCATAAATGAGAGTGTTTGACAAAATAATACTTTTTTCGTTGCCCAAAATATTACTTTAAAAATAGTCTTTCTATCATTAAATCTCTTGGCTGAGTATGACGAATGCTGCCCTTGCAACTGTCTGTTAACCCATCAACTACACAATGTAAATGCAACTTTCAGTTGCAAACAAAAATTATTCATACAATATGATGTAATTATAGGTAAAATTTATGTTAGTTCTAGGACTAGACAGTTATAAGGAAAACCTAAATGTGAACATAACTCTTTGAATAAGTAAAGGGCAATATAATTTGATCGACCTTTGAACTGCCTGCTTCAGATGTCTAGTGGGCTTCAACAAGACTCAAGTTTAAGGATGGATATTTTTTGCACTCGATCGTATTTCCTCTATCTGCATAGTCTCAAACACCTGTCATCCAATGTCACTTGTCATGTTTGCTACAGTCAGATTTTCTTGCACAATCGCTGTAATAAAGTGCTTTTTATTATTAAGGAGATTTGGCAAAAAATTCTGTAGCAAGGATCTGTCTGTCGAGCTATCTTATATTCTATTCAGATAAGTTTACTAAAGTCGTCTGTCCTTTATATTGAAGATAGAATAGATGAGCTGGAGGAAAGGGTACGAGAGAAGGGAGTAGACTTGGATACAGAGAAGAAGCTCCACCAGTGGAAACTTGAAACTAGTCATGAGCTGAACACCCTCAAGCAGCAGGTTTGTGAATGAGTGAAGTAACTGAGTCTATAAAAGTACGCATATGTCTTTGCTTGAAGATTTATGGTATTTCGTGCGCAATATGTTATCAGTTTCAAGCTGTTGTCAATTCGTGAAAGCAGCTAGTAGTCGAATAGTTCTCTATCTAAAAATCCTCTCTCAGCGGTAACAGGTATGGAGCATCTAGCACTGCTAACCTCGAGGCTATCCTATCCCATAGATCTGTTCTAGTCTGTGTAAGATCTGGTCTGTGGAAGAAAAATGGTGCTGAGAAACACATGTAAACTTTCAAAAACTTTGCAATTGAGTTATACTTGCTGCTGGGGGCCCTGAAAGTTGTCGTGTGGTGTTAGGCAGTGGCTTCGAGCTCCATAAGTATTAAGAGAAAGTTAAATTGCTCCAAGATTCCTCTGAAAACTCCAAGTATTATATACAATCTCATTTAGTTCTAATAAGGTGCTTTGTGATCTCAAGACTTTACTGTTATTCTATGTAGTAGATCAGACAACCTTCTCTACCGGTGTTACCTCTATAGACTACCACACTAGAGATTTCTTCATGTTAAACTGTGTTTTGTTGCCCTCCGTATTCTATATATAATTAGTAGCAACATGGAGAATGCGTGAGTGATTGTTTCAGATATTTCTGTAAAACTTTATAATACTAATCTGGTGATGTGCTGGTATACTATTATAGACGCTATGATCCTCAGACCATATATATAATGAATAAACCCTTAGTCTAGACTCTAGAAGGTTCCATTAAGCATTAAGAGGGGTCATATATACGAAGTTGTTAATCATTAAATATGACTCAATGGTGATCTGGTAGTCCAATAACGTTAGGCTATTGGAGTGTAAGCTGTTCTGACAAGACACTAACTGAGCCTCTTGAGATGAAAGGCTAGCTTTAGTATTTATATTTTCCAATTAGGCCCTACTTTTGAAGTTGTAAATTTAGAATTTTGTGTTGCGAATGCTTTTGTCTGTGTTGCTCTAACAGTTTATTTAAAATCTAAGTGCATTTCAATTTTTCTTCAAGTTGAATTGCATGTTGAAATAGTTTTATGAGTAACAACAATGCGGTGTACCAATCACACAGGAAAATAACTACTTTTAATGGCCTTTGGAGAAGGGCAAGGGGTGCTGCTGGAAACAGTTTTTCCTTAACCCTTTCGCGGGCAGAGCGACGTTTTTGTCGCTTAGCGATACGGCTGATAATGGGCAGTGCGACGTTTTTGTCGTTTCGGTAGCGTATTTTGTTATTGCAGTTTCTGGTTAACTAAATGCCGTTTTTTGTTTACTTTTTTACCAATAGCAAGCTACGATATAGTAGTTTCGGTTAGCCTCCAAAATTGACTTCAAGGTTGGAAAAAAAATGATCGTTTTTAGCAGTGATGAATAAATAAACTTTGGAAAAAAATTAGAAAATTGTTCTAAATAATTTATCAACTTATTTTTCTTGCTTCGGTTTTAGCTTTTTTTTACCGAATTTTTCGAGAGTTTGACTTTAGTTTATCGTCATGGCGACTTCTAAAAGAACCTCCCGAGATTATTCTAATAAAGCAAGTACTAGTACCGAAATTACTAAGAGATTCAGAGATGACAGTGGCTTTTTAGATTTAGTAGCAAGAGATGACAGTGAACCAGGTTTGGATTGTGATTGGAATGACTTTACATCTGGAAGTGACAGTGATGAAAAGGCTGGTAGCAGTAATGATGAGGATGTGAGTAGGAGTGATGCCAGTGCCTGGAAGAATATAACCAACATAAACAGAGATAAATCTCCTACAATTCAGCAGTTTATAGCAGTGACAGGCCCAGTATTTATTCCAGTAGATGCTCAACCAGTGGAGTATTTTGAAAAGTTTTTTGAGCCTGTCAATCCAGGAAATACATTTTTGTGGAAGCTCTTTGTTACACGAATAAGTACATGGTGCAAAGACTGTGATGTGGGCCTTTGTAAAGGAGAATGCTTTCGAAAATATCATTCGTAAATAGACAATTATTATGAAAAGCATATATTTGATGTTATACATTTTTATTTGTTTATAATACATATATATGCCTATGGACATATACATGTATACATATGCACCTTTAAACATAGATATATGCACATAATAACACACAGAAAAGTGTATGAACCTTTTAAAAAAAAATTGATTTTTTGGAAAATTAATTCACCCATAGGAGTCTGATTTAGTTTTGAAAATTCGCCCGCGAAAGGGTTAAAGGTGGACTTGCAACAAAATTCACATTACCGTTATTTGGTATCAAAAGATTCACCATGTCTTACTCTGTTGTGGTGTAGGTGCCAAATATGTGGAAATGTGATTACAAGCTCTTAAAAGCTCAAAAATGATAAGCCGCCGTAGATTGAAATCTCTTTATTTCGATGACGTAGTCATTACAGTTTGGTTATTGTCTTGTCACATGATGTTCTCACGTGAATTGAAAAGCCAATAAAAAGCTAAATATAAAACTTATCGTAGCACTATAGTTTATGACAAACACTTCGGGTTTTACCGAATACCCCGTATCAAATATAGATGCTCGCTACTTTACAAGTTCGGTTTGGTCTAATCGGCAAGTCGTAATCTGATCATGTGACCCAATACTTCGCAAATAATTTCTGCAGCACTTTTCGATTATCACAGGTGACCAACAGGCTCGTCATGATTATCAGACAATGATATGTACTCCTTCAAGCTAAGGCTAAAAAATTGGATGAATTTTTACGGTAAGTTATAAGATATCAGTGCTAAAAGTGACAGCATTACAATGACGATAAAACAGACACGTAAGAACAATAGACATGGTTTTATTGAATGCGTGAAGTATATTTGTGAAAATATTTCGACGAATAAGGTTGCATGAATGTGTAAACAGAAACCATCTACCACAGCTGCGTCACATTTGAGCCGTTTTGGAAAGAGAATCCAAACTACGGCGGTCTCGTGTGGCTGCGATTAACTGTTCGTTTTTGAGCTTTTAAGAGCTTGTAATCACATTTCCACATATTTTGCACCTACAACACAACAAAGTAAGACATGGTGAATCTTTTCATATCAAATAACCGTAATGTGAATTTTTTTGCAAGTAAACCTTTAAGATTTGCTGGGATGCGCTGGGAATGGTCAAGAAAGTAGCAGTCTACAGGTGTCTTCCCTCTCACTTATGCTGTCAGCTCCACCATACAATGGTACTACAGCCATGCCTTCCATCACTGTGTTGGCTTGTCAGTACAAATACAGTCAAACATGGATAACTCGCCCACGGATAGCTCGAACACATGGTTAATTCGAACGGTTTCTTTGGTCTGTTCCCATGTAATGATAAATTGCTATCTAGATAACTCGAACTCAACACTGTTAACTCGAACTGTTTTTTTCCCAATGGCTACCGAAACGGTTGTTATCGCTTTAGAAAATCACTTTATTCCAAGCCATAAAGGTAAACCTCAACTTTTCGTAATTCATAAGCGTCGTTATTACCACCATCGGCAAAATATTTTTGTCAACGACTTTTCTAATGGTTTGGTGAAATTTGATTTATACCAAACATCCGCTTAGCGATCGCCCTTCGGAAGCGAGGTAAAGTGAGATAATCTTTGCATAAACTTTAAGAAAAATCGGCAAAATTGATCGTGGGTAAAACGCTCGAAAGAAAAAGATGTCTTTTCTTTTGAGCATTTCAACAACGACCAAGTTTTGCCAATGTCAATCTAAAAAGCGTCCTGGCAATAACATCACCTCAAACAACAAACCAATCTCAAGTGATAGAAAAATCTCTATACTTTTTGATAAAAATGTTTTAAACTTTACATTAGAAGCATTTAATTTGAAACAAGCTATTTGTGCTTTTGATTTATATTATAGTTTGTATATGTACATGTATCTACTAATAAATAAGTAAATACATGGACTTGTGACAGTGCTCTGATAACTTGAACGCTCTGATAATTCGAACACTTTGGCTCGGTCCCGTGAAGTTCGAGTTATCCATGTTTGACTGTAATTCTGTGAAGAATAAAGGTGCCCAGCAGATCATCTTGGCATTCTTTAATAAATTCAACATTTTTTGTATTTAGTAGGGCAAATACGTTCTTACTCAATATTTAATCTCCCTTCAAATGCACTAGTACACTAGCTGTCTATGCCATGAGTGTCATCATGTTAGCCAATAAAGCACCGGGAATGAATATATACTCAATTATTCTGAAATCCTGGAAGGTCAAATGAGTAGCACAGGTGGTAGCATGTGTTAAAGTTTAAAGTCACAGGTTCAAATCCTTTGTGGTGCACTTGTTTTTTCTAACTTCCAACCATGTTTTCACACTGAGGAACAGGGTTTTTATTGTAAAGATTATAGTAAAGATGCATAATTCTATTGATTCTATTGGTTCACTTTTATTAGTTCACTGTCCTACTAACAGCTGGTCATGGCAGTAAGAATGTTCATCCATGCATGAATGTAATTCTCCCAACATAGGCATCACAATCATTTCAGATTAATAGCATGTTTTCAATTGTATATCATCAATTCGTGCTCATAATAATTATTGCTGTGTTTGGTCATTTAGGTCTGACTGATCAGTCTTCCTTTTTAACTGTATTTCAGGTAATATTGGTTATTTGATCATCCATGTGGCAGCTAATACAATCCAATCTTGGTTTTTAAACACAACCTGTTCCAGCGAAATTGTTTGAATTCCGAAATGAGTTTTACACCATTAACCGTATATTTAGAGAGCCATAAATTACATAGAATTTCTCATTTTTCATTAATGGAGATGGGCATGCTGGGAAATGTATTGTTTGTCATGTCTTACACTGACCTCATTCTTCTGTAAAATAAGCAAGTGTGGAAATATCTTGTGTTTTATTCTAATAAAAGATAACAATCAAATACATTACATACTGCGGTGGAATACTGAAGATAAGGCAAGAGAGCATTAGTTGGCAACTGAGTCTCTCTGTCACATTTTTTGCTTGTAATTTCTGGTAGCATTCGAGTTCCAAGTTGTAGTTCGGCATTCGAAGCAAACTCCGATTTGCTCGAGAGTTGAAACATTTGAAGACTGACATTGGACTGTCCTCGCATGTATTTTCATTATTTTTACCTTATTCCACCCTTAGGTGAACCATTACAAACCTGAGAGCCAGTCGGTGCCAATCACACAACAAATAGAGCACCTGCGTGTGCAAGTCAAAGACACTACCCAGTTTTGCAGAGATGAGACGGAATGTACAAAAAAAGACATAGATTATTATAAATCTCGCATGAGTAAGTTACTAGCTTGTCCAGCTAGCCTGCATGGGTATGAGTTACTACAGTTGTCATGTCAATCCCACTTACCTGCTGCAGGTTACTGGGCATGGCCTATTACCTTGCAGGAACCTGCTGGAGGTTACTGCAGCAGGTAAGAGCAGAACGAAAATTCTAAATGTGAGAGGTGGCACCGCCCCTAAATTTTAATCAATTCTGGCAGAAGCTATCTTCACCTGGTCATGTTTGGGGATTCCTGTTGCATATTCTTGCAGCGGGTATATGGAATCAAACTGGTGTAACACCTCATTTGGTGGGTTGTGTGGCGAAGTCAAATGTACCTTTTCAGCCAGTCCGTGGTGGTGTTTCTTGTTATATAATGTCTGCATTCTCCCATGTGAGATGTGATCCGTAACTGTTTGTCTATAAATCGTATATAGCTTGCCCGTGTGCTGCCTGTACATGTAGTGTTTTGTGTATGTTTTATAACATCAGCAGCTCATCTATTTGCTGCTTGTAGCCAGGCTTGAAAAGAACATTTCTGGCTTAGATGAAGAGTTGATGGAATTGACGAGAAAACACACCGGCCTTCAGAACGTAAGCAATTATGAATGTAATGTTTGCTATGGGTAAACACTTGTCTAGTTTTGGTGTGATGTAATCTGAGAGTCAAGCATATCCAAGCAGCTATTAGTTGATAGTGAATGGATGAATTGTACTTTTGCGAGCATTTCTGCTGTCTAATCTTGAGAACATAAGACTAGAAAAGCATGCTTTAGAGCTGTTTAACTGTTGCGTTATGTCAATACAGACCTTTAACTATCTCATACCTGCAAGTAGTTGAGATTTTTTTCCATAGAAGTAACTAAGTTTCTGGTTGTTTTAAACATTTACTCGCAAGGCAAAGCTCCTAAAACAGCAGCTCACACAGTATAGTGTCGCAAGGTCAAAACATGAATAGCGCACCAATTAGTGCACCTTGTGCCTTTGTCGCATGGGCTGCTATCTTCTTAGCCAGCCCAACTTTAACATTTTGAAGCCTGGGTAAATCCGTAAGCTGTGACCGAGTGAACTTGGCTGATATAAATTTTGGTCGCTAAGCGCATAATAGGTTTTCAGTATAATTTTAAAGTTTCAAGCCGATTGGCTACCCTAGGACACTTATATTTCGCTAGTATTTAGTTTCGTGAGTAGCACACAGTAAAATTTCGCTGCAACTTAATTTCGCTGCTCTGATGAGTGTGAAAATATAGTGATGTGAAAATAAATGCAGTAGGAAAAACAGATTACATTCCTCAGGTCCAGTTCGCTAATGAGAAAAAAATTCAATTTGGGACTAGTTCGTATTTGTAAACCACAGGTTGAAATGTGTGGGTGAGATCGACAATTCAATTTGATCACTTGCTGCCATTTGTTTCTTAGACTATCAATGACGTCTAGGTCCCTCCCGCCGTGACTTTCACACTCGAATCCCAAGAAGAAGAAAATACATAGGTAACAACCAACTTCACAACCAAAACTATATAACCCTTACGCTGCCATAAACGCATTTATGCGTTTTCTAGGGGCCACTGCCATAAACGCATTTTTGGACTTTCTCAGCAATTGCCTGGTAACCTGGTTTTATTATTTGTTGACATAACCACATAACCCACGGTCTTTAAGAGTTTTATGAAATTGACTGCGTTGTTCGAAGATTTCTCTATAAAATCAGCCTAAAACAACGAAGCAATTTTAAACTTTTGTTTGAGAATTTCTAATCTAAAAACGAACATTTTTCTGTGAGTTCATTAACTACCCCGCGCGAGTCATAAAACAGGTAATTAGTTGTTGATGACATAATAGCCAATTTAGATTTTCGTGATTATACAGATAATTAAAGTAGAACTTGAAAAAATACTGTATATATATCATGAAGCAATATCGGCAATTTCGGTAAAATGGCTGGCACTATGCCGGTAGCGAATTTGTACATGGTTGGCAATTAAAGAGATAATGTGGTTGGACCTGATGAGGGTTGATATTGTTTTTGGTTGGTAATAAAATTCATCACTACAATAATTATTCTTCAATTATATGACTTCACCTACCAGACTTTCATCCTCATCAGTTACAAATTCAGTGACTAAACTGATATAATCTTAATTTGCTTTGCCATGCTGCTCAGTCGGTGTATTAGCTATAATGAGTTTACCAGAAAATTCCCATTGATCCCAACCACCGAGACGAAAATTGCCTGCATTTCTAATATGCCGATTTTATTGTGGATATCAATGAACAAAGCTATTTAACTTCACGTTTTCGCTAGTTCATTATGATAGTTTAGTTTCGCTCATTAAATTTTCGGAGAGGATGACACCGCGAAACCGCGAAAGTTAGATGCCGCGAATACATAAGTGTCCTAGGGTAGTTAGCTTTTAAGACATCGCTGAAATACTGGGAGCATTTGTAACTTTCAAAGAAATAAAACATGGCTGCTGACAGAACGCTAGTTTTTAATGACATACTGACCGAAATTCAAAAATGGACAAAGCTAGAAAGCTTCTTATCCTCAGAAACACGAGCTTTACACTAAAACTTTGTTTTTTATTCATAACGAGTATACAGACTCTATTAGATTCGGTTTACTGCAATCATTAGGTTTCTTCAGTTACCTCTAAAACAGGTATGTCAAGTTCAATTGTACAAGGGGTCAAAATTCAAAACACAATCTAGGTCGCGGCCCGAACAGGATAAACATTTATTGAACACACTAAAACTAAATGTTTTTGGAACATAAATATGGATAAAAACTGACAGAAATATTATTCTAAAACAAACTTCAGGTTAAATTGACCCAAGAAGTATGTAGCAAGGCAGCTAAAACATTGCATTATGAGATCTGTAGCTCTGTGCAGTATTATGTCATCAGCGCTCCAACGAATAACAATAATGTAAAATGATCTTGCGGGCCAGATCTGATTACAAGGTGGGTCGGATGTGGCCCGTGGGCTGTGAGTTTGACACATATGCTCTAAAACGTCACTTATTTGAAAGTGTGTGAAATGAAAGTTATTTACTCCAGTTAGTTTTGTTTCTTTCCTTGAGTTCTACAAGCTACTGTTTCAAAATGATACTCAGTTCAAAGGAAGTTGTATTCTATTGTATTCTAAGTGTTTTCACGGTTGATGGGAAGTTGTTCTTACGGTCTAGGATCAGGGGACACAGTCTAGGATCAGGGGACACGCTTGTATGTACAAGTCTAGACTTTAAATTGGTAACCAAGATATTAATTAGAGACATTGTACACCACTAGTTATTAAATCTTTAGCCAAATGACTTACTAACAAAAATATTTCTATAACAAAAATTAAGCATTGCTGGTAGGCGCGTCTCATCTTCCTAACTATTGTGATAGCGTAGCGAGACTAATTTTATAATCCCTAATGATGACCATAAAACTGTGCATCCAATTAATGGCCTATCACCTGAAGATGCAAGGCTAGCTCTGCCTTTTCCTCAGGTGGTGCGATCGGCTTACTCAGATGGCGTCAGGGCTATGGTGACCCACCAAATTCACCCAACTCGAGCAATTATACTATCACATAGGAGGTGTGACAAGGTCTCTAACAATCAGTATTATATACATAAGGCCTATTCACGTCCTTCGCCATTTGCTAGCGAACGATTCATGCATCTATCTATCATCGTGACGAGAATTAATATGCGTGGTTTTAATACAGTCTGTCACTCTTCTGATAGATGACACGCCTAAATATGTTAGTCTTAGTTAGAACACTCATCTGTTATGTAGCTTTCGCTCACATTTTCTGTCAATACATCATTATAGGGGTGTTATAATTGTTGGGGTATTATAATAAATATTATAATATAATAGCGGGATCAATGTTCCTAAAGATTTTTATCCCAGCATTATTATTTACCAAACTAAACAAGTTTGTCGTAGGAAGATGTCGATGACATATTTGCAAGCCCTGCTTTAGAAACTTGAAAATTAGAGATGTGTGGGGCACCCGCTCGTGAAGATTAGAGGTGCAGGTTTCTGTAGGTTAGAATTTGAGCAGAATGCTTGGTTCTACTTCCTGCTGTACATGTATGGCATTTCTATTAGTCTAAAAGAAACTAAAATAGTAAATGGATAGTCTATGTTGGTCGTGTTATGATTGTCAACCGCTCTATGGAGACTTCATAATGGCCTTTATACGAACCTAACGACTGTGAAAGGTGATCTGTTCGCAAGTGAATTGTACACGTGATTGCTGTGTTCATTCTGACACGTGATTACTGTGTCGCAATGTATTTGAATGAAAGCCGCGGGATCATGAGACGATCACCGGAGGGTGAGAGAATAGGACAATTTAAATTGGTGTCAGAATGAGCAAAATTATGCTTGCATAATCAATCAAGTTAGCGAAGTGTTTACCTTTATCAAATGTTTGCAGGCTTATATTTTATTGCCAAGGTATTTGCTATAAAATCAAGAATATCAGGAGGTCAACAAATGGATATGACTGACATGACGTCAACAATAGTTCTATTGTGCTTTTGCGGTGTCATCGTTACAGGTTAACTTGTGTATAAAACCACACCCCTTACGTGTCTGGGAGGGCCCATTCAGCAAGTGTTGATGTTGCGGAAATAGAGAATTCATAGTGTTAGAAATTTTTTAACATTATTTGTAAACAGAAAATTATGTTTTGAGAAGTTTGGCCATACTTACTATTGGAGAATGTAACGCCTAATTTTGTTTTGGGAACACGTTTGTAAGTGGTCCTGGCATGTAAAGATGTGGAATCATATGAAGAAGTCACCCCTTAGATGTAATAGTGAGGAAAGTGCATTGACAGGAAAGTGCATTGCCAAATGCATCTTCTGTCTATGATTGCCCGGTTCTCGACTTACTATCAGAGCATCTGACATTCTAACATACCTGAGTGTCATCTTAGATACTTGCATAACAAAGCTGCTGAGAAACTCTTAAGGTCCGGCCACACGTAACGAATTATTCGTTCAATCTGACCGAATCCACGAATTTCACAGAATTCACAGATTTATTCTGCCGAATATCATAGATTCGTCTGAGCTGTGCATGCACACCGAATTCGTCAACGAAACGCTTTTAATTGGCTAACCAATTGTTTTTAGCGAGCAGGGTTCTAGTAGCTTTGACAAGTGGTATAGTCCAAGACACGTACGACGACCCACAATAAAAGTATGACCGCGATATGACTTGATACATACGATGCAACGGCCTATATGCGCTATTGTTGGTTCTCTCTCGTTGGTTCACCATGACAGGAACTTCTCATCGTGTATCCAGAATTTTCTTTTAGATGTTTTAAAAGCTATGAATTATTTCTTTTTCAATAATAATAATAATTTCTTTTTATGCAACAAAAGCTCCGTCGCAAAAACAGTCGCTATCTCTAGCGCATATAGGCAGTTGCATCGTATGTATCAAGTCATATCGCGGTCATACTTTTATTGTGTGTTGTCGTACGTGTCTTGGACTATGTCACTTGTCAAAGCTACTAGAATCGTGCTCGCTAAAAAAATTGGTTAGCCAATTAAACGCGTTTTGGTAACGAATTCGGTGTGCATGCACAGCTCAGACGAATCTATGATATTCGGCAGAATAAATCTGTGAATTCTGTGAAATTCGTGGATTAGGTCAGATTGAACGAATAATTTGTTACGTGTGGCCGGACCTTTAGGCAATTGTGACACCTTTGTTCAATTTTAAACGCATAACTGAGTAGGTAGATCTATCAGGTTAACCTTTTTATGTGTATTTCTTCTTCTGTGCGATGTTGCTGTGTTGTGCATTAACGTGCGATTTATCACTGAAGCAATAGAGTATTATATGTACCTGCGGTCTTGCGTTGAACTGTATCAACTGTATCAGTGCTTTCTCATCTTGACCTTTGTAATTGGGGGATGTTTCTGGACATATTTGTAGGACATGACAGCACTCTCTAGCAGATATTCGAGTGACTACAGAAAGCTTTCGGGTGCAATATGTGAGAAGCAGGCAGATATTACCATAACTAGGTAGGAATAACTTTTTCAAAAATCAATTAAACATTAGTGGCGGTGCTCTTGCACTTGCGATGTTATTATCCCATAATTAAAAAGGTTTTTTGTATTACAGTGTTTTGTGTCTGTAATAATTGCTTGCAAGAAGGAGTTTCTTTTACAGTTGTTTTTGGTTCAGGAACACATGACATTAGTTTAGCTGGATGATACCTTCAAAGAAAAATGTTTTGATGGGATTGCTGTCTTATCTAGCCACTGAAAAAATGTTTTGAAAAGGCTGCTGTTTCATCTAGCCAATGAAAAGATGTTTTGAAAAGACTGCTGTTTTATTTAACCAATCAAATGTTTTATAATAAACTAGGACAATATTGTTTTTCTATTAAGCATGATAACAGAAGTTCTGTTCGTTCCGAGTAACTCTTTATCAAAATTGTTTTTGCGTAGTGTCTGCAGTTGCTTACCTGCTATCTTCCTTTTACGGATGAAAATTTGTTTCCCGTAGTGAATTGGTTTATGGCAACAGCTTTTCTTAAAATGATGCTTTCAATTCATGAATTGGTCTATTTTTAAACCGAGTGCTGCTCTCAACCCTGTGTAACCCATGGCAACCTTTTTCTTACAACCAGGTTGTTCGTAAATGATTTTTCAACCAGTGGTTTGTCTTACAGGAATGAAATATTGGCCCCGAAAATTGAAACTCCAGGTAAGATATGTTTTGAATATCAGGTATTCAAGAATAGAACATCTGGTAGAAATGACAGAGTTTCTCGAGGCATCAGTAGCAGTATCTCAGTTCACTGGTTAAAACAAAGTTTGAGTTTTCATTGGCAATGGTTACTATGTTCAATAAGTTATAATGCAAAGCATCAGTTGTAAGCTTGCATATAAGTTCACAATTGATAATAGATTATTTTATCTTGGTTATTCATCTTAAAAAGTTTCATCACACTCTTTTCGAAGCGGAGTGACTGCTGGTATAACTGTTGTTCTCTTATTCCTGTATATATGCATATACATATATACAGGAATATATGTAGATCAATATATATATATTCTCATACATATACATAGATCTCACATTCTTATAAATACGACTACGCTGACGGTAGTCCCATACACCGTGAGAGATCATTAAGTGTAATAAATATGTACACAGTTATTCTTAGATGTGTAAAGGTGGTGCAGTGGTGTGCTTAGTTGGGAATCTGATTATCTTGGTTTGATTCCTGTGCTGAGCAATCTTGTTTCCTAACACTCTTACCGTGATGTCGGACACGGCTCTTATTATAGTAAAGATTCTCATGCACTTGCTGGATGTAGAAATTAGTGGATGTTGACATGATCTTGCACATTTCCTCGTACACCACAGCTGCCAAATTGTTGTTGCGCGGTGTAGCCAGAACCTGCTTGCTGGGTGGTGTCAGGGGCATCCAGAAACAGTATGCATAGATACTGTTGTGATAGATCCATATAGCATGACTGGAATCCTTGTGATTGTAAAATTAATTAAAATGTTCACATTCAATGATAAATATATTCAAATTATACATACTCAGTTGTGATGTACATCGTTGATGCTTTTAGGTGTCTGGTACTATATATGCTATATGCAAGTTCTAATCAGCATTTATTTAATTTTCTTTCTCAATGGAAGCGTTTCTCCAAGCTACTAGTTGAAATTCTTGGTTTCTGTAGCACATGTTTCAAACCCTAGTGCGGGACTATGGAGCCACTTGCAGTATCATTCTGATACACAAGATTGGAATCGAAGCAAGGGTAAAGAAGAAAAGTTGACCTTGCAAGATCCACAACAATGGAGGGAGTTGCTCTCTCACTCTCTCAGCACTTTGAGTGTTTCAAGCAATGACTCGATGCTCGGGTCTGGCTACCTCGCTAGGAGAAAATCTCGGGACAGCCAGCCCGAAGATACAGGTAGGAAACTTAGCTGAGTTTCTTTGTAGTTTCATGTGTCTCTGTTCGCGTATTCTACATTCTGTTATAGCATCTCCTCAACTGTGAGCTCACCTTGGAAGTATAGCCTCCTTAGCAAGCACTCGGGTCAAATAAAGTTACAGTAGAAATGTTTATATTATTTTTTTATTAAATATTCTCACTTAATGAATAATAATATATTTTGAGGTGATTATTTTGCTATAATATAGTTATCAATGATCTGACTGAACGCTTACGTAACACAGGAATTACGTAAATTACGTAAATGAAAAGCTACTTGAGTCTGCTTGTTATTGGGCAATAAGATAAAAAAATGTTTTCATGCACGCGACTTACATTGCCAGTTCTCATAAATTCTCACCTGTCATTTATTGTTATACATCGCATACCAACATTTGCCTGTAGTGGTGCCTATAAAACAACCAAGCTGTGTTCAGCCTTGTTTGCTCTACTACCAAACGGATAAACCTCCATTCTTTCTCATACTTGTCTGGCTGTCATACATCCTCGCGCTACTCTTGCTCTACAAGCTTTGTTGCTACTTACACCAGCTCCTTGTAGAACCAGACTTGTAGAAGTAATGGCTCACTTAGTACAGCGTGAGTTGTGTACTCTTCATGTTGACAATCATATCGTTATTGAGAGCTTAGTTTTAGTCCACCACTAACTACCGCAGGGAACTCTCTCTGCCCCTATCAAATGGCTGTTTTATCTTCACAGTATTTGATCCACTGACAATTCTCATAGCTGGTCATATAGATCTTAGGCTACATCCAGTAGTGTGTGTATGGTGTGGGTGTGTGTGTCATTGAATGACATCTTGTTCAGCCGACCTCATAATAAAATAAAGGTCAACACAGGTTGCTGTGGTGTTCCAATCATTGTTAAAAGTGATGCGGTTTATATAAGCCTAAATTTAAATATTCTAGCAGGGAATAATGATTAAAATTGAAGTTTTTATGCTATTGATACAAACCGATGACATACCAACTACACACCATCTTTATATATGCTAGTAACTGAGAACATACCAACTAGACACCATCTTTATATATGCTAGTAACTGAGAACATACCAACTACACACCATCTTTATCTATGCTAGTAACTGAGAACATACCAACTACACGCCATCTTTATATATGCTAGTAACTGATGACATACCAGCTACACACCATCTTTATATATTCTAGTAACTGATAACATACCAGCTACATACCATCTTCATCTATGCTAGTAACTGAGAACATACCAACTACACACCATCTTCATCTATGCTAGTAACTGAGAACATACCAACTGCACACTATCTTTATATACAGTATGTCAGTGTCAGTCTGTGACTCTGTGTACAAGTCTATCACGTTGCATTAACCTAGTATTTAACACTGACTATAATGTAATATATCCTCATATTAGTTTAACTACATCCTGAAGCACTTATTTTTCAAATATAGCTCGATAGAATGTGACAGCAATGTTTGACGGTGGGTGTGGTAAGATATGCAATGCAATAGAAGCAAGTATGTTTGACAAGAAAAAGATTTATGGCAGCAGCATGATGCTGCTGTCAACTGAGGCAACTGCTAGTTGGGTGTAAGATAGCTGGCGCCCTAAATATTTCTTGGATCTTTTTATAATTTGCGGTCCTTATGAATAGACTTGAAGATCTTCTCTTCTCGTTGCAGAGCAATTGCTGGCTGGCGCAGTGCAGATTGAGAGCTCCGATGATCTTGCTGATGCATTCTCTACTCCCTCCACAAGTCCATCTTCCCTCAGCATCAATGACCTTTAATCATTCTATAACTTTTACATAGAATGACAATTTCTTTTAGTTTAGAAATGATCTCCTTGGTTTTAACGCTGCAGCTCTTACAATATATGTGATTTTTTTAATGCATCCTGAATTAATAAACTTCCGTCCACAAAACTCAGTCTTGCAGTGTCAATGCATCATATTTTTTCTGTTTGCAGCTGGTTCTCATCTTTTGCTAGCGTTCTTATGTTAAAAAGCTCAAGTATCTCGATGTAATACAATTTGATCCACAGCACATTTGTTATTAACAATGACTACAGTGTATGAATATTTGTTATTAACAGGGACTACAGTGTATGAATATTTGTTATTAACAGGGACTACAGTGTATGAATATTTGTTATTAACAGGAACTACAGTGTATGAACATTTGTTATTAACAGGAACTACAGTGTATGAACTTTTGTTATTAACAAAGACTACAGTGTGGAAACATTTGCAATTGCGGGCATCTTGCTGCTGTTTTTAAAAAGAAATTTCTATAATAAAAACCCCAACTGCGTGTACTTAATCATACACTGACACTATAGAGCATAGAACTTTTAGTCTCGCATGCGTTGCATGCCCTTTTCCCTTCATCTGTTAGGAAGTAAGAAATTCAATAAGTCTTTGATATGGATATATATTAAAGATACATATATATATTAAACATTGTGATGAGGGTAGCTAATTTGTCGATATATGAACTTCCGGTCACACAAAAACCTATTGCTAATAGTGGGCTATTGCCCTTCTTTGCGAGTAGGGATGCCATTAAAAAGGGGCATGCAAGTAGGGCAGGTCTTGTACTGGCCAGCATCCTGTAGGACTCCAGTGGGAGCACATCTCCAAGGGTCTGAAGTCAATGTTTGCCAAGCCTTGAGTTTAGCTTTTAGCTCTAGACCCACTTCTTTATATGATGGATCAGTATACAAGTTATGTAACTCATGAGGGTCAACCTTGACATCAAACAGTTCCCATTCTGATCGATAATAGTAGCCATTTAGTGTCTTGTACCAAGGGAGACTGACTCCCTCCACTGTCCTGTTTAGAATATCCTGAAATGTTGGAGACAAATAGAAATCTTGGTCTATTGGAAAAGGCATGCCATAGTTGATGTTCTGAATCAGCTTATAGGCAGGGGTGCGCACTACCCTCATAGGGTAATACATGGTGACCTCATGAAGGCTCTGACTTGCAAATGTTATGTTATACATAGCCTTTAGCCCATTTGTTAGAGGCAAAAGTGAGCTGCCTGTCAGCTTTACATCAGGGCCATGGTGGAATATAGAATATCGAGGGTAAGATATCTTAAACCAATCCAAGATGGTAGGTACTACATCTGTTAGGCTCACCATTGCTGCCGATCGCTGTAACAAAATATTGAAAAGCAAACAAAATGTTACTAGCATGATGACAAATTGACAATTTTATCAGTAAAAATCCCACGAACCTTTCCCCACTGCGATTGATCCGCCGGATGTGAAATGAGAAATGGCTCTCTGATGCCAGATTCATAAAGATTAGTTCTTCCACTAGGAAAAGGTATACCATTGTCAGAACTGAACAAAACAAGGGTGTCATTGAGGAAGCCAGAGGAAGACAACTCCTTCATTATAAGTCCAACACCTGTAAATACAATAACAGTAGACGCTCCTATAACGTATACCTCTTATAACGTAAATTCAATTTCAATTCTGATAACTTAAAAGATTTATGTGATGTTTTTGCTTTGCGCTACGTAAAAGATTCCATATAACGTAAAATGTCAAGTCGGGGTGAGTGCTCAAATTCGATTTGAATGGTAATCTATCGTGCTACATTTGCGAGAGAAAAAATGACGTGCATATAGCATAATATTTATTATACATACAACTTCTATATCATTCCAGGTCGTCATAATAGCTCGTCAGTTGTGTCGACGAAATAGAGAATAGGTGGCTGAGCAGTTGTTCATAAATACTTAATGGCGAAAAGGCGATCGATTGGTGCAGGTATTATGGCGCCGGTCCATCACAATGAATGTCACGAGTTGGAGTATCGTCGAGAGAAATCTTTTATTCTAACCTTGAACCCCTAGATAGGAATAACAACGAACAATTAGTACCGTTTTTTAGAGAAAAAATATTTGGTTGTTTTGCTTTATCGTAGATGCACAATATATTTATTAGATTTACGTTGCTGAATAAACTTTGCTGTTCAGTAAAACGAAGCAAATCGTTGTAAATGAACGTCAAAGATGTGCAGTCCCCATCAAATCATTGTAAAGTTACCACAACCATGGTCTATAAATATCCAGTGAGATTGATCAGAAAAAGCAAAAAAGTTGTCGATGCAAGCCAATCATACTGCAGTTACGTTACAGTCAACAAATTAAAAAAATTAAGTCAGGTTTTTCCTTCTTGTATGGCCAAATGGGTGAGTTTGGAAAGATCTTGGAATGGATTTGGCAATTTACATATATTTTACTATTCGTAGAATAGTTGGTATAACGTAAAATCTCTATAGTGTTAACATTCCTGGAATGGATCATACTTTTGGTATAACGTAAAATCTCTATAGCGTTAACGTTCCTGGAACGGATCATTCACGTTTGAGGAGCGCCTATCATACTATAGATACTGTACATAATGATCTACCGAGAGTGACTCTACAATGAGAATATAAAAAATAACTTAAAGAGACCCGATGTTACAAACATGAAAAACTATGACAAATCTACACATGACCATTGTATTAAAAGAGCCAATGAAAACAGTAGTTGCATATGGATAACTAATGAGTTGTCCACCATTGTATTAAAAGAGCCAATGAAAACAGTAGTTGCATATGGATAACTAATGAGTTGTCCACCATTGTATTAAAAGAGCCAATGAAAACAGTAGTTGCATATGGATAACTAATGAGTTGCCCACCTTGGTCAAGACGGCTCATGGTTTTATATTGTGCAGCTATGTCCTGCCTTGCCGCTGGTGTGTCAGGTACAAAGTATGGAACCACCACCTAAAATAGTAAAATCATGGTTCAGTCCCATAAAACTATTGGAGCGTGTAAAATCTATTTCCTATTTTATTTTCTGAAGGACACAATGTAGATATGCAATAAGCCTAATAGTAATCTATTTCAAACATCAAAAAGCTCAGAGAATAATAAAAACTATTGGAGGAGCTCAACATCGGATGTAGAAAGGCTTGAGATGACCTGAGACATTCATCTCATACTGTCGTTTGACATCTAATATCATGTTTACTGTATTTCCCGGACTATTAGACTTTTGCAGATGGTTTGAGCTATGCGGCTTATTCGGAGGCTGCGGCTATTCTATGGTTTTTTCTTTCACCGCTAGGGGCGCAAAAACTGGAACTAGAATCAAAACTAAAGAAATGTTAAGCAAAGAAGCAGACGTTGCTTTTATATTCAGCTAGCAAATAGAACACGGATGACAAATTACCAACTATTAATTATTTTCAAATTCTTGCCCCATCATTATGGAACCCAAACGAAGAAGTTCGTATGAAGCAAGTTTTAAGCTGAAGGCCATCGATCTTGCTATCCAGGAAGGAAACACACAAGCCAACAGCGTGGAGATTCTAACGGCTGGAGGGGTGCTGTGAAAGAATCCACCATGACCAACAAGTTTAGAAAGGCAGGACTGCTTTGTAAGAGCGCTGCACCTTCAGAGCCAACTTCACCGAAGGAAGATAGTGACACCGAAAGGGAGGCAGAGGGAGACAAATGTGACGAAGCGCTAATGAAATTGTTCAACTTCGACGCTGAAGAATACGACTTCATGGGTTTCAGCAAAGATGATTAATGTGAAGCAGGAGAAATGAAGTCAAGTAAATATACTGGTTATTTTTTATTGCTTCTGTTCCGTTTTAACCAGCAAAGATGCTGCCGTGTTTAAAAGCCCTGTTATGAGTTCTGAGGCCTATAAAAAAGGTGCGGCCTATGTATTGTTTTATTATCGGTTTTTTAAAAATAGAGCAGATGCGGCTTATATAGGGGAGCAGCTAATTATATAGGGAAGCGGCTAATAGTCCGAAAAATACGGTACTTATAAAGCCCAGTGTTTATCTGCAAACAAAACAATAGGTATGTAACAAAGACTTCATAGAACTACATGTATATTAAGCCTGCCAACAAGGAATTTTGAAATTTTTGATAATCGAATACATATTAGCATCCATGATGAACTTTGTATACATCATGTTCAAGATGAGATTACTCCAGATTAAACGAAATATATGAAAACATTGAATTCCACCACCAGCTATCGGAGAGATCCTTACAATGATTCTTACCCACTTTGTAATCCATATTTCACCCTCTGATCAGTGATAGCAACAAAGCCCGCAATAGCTGTCAATAACATGGCAGCATGCACTTCTATCAGCTAAGTGACTCTTTTCATCTGCGCATGCAGACAGATGCATGTGACAGTAACGGCGCATGCATCTGTTTGCATGTGCATATATAGAATTAGAACGATTCAGAATTCTAGCAATAGTCACCAGTATAAAATAAAAAAACAGAAACACAATTGACTGACCAGATAGTATAAGGTGCAGAAGAAATGGCATACCTCACCAGGATCGTAATAAATTGGTTTCCAGTCAGGAATAACTTCCATACCAGGAACTGATGCATCACCAAAGTTCTCACAGAACACTCCTAATTCAGGGTGGGTATGTCCACAGCGATGAGCATCGTGGAAGGCAACGTAAAGGAAAAAATCTCTAAAAACAAACCATATAAGATTTGTTAGTAAATCAGGATTAAATAAAATAGGAGCGCAATAAAAATAGTTACAACTCATCAACTCATAGCTCAATGAAAACAGTGTAAAAACACTATTGGAGTAACTTAAGACCTCTATGGTGACATAACTCAAATTAACAGTGTAAAAACACTATTGGAGTAACTTGAGACCTCTATGGTGTCATAGCTCAAATTAACATTGTAAAAACACTATTGGAGTAACTTAAGACCTCTATGGTGACATAACTCAAATTAACAGTGTAAAAACACTATTGGAGTAACTTGAGACCTCTATGGTGTCATAGCTCAAATTAACATTGTAAAAACACTATTGGAGTAACTTAAGACCTCTATGGTGACATAACTCAAATTAACAGTGTAAAAACACTATTGGAGTAACTTGAGACCTCTATGGTGTCATAGCTCAAATTAACATTGTAAAAACACTATTAGAGTAACTTAAGACCTCTATGGTGACATAGCTCAAATTAACAGTGTAAAAACACTATTGGAGTAACTTGAGACCTCTATGGTGTCATAACTCAAATTAATAGTATAAAAACACTATTGGAGTCACTTGAGACCTCTATGGTGTCATAGCTCAAATTAATAGTATAAAAACACTATTGGAGTCACTTGAGACCTCTATGGTGTCATAGCTCAAATTAATAGTATAAAAACACTATTGGAGTCACTTGAGACCTTTATGGTGTCATAGCTCAATGAAAACAGTGTAAAAACACTATTGGAGTCACTTGAGACCTCTATGATGTCATAGCTCAAATTAATAGTATAAAAACACTATTGGAGTCACTTGAGACCTCTATGGTGTCATAGCTCAAATTAATAGTATAAAAACACTATTGGAGTCACTTGAGACCTCTATGGTGTCATAGCTCAAATTAATAGTATAAAAACACTATTGGAGTCACTTGAGACCTCTATGGTGTCATAGCTCAAATTAATAGTATAAAAACACTATTGGAGTCACTTGAGACCTTTATGGTGTCATAGCTCAATGAAAACAGTGTAAAAACACTATTGGAGTCACTTGAGACCTCTATGATGTCATAGCTCAAATTAATAGTATAAAAACACTATTGGAGTCACTTGAGACCTCTATGGTGTCATAGCTCAAATTAATAGTATAAAAACACTATTGGAGTCACTTGAGACCTCTATGGTGTCATAGCTCAAATTAATAGTATAAAAACACTATTGGAGTCACTTGAGACCTCTATGGTGTCATAGCTCAATGAAAACAGTGTAAAAACACTATTGGAGTCACTTGAGACCTCTATGGTGTCATAGTCGCAATGGATGGTTAACCATAGACTTTTCATTTACAAAATATACCGCAAAACCTTTAATTGAATGCCATGGCGCTCTATTTTTCAACCCTACTTCTCCAGTGGCAATCAATTGGAGGTGGCGTTCAAATAGAGGCTGGCATTGTATTTTTCAAATGGCTCGACAGAATTTCGGGAAAATAAATTTAGCCTTATACAAGCGGAACTAATGTCGCCTATATTTTGCCCTTTTTTTCTAGTAGAGCGATATTAAACCTATTGGATGCAATAAATCTGCTAACTTATCTTCAACTTGTCAAAGATCTCTAAATAAATATGCATTGAAAAACCGAGAAATATATCTACCATACCTATCGCTGATATCTATTGCTTGCAATTAACCTGCGATGATATTATAGCCCGTGTCCTGCTTTGCAGTTTGTTGGAGCTTTCAATTTTTATTTCATTCTAAATTTGAAAATATATTGTTATTTTATATTTATATTTAACAATGCTGAATGAAAGCTCATTGCATTGATTGATATGTTTGCTACAGTTTGCAGCCAGAACTGAATTTTCATGTCCAATAGAAGATGAGTTACGAGCGTCAATCCATGGTAAGCCGAGTTAAGATAACTGCAAAGATGCTATTGAATAATATGCTATAAATCTGCAAATTTATAAGTTATATAATGATAATCGGATCAAATGCTACAAATATATATATTCATGAACAAGTGACATAAACGAACCATACTTATGTTACATGCAGAAACAAAAATTAAAGGTTTACTTGCAACAAAATTCACATTACAGTTATTTGGTATCAAAAGGTTCACCATGTCTTAATCTGCTGTGTTGTAGGTGCAAAATATGTGAAAAAGTGATTACAAGCTCTTAAAAGCTAAAAAACGAACAGTTAATCGCAGCCATCACGAAAACGCCGTAGTTTGGAATCTCTTTATTTTGATGACGTACTCAAACATTGCGATCATTGTTTTGACACGTGATGTTATCACGAGAAATTAAAGGCTCAATATAAAACCTCTCTTAGCACTAGTTCATGACAAACACTTCAGGTTCTACCGGAAAGCCTGTATCAAATATAGAAGCTAGTTTACAATTTTGTTTCAGCTTGGTCTAATCATCTAGTCGTAATCTGATCATGTGATCCATACTTCCTGTCAAATAGCGTGAACAATTTCTGGAGCATTTTTCGACTATCACAGGTGACCAACAGGCTACTCATGTTTATCAAAGGGTGATATGCATTCCTTCGAACTAAGGTTAAAAAATTAAACGAATTTTTAGGCTAGCTTTTGAGATATCAGTGCTCAAAGTGACAGCATTACAATGATGATTAAATAGATGTGACAATAGACATGGTTTTATTGAATGGGTGAAGTACATTTGTGAAAATAATTCGATGAATGAGGTTGCATGAAAGTGTACACAGAAGCCACCGTGTTCAACTACGTCCAAATTGAACTGTTTTGGAAAGGCTATTGATGTGATGGCCGTGATGGCTGCAATTAACTTTTCGTTTTTGAGCTTTTAAGAGCTTGTAATCACATTTCTACATATTTTGCACCTACAACACAGTAGAGTAAGACATGGTGAATCTTTTGATACCAAATAACTGTAATTTGAATTTTATTGCAAGCCAAACTTTAATGTTTTTAAGACAAAAATATTTGCAATGTTTGCTTGGATAGCTACGTTCAGATTGTTGCTTTCGATGGAACGAACATCTTCTGGTTGTCCAATACCCCCACAATGTCTTTTGACCTCAACTCTTCTTCTGCACTGCCAAACTAATCGATATTAGCGTCTAAACACTGTTTTGGCAGAGCAATACTTTGACACGATTTTACATGTTGCATTTAGCACAAATGCATCGCGTAAAAGTTTTGCTCGCTAAACCTTGGCTCTAAAACTAGTCGTTCACCTACCATCGTAAATGTACACCATTTTTATATACATTTGCTTGAAGTATCAAGACCGCAATACACAAGGAACTATTATTAGCCTGAAACAGTTATTAATTATTTCTATGGTGTTGCTTTCAAAGTTCTAGCGATAAAAAAAAGCTTTGGAGTTGGACAATGAGAGAATTAATTGTTATCGATGCAAAAAATTCATTATTAATACGATTTTGTGGACACTTTTCTATTGATCAATTGATACTATCGGTTCGTAAAGATCAATGATTGTCGAAGTGGCGTTCAAATAGAGGTGGCGTTTAATCAGAGGTTTTACGATAACTACCTTTTTACAAAAGGTTTTGAATTATTGATATATTATATCAAACACTATGAGTCATAGTTTCGTCACATGTCAATAAGAGTTAAAAAGCTTTGACACTTTCAAATTTTACTATATAAGTGTTTTAAGATGAGGAGAAACATTGTCATGGCCTTTTATGTTACTCCGTTTACTCCAATATTATCCATTGCAACAATGGGAACATAACTCCAATAGAAACTCATTGCACTAAAAATCTTAACATAGGGGAATGAGGCTTTGATACTACAGGAATTTTGACTGCGCTGTATGGAATAGGTAGAATTAGAAGCAAAGAAGTTCGTAGACAAGCAATGGTACAACTACCTGCCATTAGCTTTGGTGAGGAACTCTTGCACCAGCTCTTTAATCAGAGTGATATTTCTGCCGACCTGGTTGACATCGTGATGGTCCATCTCGGTCATGGAGTAGTCAAATGGATAAACAGAGAGTGGAGCGACATGCTTCTTCCCAATTATTCCTAGAGAATGGTAAACTCTATAGCGAACACAGAAAATTAACAGTTACATTATTAACAAAGTGGTACAAGTTAATAAAGAATAGTAATAATAATTATAGGGTTGACATATGCAAAGAGTCTTCATATAGCCGATATACAGAGTTATTACCTCCCGTATGTTAGCGATTAATTTCTAAGATTGTTGTGCAGCTAGCCATGTGTTTTATTTGACTAAACCTAGCATCAAATAATCAAATATCAGTCAGCTGAGTGATGTACATGTACTTGTATGTTACATAGCTAAAAGCTTTTATAGCTGTAGAAAGCCAATAGCTTTGTGATGCTTCCCCACTTATTATATACATGTACTAGCTGGATTTTAATAGCTATAGCTAGACAAACACAAACAGACCAACTTTGAGGAATATATATAGATCATACGAAAACACTTTTGTTCTCATGGTTCTCATATTTCTCTGTCATGGTGCACCAACCAGCTAGTATTCTATTGCTCAACATGCAGGTTACGGGTAATACTCGCAAGTAACATTATAGTGTGATGAGAGTCATTGTTAGAATGTTGGAATAGTGCGACAATTAACCATGTTTGGGATCGCCTGAACTTTTGTTTGTATCAGACTTATTTAAAATCTTCCATTTTTACCTTAACGGAAGGTATTAAAAATTGCCGTTGTAAGTTTTTTACTGGGTACCTTATGTGACACTTTGCAAAGACAGTCGTATAAATGCAGAATTAGCAATACTTGAACACATCATTAGCTTAGCTTTGCTTCTTGTAAATCAGCCTCTTAAACACCCCCCCCCCCCCCCCCCGACATGCTATCTGATTAAAAATAAAATAAATCCAAGGCAACAGAAGGGTGCTAGTGCCATATAAAGTTAATACAAGCCTAACGTTGTACCTCCTTTAACTTCTTAGCTCATACATCCATAAGCTATCTTCATGAAGTATTAGGTATGCTGCTCAAATGGAAAGCCTAAGAAACTGAAGTAACAGCCTTCTCGCTGCTTCTACCGTGAGAGGTTGCCATCTTACCTGTAAAGATCTTGTTTTGAGCCAGAATCTTTGACAGACTTTGCACAGTGTCAAAGGATTGGAAGTGATGATAGCCATTTTGTAAACCATACATGCCATTCTGGTGCTGTGGTAGACCAGTCAAGAGCGCTGACCTACAATTTTATGTGTGTAAGTATTGTGAACAATTCTCATACATTATAAAATTGACACCAACAGGTTAGAGAACAACTATCTTTATTGGAATGTTACCAAAATTGAGAGCCGATTCTTCAACTAGCCAGGTCTAGATACAGATGAGGGCAATACTAGGCAATATTGGCAAAGTTAATAATAGTAAATAAAGGCAATATTTGTTGCAAGGTTGATTAAATATAAATTGCACTGTTTTTCTTTATTGAATAAGTCCACAAAGAAAAACCTGGGTTTAAAGATAAACTTGCAAAAAGATTTTGTCAGAAAGTATCAGTATTTTTTTATAATTTGTGATTGTTTTTTATGTTTGAGGTGATCTGACTGCCAGGATGTTTTAATATTAAAATCAACAAAACTTGATCGCGATTAAAATGCTCAGGAGAAAAATATATATAAAATGATGTCACTAGTTGCCATCGTCGCTATCGATGATATCCGCTATTGTGTTCAAGTTGCAGCATTACACGTCTCTATTCTGTCAGTCTCTTTGCAATTATTATAGATGTCATCCTCACATTTTCGATTGATTTGACTATTTTAATCGTGACCCAGTTTTACCGATTTTAATCTATAAACATCCTGACAGTCAAATCAACTCAAACATTAAAAACCATCACAAATGATGGCAAAATACTGATACTTTCTAATCAAATCAAATCTTGTTAGAGTTCAACTTTAAGAACCCAGTAACTTACACAAGTAAAACAGTCTGCGGTCTTTGCAAATATAACTCTCATAATCCCACTTTCGCTTAATCTGACCGTTTTAACCTCAATCAAGTTTTCTTGATGCTAATCTTGCTACATCCTGGCAGTCAGATTACCACAAACATCAAAAACAATTACAAATGAGAGAAAAATACCGATACTTTCTAACAAAATCTACTAAAAATTTGTGCAAGTCTATCTTTAATAGCTAGAATATACAGCCGGTATTGTCAACTGCCGAACACAAGCTTGTTGTCCAACAGACTGAAAGCGCGGATCAGCAAGACAACACCTAACAGAAAGATCTTACATACCTGCTAGGGGAACAACTACTAACTGAAGTAAATGCGTTGTCAAATATCAAACTTCTTTTAGCCAACGCATCGATGTGAGGAGTCTTACAGATGTTATTACCATAAACACCACTTTCAAATCCAACATCATCTCCTGTTAAGGCAAAGATAGTTTAAAAACTAAACCCACAGAACTCCCCACGCAGATTTAACATGTAGCTATAACACTCATCTATAACATAAGCTTTAGAAGTCATCAAAAATAAAGAGGTTGAAAGAGCGATAGACAATATACCGTAATTTATTGTGACTTTAAGCAATTTTCAAACAGTTTTTGTGGGATTGTGATATCTCTAGGGTGAATCAAGTGTAGGGGACATGAATCATTGAGACTACATTGGTCTCACATATATGCTTGATGAAGCACGTCGTCTAAGAATACAGTGATCATGAAAGTTAGCTTTTTTAAGGATACAGGTCAGCATGGTCCAGGATGAGTCCCTTTTGTTTAAAGCGTAGCAAATTTGAGAAACCAGTGTATTTCTAACAGGGATGAAACAATATTGCATCTCCAAAATCTTTTATAAAATGTTTAGAAAGGTCTTTGAAAAGCTTTTTGAAACTGGGTGCGTAATAGCTCGCAACGATAAGCAAATTTAAGGCTAGATTTTCTAGGCTTAAAGGCCTAGTTTTTAAGGCTAGTCATCAAAGGATTTCTAGAAAGGGACACAGCTCCAAAAAAACTCTAAATTGAAAAAAGAATTGATGGCCAAGGCTGATCTTAGTAAGGAATATTTCTCAAGGGTGCTACAAGCAAAGTTCACAACTAAAAAAAATGAAAATCTTGCACGTAGTACAATGCTAGATGTAGACAAATTGCCTAAAGACCCCGAGTGTAAGATGCTAGCCCTTTTCAACAAGAGTTTTGAAAATATTATAAAAAAACTATAAAATGCACAATAACAGTGGCTATAACAATCATTAGTCGTGATAAAAGCTAGTTTACACACTAATAAAAAATTAAGTGAACAGCAGCAGGTAGAAACATAGCATAGCAGAAACAAATACAAAAATTTTATGCATAGTTACAAACATCAGGTAAAATTGTTTGTAATAACATTGTTGTAGAGTAGGTGAAACCTGAAGTGAGCTTTGCTGAAAACACCCTATTTAAAGGTGAAAAATGCTGCATTTTATCTAGACACCAGATCGCAGGTAACAGTGTTAATTTATGAACAATTTAATGATTGAGATTGCCGCTTGCTAAAATGCTATGAAGTTAATTTAAGAACGTAAGGTTAAAACTGTTTTGGTAATAAATTATCTAGTTGTATAGTTGTAATTGTTGATTGGTGTAAAACAGCTTGAAATATTAGCTGATAATAGTGCTACCCAGTTTATTGTTAATGTGATGAGGGATCCAAAAAACAGCTTGATGTTCATCAGATTTCCAATCTGGGCTCGAGCGATAATGATGATTGATAATGATAATATTTTGTTGCCGTGTTGCCGCAGACGTGGAGGCGAAGGAGATCCAGCTTGCTACCTTGATCCTATGAGAACGCGATCACTAGATGAAGAGGAAGACTTAAAGAGGCCCAACAGCTTTGGCATGAAAAGTGAATGAGGCTGATACTAAAGTGTTTTTTGATGTTACAAGGGAAGCTATTGTCGTTGGGAAAAATGACATAATAGTAGAAGTCTAGATGTCTAGAAATGTAGCGAATGAGGCTGAGAAAAAGGAGCCAAATGTGGTTCTTACTAGAGATGCCCCGATTCTAATTTTACCAGCCGATTCAGATACCGATCCGATATACCGATTCTTATTGAAAAATAATCTGATTCAGATACGGATTCAGATCTTTTGTGTTGCATAGATAATTGTTAACTTTATTATGCAAAATAAATATAATGCAATGAAAATATAAATATTGATGTATTTATTTGTTTATGTTTATGAAAAAGAGATATACACATATATATTTTCACATACTGAGATACCGAGCATCTAGTAACAAAACAGTCTATGTTTCTTGTAATCTGTTATTAATAATGGTAATTACTGTTAGTGGTACAGCTTTCTCAGTGATAACGAATTCTCTCTTCTACTGCTGAACGAACTGCTCCGCCTGTACAAATTTAGAGCAAATAAATGTTTCTTTTAATTACCGTTAGTGATTCAATTCTCTCAGTGAGACGTCGTTATCTTCTATCACTATCGATGTAGCCAGTCGTACTGATGAAGGACTCACTTGCCACATATGATGGAGGACAGGCTAAATACTGATAAGCTACTGGGGTTAATTTATGCAATACAAACAATAAATCATATCATCAATATCAATATCAAGAGAGAGATAGATAACTTTATGCATCGACTGCTCAAATTACTTTCAGAATGCTAGTAAATAGAAACATTACACCGCATTCTTGTTTCCCATCATTGTTCTCTTGTTTGTGATTGGCTGCAATAAATCATATGGCTGTAATTGGGAAACACCGCACTTTGTGATTATGTCCTGACTAAAGCCAAAAGATTCATCAGCTGTGTAGATGTTTATCAGGCTATAGACATGAAATAGATTGTGTGACAGGCCTGGAATTCATTAGGTAAAAGTAAGGAGCTTGCAGCTGATGATTTTTTATTAGTGTAGCTTGCTAAAATACGATTTTCTGCTAAATAGTTGATCTGTAAAAAGTTTCTGAAGTTTCCGATTTTTTAAGAAGATATCGGCCGATACCACTTAACACCCATATCGGCACCGATACCGATATTAAAATTGGGGCAACTCTAGTTTTTACCCATCAGACTCAACCAACTAGATAGTGCATAATGAATTGAGGCGCTTGTGCAGCCTCATGGTTTTGATATGATCAAACCTTTTATGGAAGCAGAGTTGTAGACAAAAAAGTATTTTATACTGATCTATCAATTAAACTTGAAGGCTGACTTGCAACAAAATTCACATTACCGTTATTTGATATGAAAAAATTCACCATGTTTTACTCTGTTGTGTTGTAGGTGCAAATATGTGGAAAGGAGATTTCAAGCTCTTAAAAGCTCAAAAACGATTCAAAAATCGCAGCCACACGAGACCGCCGTAGTTTGGATTCCCTTTCCAAAACGGCCCAAATGTGATGTAGTTGTGAGAGATGGTTTCTGTTTACACTTTCTTGCAACCTCATTCGTCGAAATATTTTCACAAATATACATTACGCATTCAATAAAACTATGTCTATTGTTCTCACGCGTCTGTTTTATCGTCATTGTAATGCTGTCACTTTTAGCACTGATATCTTATAACTTACCGTAAAAATTTGTTTAATTTTTCAGCCTTAGTTTGAAGGAGTACATATCATTGTCTGATAATCATGACGAGCCTGTTGGTCATTTTTGATAATTGAAAAGTGCTGCAGAAATTATTTGCAAAGTATTGGGTCACATGATCAGATTACGACTTGCCAATTACACCAGGCCGAAACAAAACTGTAAAGTAGCCAGCATTTATATTTGATACGGGGTCTTTGGTAAAACCCGAAGTGTTTGTCATAAACTAGTGCTATGATAAGTTTTATATTGAGCTTTTTATTGGCCTTTCAATTCGCGTGAGAATATACGTGACAAGACGATAACCAAATTTCGTGGTTACGCCATCGAAGTGAAGAGATTCCAATCGACGGGGGCTTTTCGTTTTTGAGCTTTTAAGGGCTTGTAATCACATTTCCACATATTTGGCACTTACAACACAACAGAGTAAGACATGGTGAATCTTTTGATACCAAATAACTGTAATGTGAATTTTGTTGCAAGTCAACCTTTAAATCACTGAATAGACTAGGGGATTCGGTGATGAGCCCAGCCCAAACAACATTTCTTCCGTTTGCTAAAAAGTAAAACAAGATGGCATATTGGGGTTTTATGCTAGGTGTTGGCATAGAGGGCTTTCAAAGTTATCAACAGACCAAGGAGACATATTGAAAATAAATAGATAGAAGGCCATCGCTTGTGAGGCGCAGGTTACATTATGAGATAGAGCTGTGTTGCCTAGAAAAAATTGGTCTAAATGAGAGGAACTATCTCACCCCAGTGAGGGTTGACCTTGTGAATGAAACAAGGTAAGGGTTATATGAAACGGTAAGGGTTATTAGAGAGACTTGAGAGAATTGAAAAGGTTTACATAGAGATGCAAAAATTAGTGTCAAGTTCTCAGCTGGCTGATGAAGATGACTATGACAACCTAAACAGGGTGGAGTGACTGAACAAAGCTAAGCATTTGTAAACAATGATGGTGTGCGGCAAAGATTTGAAGTGATGCTAGATATTGGTGGAATATGCAAAACTACTGCAAAAAGAGAGCTGATTGACTATGACAACTTAATGTGAGAAGAGCTTAAAGAGATGCCACAAGCGAGGTCTGTGGCTAGGCAAGCAGAGAGTCAAATTATGGGTGAATCACTCTCAATGTCAAGAGGTAGAAGGCATAGTAAGAAACAATGGAAGATACATCTACAAAATAATAGTGCGAGTAACTATCATAACTATCTATAGAGAGCCGGAGATGGCATGAGGATAAAGATAGCACATAGCCCGAAGCATAACTACGAATGCAGTGACAGTTCTATCAATTGGGAAGGTAGCAGGTGTGGCAGCAAGTGCAACAGAAGGAGAGAGTACATCGGATGTGAGTATTCTCCTCGAAAAAGCTACTTTGGAAGGCAGCGGATTAGACAGAGTATTGAGCTCTGTTTTGATTCGCCATACTATTTTAGCAGCAATGACATGAGAGAAGGCTTACTTATAACATGTGTTGAAAAAAAACACTTCAATGAGAAAATGCCATAAAATATTGCGCCATAACTTCAGTGAGTAAAACACTTGAGAATGTGTGCCCCGTAAGAGAATTAAAAAACTCCAGAGACCAAAGAAGTGAAATGAAGACACGCAGAGGGCTTGTGGAGAGTAAGCGAAAAAGTTCTTCCTATGAGAGCAATGAAAGTATAGTTCAGAAAAAACCTAAACTTCGGATAAAAGACATCGTCATATGTAGCTGTTGACTAAATCGTTCTTTCCATAAAAACCTCTTGGTGAATGGACGGAAGGTTGGCTGTTGTCTAGACAACGGAGCTCAAGGCATTATGTTGACTTATCCAACATTTCTATCATTGGAAAAACCTATACAAGAAATGAAGAGTGCACTTGTTGGATCACATGAAACCAAATATTTGTTAGGGGTGTGGATCATCTATCTAATCAAGCGATCACAAAACTAATTGCTTAGCATATTTGATTAAAAAGACAAGTAGAAACTTGATGGTGGATCTGGGCTTGTCGGTGCTTGTGAACAACATTTGTGCAAAATCTTTTAATTTATATAAAAGCTTTTCATAGCCTTTTAGAGGACTTAGTACAATACCTGGCATTCTAAAGACCTCTTGAACCTGATGTGTCTCTATGTTTGTGTGCGCCAAACGAATCCCCAGATAAATGGAGAAAAAGCCCAATAACGCTCCACAAGATTATTTACTTTGGATTAAGCCAATCAAGAGTCTACTTCAATCTGTGCTTGTCAATCTGTGCTTGTCAGTCTGTGCTTGTCAATCTGTGCTTTTCAATCTGTGCTTTTCAATCTGTGCTTCATTTTGGTGCGTCAATCTAATCATAGTGCCTAAGGCCAATGAAGTGATTAGACGAGAGGGGCAACATCAGGATGGACTGACAAGATGGAGAGAGAAGAGACCAAAACCAAGGCATGCAGAAGTGCTACTAAAACAAGTAGAAGTGCCACTAAGATGGGAAAAAGTGCCACCAAAGTAGGCGGAAATGCTGCTAGTAGTAGTTTTTAGAATAGCTTGGAGGCTAAGAGAAAAAAATTACGAGAACATGAAGAACATTGCTTCTGTCTTACAGCAGCCATGAGTTGCAGTCAGCCAGAGAGTTCAGCTTTGCAGCAGTCCTGAGAAAACAGAGGGCTACGACACGCTTGCACTCATACGGAGAGCAAGTGGGTGATGGTGGCTATCTTCAGAAGCAAAAGCTGTTTTTGGGCCTCTGACTCAATGTTAGCTGTTTTAGACAAAAATGAGGAGGAGTTCCCGAAGACTGTTGTAGCAGGAATGGCTCGATACTAGATAGAAATGACTGTCACTATGCATAGCTGATACAAACCAAACGGCTGGCTGTGTGTGTGTTGGATGTGTCCGATTGAGTCCAAAATAATGCTTGAATGAATGAGACTAACCTAGTTTCAAACCCATCAACGTGGAGACCCCAGCTGTTGAAGCCGCCTGACTGGAGAGGTGTATAATATAGGCTTAGTGCAAGAGACAATGAAACGTAAACATGAGCCCCAAACGAGAAATAGCCCTAGAGGCAGTTGTCTGAGTCAAAAGCTGCTACACAAGCGTGCATTACAGATGTTATAGTTTGCATGTCATTCCTTATTTGATGATTATCAAAATTAATTACGGCTAGAATAATTATCTTAGTAAGCTCTGCAATAAAAGCTAACTCGCTTCAAAATTAATCTCTTTCATTGTAATGAGAATATAATACCCAAAATGGTAATAAAAACAGCAGAAATAAATTGATACGCGATTATGCAATAAACACACCTAGAATAACCAAAACATTCTTTCCCACGACTTCCTGAAACGAAACGAGAAAACTCAAAACTATAATGCGCAGAAGGTACTTCATAATGAATAAAAGTAAAACATATACAGCTGTATCGTTTGTTTGCATCAACTTCGACATGCTCCGTGAGAAGGGTCGCCAAAAGCGGCTCGGCTAAATTATTCGGCTTGAACTCGCGCGAGAGTTATCGTCGTCACAAGAAAGACAACTTCAACAAACTATTTTAGCTATTGTAACTAGCTATTTTATGTGACAGAATGTTTGTGTTTGAATTCCATACGATGCAATCTTTTTTCCAACATCCAACTAGTTTTTCAGACGGATAGACTTATATACAGATTAATGACTCTTATCATAGTGAAGTTTTCCAAGTTGATAAAAGATGTGACTGTCTTCAGTCTTTTTAAAAGCCGCAAACATAGTTTGTTTGTAAAAATAAAATGGCAGATGCGCTTTTGGGGTCTGTGAAACAATGATGTGCAGACGGCACATTCTAAATTTGCTTCTTTTACTTAGGTGGCTGTTAATAAAAGCAAAACAACCTTCATGTTAGGCAAAAGTGCGCGTATGACAGAAGGTATCAGCAACTATATGTGATACTAGGTGAATTCTCGATGTTGCATGGGTAATAATTAAGTTTTTGCACAGAAAATTTGTTTTTAATCAACATATACTAAGTTTCTCATTCAAATTTTTTAAATAAAAGTGTTTTGTTTATTTCTGTGCGTGTCTGGCCAATGTTTTATATGTATTTGAAAGGTAATGCATAAATATTTTTGAAAGCTCAAGGCATTGTTAAAACATTGTTGAAAAACATTTTGTGCTTTTTACACTACACATTCGTTCAAAATTTGAAGCAGTTTATAAAATAGTGACAGGTGATGTAGTGGCCATTAGCCAAATTTTGTTACCCAATGAATTTGAGTAACTTAAGCTAGTAACTTAAACTAGTCTAAATATTTACTATAATAAGAGCTGTTATTATGACTAAAGCCAGCATTAGGAAAAAAGATTATGTCATGGTCTCTCACGCCATCAAGAACTTCAAGCATACTAGCTGAAGTGTGAAGCTTGCTACTTTAACCAATCGGGATTAAATATTGACAGCTGTAATAAGTATGCGCAGAAACATACAATAGCATGGCAAGGACAGTTTAATGTTTTGCATATGTAGCACGCCTGTCTGCAGATTGGATGTTTGCAAGTTGAATTCCAGTGCAAACCTAGTCTTTGTTTTTAGATTGTAATCGCTATAGCTGGACACACGGACAACAGACAGACACTGAGGTTTATATATGTAGATCAGTATTACTATTACTCCTTCTCATCACATTATGCAATAGTTAATGAAGTTAGGCAAAGTGAAACATCAGACGTTAAGCAAGCTTATTTAATTTACGACATTATTTAATAATTGTAACATAATCTTTACTTATGATACGTATGAGTTTGCTATCACTGGGTTCATGAATGAATGAAAAGTATAATGGTTTAATATGTTATGTTAAATATTTGCTAACCACTGTTTATTTACAGTAATAATAGAAGTGACACTAAATGCAGGTGGTGCACAACTCCCTAATAAAGATTTCGTATTATCCACAAATTTTAAGTTAGAATCTTTGTTGAAAGCTGTGTTGTTTCCTTGAAATTCTTTTCTTCTGTCAAGAAAATGATCTATTTCATTTTAAATGAGAGCTAAATACTCATCTGCTATAACAATAAAACACTCAACCCTTTGTGATTGTTCTGCAAGCTCTTTGAATGCTATTTAAATAGATTATATTCTCACTAGGTATTTGTTTCGTGATGTAACGACACAATGAGTGTTTTTACGCGTTCATGCAAATTTAGAGCTTTCAACTAGCAAAAATAGTTGTGATTAAAACTGGGTACAGTTCGTTTTGCATAAATTGAAGTCAATAAAACTTGTGTTAGCTTTTCCAAATAGTGTAGTAGTTAGTAAAATTATGGAGATTCATTGAACTCAATCATAAAAATATGATCTTGACCACAAATGATGAGAAAGTTTGACCCTGATGATTGGCAAATACTGAGAGTATTAGCCAATGAGAGTGTTTTATAATTACTTTTAAGCTGTAGATGTGTTTCTGAAACTGTTATTACTGATTATATTATGTTGTAATATACTTTAAATAAGATTAATGATGATTTTACTCTAAGCCAGCAAACTTGTAAAACGAGTTTTTTCAAGGTTTTACACAGAAATGACTTTTGTACAAAGATCAGCTGGAAATCAACAAACTATGAAATCTAAAAGTACTTAACTGCTTTCATTGATGAATAACAGATGACATGACATGACAGGTGTTGCTTCTATAGCTTAATTTTCTTTTTTAAAGATAGTCTTAATCTAAATAAAAAAAATTTTTCTATTTTACTGCTTCATTCCTGTGCATTGTTTTCTGTCATTTCATACGTTGTTATCAGTTTAAAAATACGCAACATTATGAATAATTAAGACTCGCCAAGTTCATGACCAAAAATCATGACCAAGTTTAATCATCTTTTAAAAACAACATTTATACATACCAATATTTATTTGTGTTGGTCAGAAAATTAGAATCTAATTCTCACATGATGTGTTATTAGTCGAGTATCTTGCTTAACAGTATCTGGAACTATTAATACATACTGTGAATTGTATTCATATTGTGTATGGGAAGCTATAGTGCTTTAATATTTAGTGTAATATCAAAAAGTCATTGCTTGTTAAATACTATACTTCACTTTTTAAATAAATTTTCTCTTGTATGTTAGCTATGATGGTATAGTATAGATTGTATGTTAGCTATGATGGTATAATATAGATTGTATGTTAGCTATGATGGTATAGTATAGATTGTATGTTAGCTATGATGGTATAGTATAGATTAAAATGAAAAGCAGAGCAAAGGTTCAACGTAGTCGTTTATTTTTCAACTAGAGATAGATCAGCCAAGCACAGCTTTTTGTGATTAACTTACTGTAGTAATGCAAAAATTACCTTTTATAGAAAGTGAGTTTTATGGTTGTGTAAAGTTATACGCCAAACATTGCAGTTAAAATGTGAACTAGAAAACACTGATCATCTACCGGTAAGAAGGAGAAGGAGGGGGGAGAGAGTAAGTAGTGTCATGGGATAGGCCTAAATAGTGCCAATGCAAATTTAAGAAAATTAAACTGCATTTTAGAGTTTTTTTCTCTTTCATTAGACAGATTTCAACAAGATGGGCATTGTCGGCCTTTTCTGAACTTCCTGCTGCAAATAGTAAGTCAACTATTTGTACTTTTTATGATTTTTTGCCCAAAATGTAGTTTTGTATTGGGTACTTAGGCAAACAGTAAGCCAACTTGCTAATAGCTACTGCTGTGTTTAATGTTTTTAGCATTATGAATATACATGTAGGTGTGTACATTATGAATATACATGTGGGTGTGTACATTATGAATATAGGTTATTCTTAGGATTGATTTGCTGAAGTGTAGTTAAGTGTAGTGCAACTTCTTTGACTGAAATTATTATTTTTACTCAAATTTACTTATTTTGGTAATAAGGAGTTAACTTGTTAGAATATACTATATTTTACAATATTTTATAGCTAAACATAACAAATAGTACTAGCACATAGTATAGCATATTGTTTTTTACAGATGCTGTGAGAAATTCTTCCTCATTCATAGTTATAATGCCACGAATCTACAAAAGAAAGATCAGCCAAGCTGATATTAATGAAAATCAACTAAATAGTGCCGCTCAGCTAGTGAAAGATGGCAGGTCTAGTATAAGAAATGCAGCCGTAACTCATCAAGTGAATAGAATGACACTGGTTAGGTACATCACCAACCAAAATAAAGGGTATGCCAAATGTGCAGAAGTACATTGAATATTTACTGATACAGAAGAGAGCGGACTGGAAGATCATATCAAGGACATAGACAAATGTTTTTTTTATGGTCTAAACAGAGAGCCAGCTCGACCACTGGTACAAGACTATGCAAAGGCCAACAACATAGTTGCATCAAACTGGACCACTGATGGAATGGCAGGTAAGCATGCATTGGCCGTGAATTTGATACATCAAACTACTATATACTAATTGGAACGTAACTCTGTCTAACAATTATCGACAGTATAATTAGGCTTATGAATCTATGTGACTTACCTTTTCACCTCGAATTTGACTAAATTTGTTATATTTCAGGTATTGAATGGCTATATGCATATATGAAACGACACCACCTTTTTCTTCGACAACCAGAAGCCACCTCACTGGCAAGGAAAACAGCTTTTAATAGAGGACCTGTGGATGGATTCTTCACCAAGCTCTCTGACAACCCTTAGGTATGTTAACCTCTGTATTAGATATCACAAATTATGAGTCAAAGGAAATAACATTTTGTTTAGTTAGCTGAAACAGTTAGGCACCTTATTTTTAATTATTTTAGTTCTGCGTTTGATTTTTAATTATTTTAGTTCCTGTTTGAAAGTTTCCATGTTTCTGCAGTACATTTTCATTGAAGGTTGACATCTTGCACGTTTTTAGACACAGTTTTGAACCAAAAGACAAATACAACATTGAAGAAACCGGAATAACAACTGTACAAAACCCTGGTAAAGTTATCTCTGCCACTGGGAAATGTCAAGTAGGGACAACGACCTCACAGGAATGTGGTGAGCTCACTGCCTATGTTGCTCTGTGAGTGAAAGTGGGAATCACTTGCCACCGTTTTATGTATTTACATGGGTACATATGAAACAATGTTTCATGCATGGTACTGCTCCTAGCTCAAAATGATTATCAGCTCTGTCAGGTTACATGAACTCTGGTCTATTTTCAGACGAGTTTTTGCTAATTTTTATCTGAAACACTCGCTGCTCTAACGATCACGCTGTGCTCTCATCCTTCATAATCATTCATCACACATTTCCTTGACAATTCCTTGACACACTTCTCACAGGCTACAGCCTCTTGATAGGTCAGTTTTTGGTCCAATGAAATCCTATTATAACCGGGCCATAGATGATTGGATGCGGGTCAATCCTGGCAAGCGTGTGTCAATCACTGCGTTTCCATGACCCGCATAATTCGCAAATTAGAGCCAATCCGCAAGTTATCCGCGTCATGCACTGCGTTTCCATGACCCGCATAATTCGCAAATTAGAGCCAATCCGCAAGTTATCCGCGTCATGGAAACGGCATAAATCCGCAAGCTATTCGCATAAATTCGCAAGCTAAGCGAGTTTTGCGATCCGCAAAACTTTATCGAATCCATCGTGCTTGCGAATCATGGAAACGGTACTTGTGATTAATGCGCATTTGATTATCGTTAGCTATTACATGAAAAACATTTTCGCGCTTCAGTCGTTTTTATTTCGATTTCAGCAGTCTAAATGCGCCAACGTTCCGAACGATCGCTGCTAAGCTAAGCGTGACAAGACTGCTTAGCTACTTAAAGAGTCATTAATTAGGCTAATACTTGACCTATGGGGTCAAGAACTGGTGTTAAATCCGCATAGCCAGGTGTTCATTGAAACACTCGATTGCTAAGTAACTCAACTTGCGGATCGTTCGAATTATGTGAATCTTACGGATTATGCGAGTCATGGAAACATAGTGATTTTATGAAGTTGGAAAGTTGTCTACGCAAGCTTTTATGAGGAACAGGACACCATTAAACATAACTTCTGGCTTCAGATCTACTGGTATCTTCCCTCTCAACTCTCAAATCTTTGAGGATCATGACTTTGCTCCTGCAAATGTCCCTGACCAGCCAATGCCTGATGAGACAAGGACTTGTGATATTCAGACACTATCTTCAGAGCAGCCACTATGAATTGTCACCAATCCTTCTATAAACATTCAGCCATGCCCACCACAACCTTCAACCTTAACTGGTCAACCTGAAGGAGGCCAACTATTTGCCACTACTGCAGGTGTTAGTAATCAAGAAATAGATGCTGATAATGCAGAAATCAATCATCAACAACTAGTGTCAAGCCAGTTGTCATCTCCAAATTCTAGTTTGTCCCTACCAACCACAGAAGTCAGCCCAGCCTCTGCCTAAAGCCACTCAAAAGCCAAGATCAAATAGACGCAAAATAAAGTCAGCATTTCTCACAGACACTCCTGAAAAGTTACGCTTAGAAAATGAACAAGCAGAAAGAATGACTAAGAAGAAAGACAAGACACCAATGGGGAAAAAAGCACGCAAGCCTAAAAAAGCTTCTATTCCAGAATTATCATCTGATGAAGATATATGTGTGGCAGTCTTGGAGTCGGACTCAGAAAGTGCTGATGAAGTGCTTTTTGAACCAGAGACGTTAGAAGAATCCCAACAAATGAAAGTTGTATCTTATGTTCAGATTAAGTACGTCACCAAAAAAGACTCAACAAAATTGTATGCTGGTCCAGTATCAGCGCTCATGAAAGAGAGTTTTGAGGTCAAGTTCCTGCGAAAAGTTAAAGGATCGACAGCGTCGTTTATATTTCCTGAGAAGGATGACATGGATGTTGGTACATTTGCCGATGTTGTTCTGCTGCTTCGTAATGCTATAGCAGTGTCAGGAACTAAACAAGTAGCCAGTAAAGCTATTTTTAGTGTAGATTTGGAGAACTTCTCTATTGTGTTAATATAGTAATCAAATAGGCATTACATTTTATTGTCACATATTATTATAGTAAAGTGTAAAATTTTACACTGTAAAAAGCTTGTTGCATATTTTATTTCATTGTCTATTGAATTAAATCAACTTGTAACATAGAACTTTGTTTTCTATTAAAAAAATCTGCTGGCACTACTTACCCCAAATCAGCCAAGGCACTACTTACCGCGGCCACGGGGGTAAACAGGTAAACAGGTCTTACAAAATAAGGATTTGCTGGTCAAAGCAAGAAGGCATAGGTAGCTATAAAGAAGAAAGCAACATTCTTAACCTTCTAAAAAAAACTCAATAGAAAAAAGATAATATTGTGAGCTCAGTCTAGAAAAATCCAAAAATTAGCACTACTTACCCCACCTTCCCCTACTCTTTGTATGCTTTAGCTAAAAATAATGTTATTATGCACATTTAGTGTTTCAACTTTGAGATAGTTGTCTTCTCTTCCTTTCACGCTTTTGAATTGAGTTTTCTCGACGAGCTGGGTTGAGTTGACCGAGATGAAAGAGTCGTCTAGCAACAAGTTGATTAGTTTAGACCTGAGTGGAAGAGTGAGAGTGGATGCAACTTGGTGCAAGGCTATTTGCATTGAGCTCCTAGCAATGGTGGCAAAAAACGGCGTATTTTATTGAGTTCACCATGGCACTGAAATTGTTTTCTTTCAATACACTATTGTAGTAAACTTAGAGATCAAGTGAAATATTCTAAAGAGCAAACTCTATGAAAAGAGTGGTGGCCGTAAAAAGACCGTGAGAGGAGTAATTCCAAAGGATTGCCCTATTTAGATGCTATCAGTCCCAAGAATGTCAGGCTCATCGAGGTGCTTCGGACACTCGATGCAGAAAAGCATAATAGACTGATTGAAGGAAAAGGTGACTTAGCTGATATATATAGAGAAGGGACTTCTGGGTCAGTATATGTAGCATTTTATGGTCTTTTTGTTTGTGTTTAGATTGTTACACCGCAATGGCTCATTGTCTAGCAACAATTTTTTATTGTTCCGAATGCGAAAATTCTTAGAAAGTCGGCAGTCAACAAGACGATATGATTGGTCGGTTTGAACGATAACCGTCAATCTCTAGGCCAACTGCTTATGTAATATAAATACTGCCATACAATTTTTGGCAGTTCAGCTTGTATTTGGCTTTTGAAATCGAGCATGATTAATATTACTATAATAAAATCGTTATTGTTGTAGAAATATCATTTATAATCGTCACTAACCGACTAACAGCTCAAACAAAATTACTACAAATAAAAGGATGACTAAAAAGTTATTGTTCTTACAAGAGTTGTGTTCTTTCCTGTTAGGTTCAGCAGGTTGTAGCGTTGGTTTCAGCAGAGCATAAGTGAGTCGGGTTCTGCTACCGCCTGTTGGTTTCAGCAGGTTGTACTGTCAACAGTGTTGGGTTCAGCGCATTCTGTTGGGGTCAGCAGAGCATAAATGAGTTGGTTTCATCTCTCTCCTGTTGGGTTACAGCGCATTGACTAGAGGTAGGGGTTGTCCCCACCCCACTCTTGGGAGTTTTCTTCACTATGCTACTCACAGGCTAGTCATAATTTGAGGTACATTGAGGCAAAAATTCAATACATGTGGATTCTATTGCCATAACAATAGTCAATATAGCAAGTAAATCTTATGCTTAATACCTTAATTGAAACTCCAAACGTACAATAGTTTAATAGTAATAGTTCAATGTAGTTCAATAGATAGAGGAACAGTTACTAATGACTGAGTGAGTATCAGGCGATGTATATTAAAAATAATATTATAAAATAAATATAAACATTATTTATATAAATTTATGTATTATATAATTATATACTATAAATATATTTATTGATTTATGACCAATTTTAAATTACACATAATTTTATACCGTTATCATAGTTGATCTATATTTTTATATAATATTAGATACAATTAACAATTATACTACTGCGAACTACATACAATACATGAGTGATAAATATATAACTATTATAATATTTTATCATGTCTTATTTTATTAGTTAGCGTTAGTCACAGTGTAATAGTTATAATTATTTATTTAATTACATTTTGATTTACTATATTTATATTAAACTATATTTTATTGTAAAATGTGTATTATATTATTAAATTAATAAATATTAAACTTAAGTATATGTAAGACTATGATATTAAAATTAAATATTTTATAATAACAATAAATCATATAAAAATAATACATCTTTATAGTTTATAAAAGTATGCAACATGCAAAATATTAATTTTAAAATTTCTAATTGAAATACTACTGGTATCAATATTGATAATTTAATTATTTGATATAACTTTATAAATCATATTGATTGGTAAATGAAATGCTGTCACAGTATTGTTGGTTATTTTATGTCTAATATTGCAGTGCCTAGTAGCTCCTCTGCTCCAGGTTGCTCAAATAGAAGTAGTAATAGTAACCTATCACTATCACCAATTTACCAAAGCAGAGGAGCTCAATGGCCATGCGAGATGTCATCAAAAGACTATAAATTAATTGAAACAGCGGTGATCCAAAATGTGTATTTATGTAGTTTACACGCATGTACATACTAGGTTTATTTGTTGCACTAGTGTTCTATAAAATGTCACAATAAAATTAATTATATAAGCAATATTCAAATTGAAAAATATCTGCACGACATTCATTTGGTTTTCAGGTGTTTATATTACATGTACGTTTTAAGTTTATGTTTTACTTTTAACTCTTTTCTCTAAATATTCATAATTCTTTCATATTGCATTTAATCAATACTTTTCTGCTTGAAGGTTTATATAAAATTTCTAAATGCTAAACTTGTTATAGCGACTTTAGTTGAACATTAATACTAAATGTTACAGAGAGATAGCCTATGAAATCAATTATATTTTGCAATCTTATCTCTGACTGCAATTATATTTAATAATCATCAAAAAAGTATTCTACTTCTAGTCAATCACAAAATATATTATGTTATTTGATTAAACTTCCATTTACTACTATACATGCAGGTTTGTTATTTTGAGATCCCTTCTGGCTACACATTTGGAATAAAGAACTTTTTTTTATGTACATATTTACATATACAATAACACATTAGTTGCATACATGATAAAATGGTATCATGTACCATGTACATTATACCTTGTAACCTGTTTATTGTATAACATAATATGAGGGGAATTGTGCACTCATGTATACATTCTGGTGAGTAATTTTCTAGGGAAAGGTATATGACTGAATAGGGCACATTCTAGGCTTTTCGTTGGTTACATCTGTTAGAGCATTTGCTTCTAAGGAGTTTGATATTTCAGAGGCCAAAATTACAACAATTCGTATTGGCCCCGTATTGGCTACCCATAATAATGGTATAATGGACCTATAATGGAAGTCGACCGATGCATCCACTTCCACTCTTCCACTCAGGTTTAAACTGTACTGTGCGTAGAATTGATCGAAAGAATACAGAGAGGGGGTGGTATAATAAAATCACGTTACATTAAGTCTGTACGAGTTGAAATTGCGGCTGATGTCAAGGAACAATTCTTTTTAGCGATTGAAGCTGTAGCCTTTCTCTGAATTAGAGGAGGATCAAGCTGCATTCGCTTGGCAAAATGGCTTGCAACGCTAGATTAGGCGTGTTGAGGTAAACGTCTCTGATGAACTGGTCAGATCAATTTTAACTATGTAATGGTTTGCAGAGAGTGATATTTTAGTATCAATACACATTTTCCTTTGTTTGCTAATCTATGATTGAAATAGGAGAAATATTTGCGATGCTCCAATATAAGCCTTACCCCGACGCAGACTGTACTTTGCGTGTAAAATTCATCATTCATTCGTCGTTTTTTCTATATTGTGTTAAAATTGAGTTGACTAGTGATTGCAATAGTAATAAAAATTACGAAGTAATGCTTGAGCATTTTCAATTTTTGCAGGAAACATTTTTGTTCTGCAAGTAAAGGTGTGTCTGCCTACAAGGCAGCAGAGTGTCAGCAGTTGAAACAGCCCTTAGTGCTGCTTAGCAAAACGTCCAGACCACTTGAAGATCATGAGGTATACTGTGCAACCAGTATTGTATTGCATAAAATTTGTTTTAATGTGTGTAGTATTATGTATGCATTCAAAATAAAATTACATCTGTCTGTTTCTTTGTAATATTATTGCTACTTTTGATTAGTTTTGATATGGATTTAGGTGCATTTGCTTTTTCAATAACTATATTGTATGGTATGTAAAGACAACAATTATATATCATAGATCAGGTCATTTGTATTACAGGTAAGTTCACAAGTGGTTTAAAACACTTATATTAAAGAAGTTATTTTTTACCTGTTACTTGCCTGAATTCAAACTTTTTTTCGAATTGTGAAGTTTGCGGTGAAGAAGCGTTACCTTCACTTTAGCAAACTTTGCTGTATACATTCTGATAAAAAACTAAAGTATAAAACAGGCCAGATGCTTGTTTTAATTTTTCTCTTAGAGTGCTGAGAAAATGTAAAAAAACTGCAATTTTATACAGCTCGACTTTGTCTAATATGGTTTCAGAGAAATAACAAATTTTGTATGCATTTTTAAGTTACCTCTACTCTTCATATTTGATACCATGTTATTTCTATTCCAACCTCTAATTTCTAACCCTTTATTGATTTTCCAAAATTGTCAATAATGGCGTTTTTGACGATTATCTTTTATTATACGAATGAATCACAACAGCAAAATTCTGTTCATAGTCTCAGCATTATGATTTTGACATGAGTTTTCTTTATACCCTCAACACTATCATGAGTTTGTTACGCTCGTCATCCATAGAATATCTTTGCCAACATTCCTCAACAGGTACTTGTTAGATCTGATAGTTGCAGACAGTCCTTAACAGGCACCTGTTAGATCCACTAGTTGCTGACAGTCATAAATAGGTACCTGTCAGGTTTACAAGTTTACAGTCCTCAACAAACTCCTGTTAAATCTACTAGTAGCTGACAGTCCTCAACAGGTGTCTGTTAGGTCTACTCATGTAGATGTGCTTGAAATTTTCATTCTGATTGTATTTGCTCTAAATAATTAAGTTGTTTGTTTACACTTTTACTTTGTTTTTATGATCAAATATAACCTACTGTTCTTGTCGGAACACGACTTGGGCACGAGTTGATTTAAAGTAATCTTTTATGCCTAGATTTAGATGTTCAAAGCCTCAGGTAAAGTCAGTCTGGATAGCGACTACCAAGCCCATTCATTCACACAGGAAACAGCGTTTAACTGTTGCTATTCTTATTATATGTTGTTTGATCTTAACATTGTTATGTATTACATTTCTGTTAAGGTACGGATCAGGAACAGGGCATGTGGTCTCAATTTTGCTACTTATCTTACTACTAGAGGAGAGTATCAGGTTAAACTCGAGCCTCCATTTGTTCCAGGTACTCATAGGCAGTCTTCTAAAGCATCTAGCTTCACCCTAATAATGGAAAGTTTTTAAAAATATGACGAGTTTAATTCAAAGGATTTTTTATGTTTTATAAAAAATAAGTTATGTTTCATGAAAAATTATAGCTTTTTCCTGGAATATTGGCAACTTGACTGAAAAGGTTCAAAATATAACACCGATAGCCTTATCCATAGTGTCTTCACACTTGATGTCCTCTTACATGCTGTCCTCACCCATGGTGTATTCACATGTGATATTCACCCACATGGTGTTCTCAGTGTGATGTCCACTCGCATGGTGTCTTCATACATGCTGTCATCTTACATACTGTCCTGATCCATGGTTTCCTCACATGTGATATTCACCCACATGATGTCCTCAGTGTGATGTCCACTCACATGGTGTTCTCACATATGATGTCCTTAAACATGCTTTTTTCTTACATACTGTCCTTACACATGGTGTCCTCACACTTGATGTTTACCCACATGATGTCTTCACTTGTGGCGCCCTCACAGAAGATGGCTTCACGCACATTATTCTCAAAGATAATGTTTAGACATGTACTGCTATCACTTTTTAAATATCAAATAATTTGATAATCAACATTTGTGAAGTTTTACACATGTGTAGGTACTGAGGTAGCAGGTGAAGTGCTGGAGGTAGGAAAGGACGTAGCAAGTCTCTCTCCAGGCGATGTAGTGATTGGTCTATTGGAGACGGGAGGTTTGCAGGAGGTAGTAACGGTGCCTGGCTTCATGTTAGACATAGTGAGTGATTATAGATGGAAACATACTCTCTTTATGAAGTACACATAACAGATGACATTTACTCTAAAGGAAAGCTATGATTTTAGGGAGCATTAACCAAGGTAGAGTTGAAGGCCAAGCGTGACGTAGATTATTGTAAGTTGGCCAGTTTGATTGTCAATTATGGCACAGCTTGGATGGCTTTAACAAGAAAAGGATTAATAAAGGAAGGGTGAGTCATTTTTTACCGCTTTTTTGCTCTTCTCTGGGTCATTGGTTGTAGCTAACAACTTTCAATGATACTGTAATTTAACTGTAGCTGATACCTCTGTATAGAGTATAAGTGACAGAGTTACATAACAGACAGCATCTGTTGCTTCCTAATACATTTATAGTAGCATAAAATGTCATGAGATTAACATCAACTTTTTAAACTTTAATGTTTTGTCCATTATTGTTTTGTACATTTATGGCAAGTATTGCATCTGAACTCTTGAATCTGTTTTTACATTGATGTGTGCAGGACTTGGTTTACAGACAAGATTGCTTCTGGAAAGACACTAATATAATCTTGTTCCGTTAAACAACATTTGGTTATGTGGAGTTGCCTTCTTTACTTAAAAGTTGACTTGCAACAAAATTCACATTACAGTTATTTGGTATTAAAAGATTCACCATGTCTTACTCTGTTGTGTTGTAGGTGCAAAATATATGGGAATGTGATTACAAGCTCTTAAAAGCAAAAAAACGAACATTTAAACGCAGCCACACGAGACCGCTGTAGTTTGGATTCGCTTTCCAAAACGGCTCAAATGGGACGTAGTTGTTACAGGATGGTTTCTGTTTACACTTTCATGCAACCTCATTCGTCGAAATATTTTCACAAATATACTTCACACATTCAATAAAACCATGTCTATTGTTCTTACAAGTCTGTTTTATCGTCACCGTAATGCTGTAACTTTTAGCACTGATATCTTATAACTTACCCTAAAAAATCGTTTAACTTTTTAACCTTAGCTTGAAAGAGTACATATCATTGTCTGATAATCATGACGAGCCTGTTGGTCACCTGTGATAATCGAAAAGTGCTGCAAAAATTATTTTCGAAGTATTGGGTCACATTATCAGATTACGACTTGATGATTAGACCAAACCGAAACAAAACTGTAAAGTAGCGAGCATCTATATTTGATACGGGGTCTTCGGTAAAACCTGAAGTGTTTGTCATAAACTAGTGCTACGAAACGTTTCATATTGAGCTTTTTACTGGCTTTTCAATTCACGTGAGAACATCACGTGACAAGACGATAACCAAACTGTAATGAATACGTCAGAGATATAAAGAGATTCCAATCTATGGCAGCTTTTCGTTTTTTAGCTTTTAAGAGCTTGTAATCACTTTTCCACATATTTGGCACCTACAATACGAAAGAGTAAGACATGGTGAATCTTTTGATACCAAATAACTGTAATGTGAATTTTGTTGCAAGTCAACCTTTAAGCAAGTAAGGGCAGTCGCTTGAAGAATTTTTCTGTGATTTTTCTCAAGTACATATATGTCATTTCCATGGCGATATGGCGGAACATTCTGAAGATTGAGAGCTCAGTTCCGGTGGTTGTACTGTCTTGCCCATTAATGATTTTATTGTCAGAATCTACATGTTTTTGCAACATATCTATAACAGTTATAGTTTTAACAGATTAGCCGAGCCTAACTAGAGGATTTTCTTACAATCAAAAGTGTGTTGATCGGTTGCTAATCAACAGCATTTTTGATAATGGTAACAGTAACAGCATCGGTTGCTAATGGTAACTCGTAATATTTAACCTAAGCAGTTTTGTCCATTCTAATTTACTTCCACACACTGTAAGATACTATTTTGGTTTCGTTTATGTAAAGACTCGGGTCTTTTTTTGATGTTGCTAGACAGCCTGCTGGCCCAATTACTCATGCATTCTTCATGAGCTGAAATTGGCACAATTACTTAAACCATCATATTAATTTTGGCTTAGAAAGCTTTTAAATTTTGTTAAAGTCTAATTTGGAGGATTACATCTGAATGCTTACAAGCTGCAGTAACCATAGCCATGTGTATGTTATATGCTAACCAATGTGAGACGTTGTGATAAAGAAATTTGACACTTCGGTCATCTTGTTCACACCCAGAATATATGTTTTGTTTGTTCAATCAAAGACGATGGCGGCCATTTTGCTTCAAGTCTCTTCTTCTAGAAACCTCTTTATTTTAGATCATAGTTTAATCTGCTCGTAGTGGTTTATTGCCGTCTGATTGTTTCTATGACTTGTTACTGTGCTCAGAGAGACGGTCCTTGTAACTGGCGCGTCAGGAGGAGTCGGTTTAGCTGCAGTCGAGTTAGCAGCCAGGATATTCAACTGTCAGGTATGTCAGAAGGCTGCCTATTTTGCTGCTAGAATATTACCAAGTGTACATTGTAAAGCTAATCCTTGAATTTTTGTACGTCTGCCTTCAATTTTGATTTCACTAATTATGAACTGAAATAGTCATCGGTCTTCATAGGTTACAGAGAAAAGTTGCGCTTGGGATGTCTTTTAGGGTCATCCAATCAGAGACCTGGTTAAGGGTGGCCACATGTCATTCAAACCTAATTCTCCCAAGCGCACATAGCTCAATGGGAGCAGCTGAAATTTGTAAAAGCATAACTATGGAAGTAGCTGTGGTTCTAGCTAACTCCTGTTATTTGCAGAGTCAAAATTGAATTAACTTAGTGTAAAGAAATAAAGTGAATATTAGAGTCGCTAATAATAAGTTGTCCAATCAAAATGAGCTTATGCTGTATGTCTCTAAACTGATTATGACTGAAGCTGTTCCACATCGTTTCATACATCGTTGCTGTTTTACCATCTCTTAAAGTCTTTTTCAAGTACAATTTTTTACGTCACGTCATCACCTTACTATTTTGCTCTCAGTCTATAATTGACTAATTCATGACCCTGAATTCAAGGCTAATTTTAAAGATCTGAAAAATATTGTTCAATAGATCATTTTAGAAGACCTCTTGTTTTAAATTGTGCATTTTTGATCCAATTTTCTGTAATGGCAAGTTATTTGTAACATTAATTCTTGTAATCACTACACAAAATTACAACAAAATGATGTAGTTGGCAGTCTAAATATTACTATTATAAAATATGTAAGTCTATAAGTGTAAATGTAAGTGTAAACTGCAGCAATCCCTCACTGTGCGCGGTTAATACTAGCGTCAAAGTGAAAAATCAAAGTCCACGAAATAAAAACTCGTATCTAATTAAGTCATTTTTATTGTATTTTAGGGATTTTCTTTTTTTTTTGTATTCTTGTTACAATTTTGAGGGTCGAGCGCATTCAAGAGGCATAATGAAGGGTGTCAGCACTTTGCATTTTTACACTTCGCAAAACTTGATAGAAAAATAGCAAACTGCAACTACTCCTATCACGATGATGCAATGACGCTCGCGGAGAGATCTTACTGGGCCAGAGTATTTTTTAATTTTCTTAAATTTTTAATGTATTAAGGAATAATTGTTACTCGCGAAGTGTGGAGACACGACAGCTGAACCACGAAGTAGCGAGAGTTTACCATATTGTCTTTTAGGATCTTGAGCTTTTTTCAAATGTGACCATATAATACATGAGTAATGAATAATGAAGTAGGGTTTGTGAAGACAGCAAATGATATAATAATACATTTTAGGCTTCTTTTATTTTACTCCATCATGAGAGTTTCTCCTTCAAAACACATTCAGAAGTTATACACACTTTCAATGGGATTACCTCTATGGCCATAGTTTTGGTTAGAGTTAAGTTTAGTGAAGTACTTTGAGACTTGCACCTAAGGCTTGAGATTGACATCTGACTTGATTGACTCGAGATTTGGCATCTCTAAGGCTTCAACCTGGTAAAGTTGAAGCTTTAGGTTTAAGGGTAAGGCTTTGATGCTCAGGTTTTTTGTATATTTAAGATTAAAAGTTAATTTGCTTAATTTTAAGTGAATTAACACAGAAATGTCTTGAGTTGAAATTGATAAGATGACTGACTTAAGGCGTCTGTAACATCGATATTTCTTAGTTGTGGTCCCTCAGTAAACACCATTATTCATCAATATAATCTATCATTGCTCGCTATTCCAATTGGTCAGGTGATAGCAGTATGCAGAGATGAAAAGTCTAAGATGGTCAAGCAGTATGGTGCTCATAATACCATAGACTACACCAGACAGAATATTCGAAAGGAATTAAAAGAGTTGGCTCCCTCTGGTGTCAATATAGTCTTTGATGCCGTTGGTGGAGACGGTGCTGTAGACCTTGTCAAAAGGTTGGTCTATGTCCTTAACCAATGATACAATGGGAAGCCTTAACAATAGGGACAGACTGCAAATCTGTTGAAGACTATTTGTTGAACTGTTGTGTTGGCAGTTGAGTGCGCTGCTTTTAGCTACAAGGATGTAAGTTCAAGGACAGACAATGAGCTGAGGTCTTTTTACTTCTTGTAGTTGGTTTTTATTTTCCAATTTTTTGCCCAGTCCACAACAATGCCAGTTCTTAAAGTTGGTAGTTGCTTATAGATTAAAGGTAGTAAGTCATCCTAAGTACATTCCTAAGTGATTCGTGGCTCTCACACACAGAGATGATGATTGGTCAACGTCCCAATTATAAATTTTTTACAAAGTTCCCTCAGCAAGTTTTTAACCGCTACTCACTGTGGTTGTTTAAGTAAGATGATATAATACAGTATTTCCTGCTGTGTGAAGGTAATTACTTGTCTCTGACTGACCTTCAGAAGGTATTTGGTTATCTTTGACTACCTTTAAAAAGGAGTATTTAGTTATCTTTGACTACCCATAAGTAGGAGTATTTGGTTATCTTTGACTACCCTTAAGTAAGAGTATTTGGTTATCTTTGACTACCCTTAAGTAAGAGTATTTGGTTATCTTTGACTAGCCTTAGTAGGAGTATTTGGTTATCTTTGACTACCCATAAGTAGGAGTATTTGGTTATCTTTGACTAGCTTTAAAAAGGAGTATTTAGTTATCTTTGACTACCCATAAGTAGGAGTATTTGGTTATCTTTGACTACCTTTTGAGTAAGGGTGTTCAGTCATCATATACAGTACACAAGTATCAGTACTAGAAGCTGCGAATGAATGTCACCATACAATAAACTTCTCACTGCTTTACATTGTTGTAGTCTAGCAATTGAGGGAAGATTTATTACTATTGGCTACACGGCTGGAATCCCAAAAATTCCAGCTAATATTCTTCTTCTGAAATCAGCCAGTGCTGTTGGTCTTTGGTGGGGCAATACCATGCAGACAGTGCCCGATGCCTTCAGAGAGTCAGTGGAAACGGTGACTAAGATGTATTTGGATGGCAAGATTAACCCCTATATTCAACAGTCATTTCCTCTTGAAAAGGTCAGGCGGACATTGTCTAGTGTTTTCTACTGTAAACCAATGATAGTGCTAGAATGGGATGCAGTTTAAGCGAACGGAGCTTTCAAAATTCAAAGGTTAACTTGCAACAAAATTCACATTACAGTTATTTGGTATCAAAAGATTCACCATGTCTTACTTTGCTGTGTTGTAGGTGCAATATATGTGGAAATGTGATTACAAGCTCTTAGAAGCTCAAAAACTAACAGTTAATCACAGTCATCACGAAAACGCTGAAGGTTGGAATCCCTCCATTTTGATGACGTACTCAACTCGACGGGATTATTATTTTGACACGTGATGTTGTCACGTGAATCGAAAGGCCAATCAAAGGCTCAATATAAAACGTCTCGAAACACTAGTTTATGACAAACACTTTGGGTTCTACCGGAAAGTCCCTATCAAATATAGATGCTCACTACTTTACAGTTTTGTTTCGGCTTGGTCTAATCATCTAGTCGTAATCCGATCATGTAACCCATACTTCCTGCCAAATGGCGTGAACAATTTCTGCAGCATTTTCCGACTATCACAGGTGACCAACAGACTCCTCAAGTTTATCAGAGGATTATATGCACTCCTTCGAGCTAAGGTTAAAAAATTAACTAATTTATAGGCTAGGTTTTGAGATATCAGTGCTCAAAGTGATAGCAGTACAATGATGATGAAATAAACGCGTAATTACAATAGACATGGTTTTATTGAATGCGTAAAGTATAGCCTATTTGTGAAAATATTTCAACGATTGAGGTTGCATGAAAAAAAACAGAAGCACATCGTTTTCAACTGCGTCCCATTTGAGCGGTTTTGGAGTGGGATTCCAACCTACGGCGTTTTCGTGATTAACTGTTCGTTTTTGAGCTTTTAAGAGCTTGTAATCACACTTCCACATATTTTGCACCTACAACACAGCAGATTAAAACATGGTGTTCAAACCTTTTGATACGAAATAACTGTAATGGGAATTTTGTTGCAATCAACCTCTAAAGCCTGGTTCCCATATCGATTGCGAGACTTAGGCGGTAATATTGTGCAGCAAAACGCTTGCGACGCTAGGTGGCTTATCTTCACATGAAGCTTCATCGCTAATAATGGCATAAAAATGTTTGCTCGCCACGCTGTTTCGATAATGCTGACTTTCACCTGCACAGTGCATTTCGAGAAGGTTTTGCCTGCGGCTCTCCGCAAAATTTGAACAGCACTAAACTCTTCTGTCGAGGCTGGCAACTACCGGCGATACCCGGTGCGTAGGTTCCCATTTCAACGCTAATAGCCTGCTGTGCTGTCGCCGGTGCTTTGCGACGTACATGTATATGGGAACCAGGCTTTAAGAGCCGCCACGTCTAGGGCTTGTATACACAATACGAGCTCATTTTTGAGCTGATGGCTCTAGTTATAAGATTTAAAAATAACATGCCTTCATTTTTTTTACATGTTTTTTACACATGTGTGATCATGTTCCTTCGCGGATTTCAGTCATGTCCTTCACAAACAAATGGTCTATATAGCAGCTTCTAAAGGCAAGAAAAATTCCACATTGCTCATTGAGTTATTGAAATTAGCCTTGACAAGGGTAATGCTCACACAAACTAACTCAGTAGGCTTAAAATGTGAATAAAAGGGAGGGAAATGACAGTGGAGTGGTGTTTAATCAAAGAGTAGGGAGATTTAATGAAAGTGAAGGGAGAGTTAATGAAAGGAGAAATAGCAAAATAAGTTTTAGGTTTTAGCTTAAGATAATTAGATCACTATTAAGATCCCAATTAATAATTTAGAAATATTAGAGAAATTGTTTACAAGAACATCTATGAAAGTGAAACAGATGTTCAACAATATAAGTTAGGTCAACACCAGTTTCCTCTTCATTAATCAATTGTAAAATGGTGTTACAATAATTCGTGGGCTATTTTACAAGATGAAGCTACATGTATATTTTAAAGACGATTTCAACTATTATTATTAAATTATCCCACGACCAAACAAGAGCGAAGCGATTGATTGGGAGATTTATGATAAATGCACATGTGCACACAACTCCCGAAAAATTATCCGTTAACGGACGTCACCAAACCCTTGCAACGAAATTCTATCAACAAATTTAAGTATTTTTCAGTAAAGTCGTTTAAGTATAAAAATGATACAAAACGCATATAAACCTATTTAAATATGTTACCAAGCCTTTGAAAGGTTACCGCAAATTCCTAAAACTAACCCATCTGATCGGAATATACACAAATAGACAGATTAATTTGGACGAAAATCGCCACAAAACGCTTGAAAAGCTTGGTTTAATAAAAGTTAAGACTGGAAATTGAAACGCCGAGCGACAGAGAATAGAACGATAAAGTCGTGCGCATTTCACGAAAAAATAACGTGCATATTTCACCAGTCTATAGCATTGTCGAAGGTTTCTGTAATTAACGTAAGAGTACTGAAATCGTTTTATTTTTGCCGATTTCAAAGTACCTGACATTTTAGACTCTTGAGTACTTCGGCATTCTAACTGATGTACAACGCAGTGTAAGTAAAGGAAATGGCAATGATATTTTTTTCTAACGATTCTTATGAGATTTTAAGATTATGAGATTATACTTATGAGATTATAAAAACTATGACGTTTTTAAATGTAAACAAAATTGTGTATTGGTTTTATATTATTACTATATTAATAATATTGGTTTTTCTAATAATATCAGTGCATTTTACTTCTAATATTGGCCAGTATTGCATTTCTCCTATTGTAGGGGGAGAGATATAAACATATAATCTTTTCCTTTCATTATTGCTATTTGTTGTATATAATAACACCCACACCCAGTACATTACAGCTATCATTGCAGTTATCCTATTGCACTGCAGTGCCATTTGACTGCTAATATTGCATTTCTCAATCGTCAGTACCCTTTTTTTTTCCAATATCTCTTTGGTCGTGGGCTGTATGACAGTGAAATTTCTAGTGTAGCTATAAATAACAAAAACTCCCATCATATAAAAATGGCAGTATTAGTGAAACTTTGTGACAACATTGTCTTAGTCTCCCTAGCATTGTTGAGTTTGTAATTGAATTTCCTCATCTACTATCTGAGGATACGATTGACAGAGCATGGTATTCAATATGCCGCTGAACCATAATAAGGCCAAACAGCTGGTCTAACATTTACTTTCGGTATATAACTGATAAATTATCCATTACCACAAATATGAGAACACGCCACTTGAATGACTTAATAATATAAAACCTACATGCAAATAATTCTATTTTTTTCCCAAATTGTATTCATTTATTACATGTGAACAAGTCACTTAATAATGTAAAACTTACATGTTAATAATTCTATTTGTTTTCCAAATTAAATTTAAATAATCCCTACTTTTTTAAGCCATGTGAAATACAAATTAGCCCAAATCACTGTGAAGGAGACGCGCTTCAAATCTTTGAGTACCCTGAAGTATCAAAATTACCACTGATTTTTATACATCTCTGTCTGCTATTCATTATTAGAGTAACGACTTCAGTGTATTGCTGGAGATGGTATAGCAGTTTCTTTAGCTTCTCTCAAAACTTACCCCTTCATCTTTGTCATATCGTTGATGAACCTCGTTTTGTATTTCCAGTTAACAGTATGAAATGTTGATAACTTGTATAATTTAAGTTTATATTTGAGTGAAACTTGCAGCTGGGAGATTCTCAGCTCAGAAGTAACAGGCATATGCGTTGATTCAACAAAACAAATTGACTATAATACAAATGAAACACTGATGCACAACATGTCACAGTGTCAGGGTGGTAGTGAGAAAGCTGATAGTACTAATACATATTTTAGCGTATATCAGTGTTGTTGTATATTATTGAACTTCTGCCCATATCTATCAATCAATTGAATACATCAGAATAACTTATTCTACTAACTAATATGTTTTGAACAGGTAAACGAAGCGTTCGGTTTGATTTCGTCAAGAAAAGTCGTTGGAAAGCTGGTGATAGAAATGTAGAACGTCTGCACCAGTTGGCGATTATCCAAGACACAGCTTGATTGGAGACATCGATTATTCATAGAAGTGTGGTGAGGAGCGATGACTGTACTGAAAGGATCGATTGTTATGGTCATTGTTTAACTTCTAGGCAACAGTCAGTAGTTTGTATATTTATGTTTTTATATTATTTTTAAACATTTCAAAAGTGAACCCGTGACCTCACTTATATACTTGGCAGATCATTATAAATACCTGGTCACACCCTATGAACATGCTATCAAGGGCTATTCTCACCGGTATTCTCTATTGTAGAATTTAGCAATTAACTGTATTCGAATACGGTTAATTGTAGTCATTTCTAGTGAAATGTATTTCACTAGTTGCCTTGATTCATAACGATGTCACAAATTCACCCAAACAGATGCTCGGGTATTTTACACAAGTTTTAGTGAGTCCAATATCATATTACTTTGGCAAGTTGTACTCTACCCACAGCAAATCATTGCTACAAGCTCCAGTGATTGTACAAGGAGTTCTACTTTAGCAATATTTTTGTAATTAACAATATATTTGAGAGAATATATTCCGAATTCATATCTAATAAATAAAACATTCCAAATATGACCCGCAGCAGATACGTAAGTACCATTGGCAGGCTTTGCAATCACTTTATGGAAATGTTATATATAAGCAAGTCACCTCAAGATTTCATGGGTGTAGACTGGAGTTGGCTTCACATGCTGTCCAAATCAAGTATTGATGGGCAGAAATTGCTATAATTCAATACCATGAAAGTTGAGCAAGAGGTATGTAAGTAGTGATGCTCGTATTGCGAATCAGGTAAATTTTATAGATGAGCATGCTGCGGTTGCTGCCGTAGGCTGCTACGGCAGCAACCGCAGCATGTAGGTTTGTTCAACCACAGCATCTTCGTAGGTTGTGCTGCTTTAAGTTTCTTTGTAGCAAAGGAAGCTACTTCACCAGCTTTGTGTGTTGATGTAAAAAAATTGTGAGCTGACCTTGGTTAATTATAGTTGAATATTGCATAGTGCCACTCTGAAGGCAGCACCATAGCTCTATCGTTGCATAGCTGAAGTCAATTGATCTCTGATTTTACTCAATCCATCTAGCATAGTATCCACCTTCTCTCGGCTCAACTCCACGTCGACGAGTTCCGTTTTGTTGGTATTACCGACACCCTCGATCTGCCATACAAGAAAGATTTAGCATTCAAATATCCATGTCTATTCACACTCAACTCGATACAACAAACTAGCTGCAATAAGAGAAGTGCGAGCTCAACATCTTGCAGTTACAGTCCAACCCTAGACTTTGAGATCAAGATAAGCAGAGCACAATGTCTCCGCTACTGATCCTCTTTCTACCTCTCTGGTTATCTTTAGCGTTCAACCATTTTGGTTCACAAAATACTGACTGTATATGGTGTGTGGCATGGTATACTAGTGCATTATTTTGTTTTTATTTGCTGTTAGCATACAACGGAAGCTTTTCTTCACTAAATTTACTAATAAAAAAACAAGGTTGGGATGCAAGCTGCTACGACAATACTTTCACAGTTTACCCTTCTATGTTAAGTTTTACAAGCTCTCGTATATACATTATATGGTGTGAAATAATACAAACACGCTTACAAAAGTTGTTTTGTAATCTTGAAACAGATAAAATTACTTATGCTATAGATAATGTTAATGGAAAAATTTGTTACAGAATTCACATGATTCTAGCATAGAATGTTGCTAAAAACTGAGGTTGGACTGCACTAGCATATTAACATTGTTTAAAACAGTAAATAGTACATCACCCACTAACAATGTTAGAGCACCTGCACCACTTGCAACGATCTGCCGTATTGATAGTATATGCACTAATATGACAATTATTACATTTTGTATAACATACCTTTAACTGCAGAACGCAGCTAGGCTTATTGGGTAGTAAAGCATCGAGTGTAGCGCTGTCTGAAGTGCTGTTCACCTTGCACTGAACATCGATCAGCATTGGAAGGGTTCCTACAACCGTTGAACTGATGGTAAGATAACAGGCCAGCAGACGGCTAGTTCAGACATAGTTCACACAATAGTGTTACTCTCCAAGTAGAAAGAGAGGTTTAAGAGAGAAAAGAGGATCAGGATACAGAAAAGCAAATGTTCAAAAGTGCAATACGATTAGAATAATAGAAACTAGAGAGAAAAAGAAATTATAGCGAGATAGAAAAAGGTATGAGAGTTAATTGAGACGGTAAAACAGTTTTTGGTAGGAGACAAGGAAGGAAAAATGAAGGGTTTAACAGAGATTTGAAAGTGAGAAGAGAAAAGCATCTTTACTATAATAAGAGTGACGTCCGTCGCCATGCTTGAAGGTTAGGAAAAAGATTGTATGGCACAGGAATCAAACTCACACATGCAGCATAGCAGTCTGTCTCGATACCATCCAAGTCACTCAACCACTCTGCCACATTTTGGAATCTCAAGGCGGACCAGGCTGCCTAAGTACTAATGTTGCTGAAAATTGAGAGGCTGAATAAGAAAAACTGAAAGTTACGAAGGATTATTAGTAGAAGGGAATTAAGACCCAGTAAAGTGGAAAAGGTAATCGGGAACGAAACTGGGAGATAGAGGTAGACAAGAAAGCAGTGCCATAACGAACAGGATGTGTATAGAGATAAACCCATTCGACAGAATCACTTACTGTTAGAGTTTGCAAGCGTTACTTTCCAATCTGAAAACCTTTTAGCTATTATGGAAGACAATAGCTCTTTAAGGTCTGCGTGAAAATCATCTGCCAACATACGATATAAAAAAACTTTGAAATTATTGAGCAAACAGGCCACTATAAGAAGAATATTACTAATAGTAAAAACAGCATACGTGACATGCAACTGGTAAAAAACTGGAACTTGAAAAAAATTAGAATTTTTAGAAGGTCTCCCTTATACGAGTTGAGAATAAACAAGAGATGATAAGTCCTAAATCTAAAACATTCAACTATACAGCCAGACTGACCTACCAAGCTAATCTGTTCCAAGGTTTGAATCAGATGCCAAAATTATCATATGATGGACTAAATACTCTAATGAAAATACATTGTGCTTCATTTAATACACAAATGATAAAAATTGAATATTCAACATTCAGCATTAATACGAACGCATTATATCAAACTACCAGTGAATGCCTAGTGGTGCATGAGCAATAAAATAATTACTTAATGAATTTGAGCAACTTAACTGGTAAGCTAGTAACTTAAGCTAGTCTAAACCTTTACTGTAGTAAAAGCTGTGATAGAAGCCAGCTAAAAAACCGTTGCGTTACACATAATGATCAAGTGTGCTAGTTAATAACCAATCGTATTTTCTCAAGCGCTTCAAGCACGAGTATTTTAACCGATGTAATGAATATGTGCACTATTATTAATCACTATGGGCAGTTGGACCCATAGTGTGATGGGTTGGCTTGCCTGTCTGCAGACCTGCAGGTTACATGTTCAAATCCTATGCAAAGCAGATTTTTTGTACTTGAAAACTTTAATTGTAGCTGTAACTGGACAGACAAATGACAGACAAACACTGAGATTTATATTATACTAGCTGTGCTTTCCGACATTGCCCGGGTATTAAAAATCAGCTTATAAACAATGAGAAGTAATGAAAGTTGCTTGCCACTTACTATTAGCCTGGCACATTGCCAATGGAAAATTTGAGGAACTTTACTAATGAGAGCTATTCGCCTCCATGACGTTATGCAATCACCCTGCATAATACGCAAAGCCGTTGGGTATATGCTCTCATATAGCGACATACATTATATCGGCTAGCGAACAAATAAATCTCTGTGGCCTTATTGGTACGGCGTTGGACTGGCGAATGGGAGGGTCTGCGATCAAACCTTCTTTGGTAAGGATTCTTTATTCCAAGATTTTAATAGCTATAGCCAGAGAGACACACATACGAACACACCAACTCTGAGAAATATATAGAGATAAAACTATTTAAAATGCTATATATACAAAACTAAATTAAAAGTAATAAACCAAATACAGTGATACTAAAACAGGTATTTATCGCCACAATGCCTCACATTAAAGTCGGTGAACTGAAAAGTAGCCTTGGTGACCCGAGAGACAGACAGTACATAGAGGTAATGATAGAGATATGACAGCAGTGTAACATATGTAGCCTTGGTGACTCGAGAGACAGACAGTACATAGAGGTAATGATAGAGATATGACAGCAGTGTAACATGAACTACATGAACATTAAAGGTTGACTTGCAACAAAATTCACATTACAGTTATTTGGTATCAAAAGATTCACCATGTCTTACTCTGTTGTGTGGTAAGTGCCAAATATGTGGAAATGAGATTACAAACTCTTTAAAGCTCAAAAACGAACAGTTAATCGCAGCCACACGAGACCGCCGTAGTTTGGATTCTCTTTCCAAAACGGCTCAAATGTGACGTAGTTGTGAGAGATGGTTTCTGTTTACACTTTCGTGTAACCTTATTCGTCGAAATATTTTCACAAATATACTTCACGCATTCAACAAAACTATGTCTATTGTTCTTACGCGTCTGTTTTATCGTCATTGTAATGCTGTCACTTTTAGCAGTGATATCTTATAACTTACCGTAAAAGATCATTTAATTTTTTAGCCTTACCTCGAAGGAGTACATATCATTGTCTGATAATCATGACAATCCTGTTGGTCACTTGTGATAATCGAAAAGTGCTGCAAAAATGATTTGCGAAGTATTGAGTCACATGATCAGATTACGACTTGACGATTAGACCAAGTCGAAACAAAACTTTAAAGTAGCGAGCATTTATATTTGATATGGGGGTCTACGGTAAAACTCGAAGTGTTTGTCATAAACTAGTGCTACGATAAGTTTTATATTGAACTTTGTATTGGCCTTTCAATTCATGTGAGAACATCCGTGACAAGACAATAAATAAATTTCATGACTACGTCAGAGAAATAAAGAGATTCCAATCTACGGCGGCTTTTCGTTTTTGAGCTTTTAAGAGCTTGTAATCACTTTTCCACACATTTGGCACCTACAACACAATAGAGTAAGACATGGTGAATCTTTTGATACCAAATAACTGTAATGTGAATTTTGTTGCAAGTCAACCTTAAAATTAACATTACTTAATGATATTTTTGGTTTTTATATTTAATAGTTGTTAAATTTTAGCTTCCATTATTCTATTATTTACGGTCAGCCTCTTCACTTGCACTTATTTCAAGCTGTTTTTCATTACATCATCTGTCATTTCTTTCTAGCTATAACTACTAGATGACTTTGGAGGTTTTAAGGATTGGTAAAAAATTTTTTTTTTATAAATTTGGACTCTGGATGCTGAAATTTGGGTGCTAACAATGAACCAACTGCAAGACTAGGCAACTCTTGCTTATCAACACAAATCCAACAGATAGTGAGCAAGCAACAAATCTAACTTGGTGTTGGGAAGCGATGCAGTACAGTGAATTCACACTGTATAAAAAACAGCTAACCCCGCTGCCTGTTCAACCAGCAGAGCCTTTTATGTAGCGACCAAAAAAACAGGAAACATGCATCGTTGCTGCGGGCCTGATCAATTTTATGTGACATATTCTGGTGGTGTACATGTATGAAGGTCATGCAACCATGCTGTGCGCTAACAGGAGAGTCTGTTAGTGTGCACAAGGTATCTGCCTACTTACATGTAATTCCTTATTCTTATCAAGTGTGTAATAGGCTGAACTTCACATTCAGACAAGAACATCTACAGCAGTCCATTTTAAAAACAGGTACAGCTTAAATAGACAAAAACAAATGACTCGACTAGACTTAACCGCATAGATTGTCAGCCAATGATAAAAATGTTAGGATATAAAGACACCCAAAGATGTAGATAAGGAACCTGTGTAACAAGATTGTAATAATTACAATAAAGAATGTAACACACTTCTGAGCCCAATTCATCATCTGTGTACCTTACAGATATGCATGCATACATTATTTCAAACGAATCTAATTCCAACATTGGTCATATGAAAGCTATACTAAATGCACAGATGCTTACTAGCCATGTTAATAAAAATATACCAGACAAAATATTAATGAACTCGATAGGATAGACAATTATGTAAGGTAAAATGAATCTCCCTTTCTCCTTCTCACTCTTTGCTCTGCCATTCATATAACATAAAGAGGGCACATGCAAAATCCACCGCATAAAATTATCAGCACACTCTAGTCTAACTGTGGAGCATTATGGACATGGACAACTGTGGATATACTAGCATCACACAGAACAATAAAAAACAAGTTGTAAGAACTGGAGTTATCTACCCATGTTGAGATAAATCTGACTGCAGCATGGTTTGGTTGAATCACATGATTTCTGAACAATGATGGTCTGATAGCTTTCACTTGCCAATCGAACTGATAAGGTAAGAGATCTGAGCCATCCTGAACTTACCTATGCTGAAGACATTACACAGTATTGATATCAATACTGAGTGAACAATTAGAGAAGCAACCCGTGGTTGGTGGAATATGAAGATTGAGTGTAGAAATAAAAGAACAAGCACTTTCCTTGCATATTTCTGTTGAAGTAAAGAGTGAAAGTGTTGGAGTACCACTATCAGCAGCAACTTGCTAACTATTTGACCTCAAGATGACCTCGATATAAACTTAAGTGCTTCGCATTTGGAAATTCTCCTAAACTGTGCAATGGTGAAGATATGCCTCATAGTAAGAGATGGAACAGGTTCTCCCCTTAATTGACAATTGCTGCAGAAATACAGGAGCTTCAGCTCAAAGGACGACTTCCTTCGAGAGTGAAAATACACTCTTCTAAAAGCTATAGGGCAGAGAGGGTTTGATGATATTTTCAAACTTTTAGAGAAGCAACATGCAAGGAAGGAAATGAACATGGACTATTTGGCCAAAGCCGAGCCACTCAGCCCAAGTGCTGATTTTGGAGAGGTAGATAAGTCCTGTATCAGTTTGCAACAAACACAATGGATGTCAAGGGATCAAAGATTAAGAAATTCAGCCTTGAACAAAGAATTGATGGCCAAGGCTGATCTTAGTAAGGGATATTTCTCAAGAGTGCCACAAGCAAAGTTCATTGCTAAAATAGAAAATTGAAAATCCTGCACTAGTACAATGCTAGAGGTGGACAAATTGCCTAAAAACCCCTAGTGTAACGCTTTTCAAAAAGGGTTTTGAAAATATTATAAAAAACTATAAAATACATAATAACAGTGGCTATAACAATCATAAGTCACGATGAAAGCTATTTTACACACTAATAAAAAAGTAAGTGAACAGCAGCAGGTAGAACGCAGTCATAGCAGAAACAAATACAAAATATGTTGTGCATAGTTACAAACACGAGTGAGGTAATAAAAACCTGAAGTGAGCTTTGCTAAAACACCCTATTTAAAGGTGAAAAATACTGCATTTTGTCTAGACAGCATATCGCAGGTAACAGTGTTAATTTATGAACAATTTAATGATTGAGATTGCCGCTTGCTAAAATGCTATGAAGTTAATTAAGAACTTAAGGTTAAAACTGTTTTGGCAATCAATTATCTGTGTTGGTGTAGAGCAGCTTAAAATATTAGCTGATAATAATGCTACCAAGTTTATTGTTTATGAGAGATCTAGAAAACAGTTTGATGTTCATCAGATTTCTAATCTGGGCTCGAGTGATAATGATGACTGCCTTAACAAATTGTCATATTTTGTTGCCCAGATTGTGATCAAAGAGGCAGCAAATGTGCAGACGAAGGAGATCCAACTTGCTACTTTGATTCCCTAAGAAGGTGATCACTAGATGAAGAGAAATATTTGGAGAGCATAAGAGCTTTTGCATGAGAAGTGAGTGTGGCTGATACTATAGTGTTTTTTATTGAGTATACAATGCTGATAACTTGTGTAATTGAAGCTTATATTCGAGTGAGACTTACAGCTGGGAGATTTTTAGTTCAGAAGTATCAAGCATATGCGTTTATCCAACAAAACAAATTTACTATAATAACAAATGGAACACATGTCGCAGTGTGTCAGCGTAGTAGCGAAAAAGCTGATATTACAATACATCTTGTTAGCGTATATCAGTGTTGTTGTATATTATTGAACTTCTGCCCATATCTATCAACCGATTGAATACATTACAAAAACTCATTCTACTAGCTGATATGTTTTAAACAGGTAAACGATGCGTTCTTCTTGCTTTCGATAAAAACAGCACATGTAGTTGGAAGGCTGGTGATAAAAATGTAGAACGTCTGCACCAGTTGGCGATTATCCCAGACAAAGCTTGATTGGAGACATCGATTATTCATAGAAGTGTGGTTAGGAGCGATGACTGTACGGAAAGTATCGATTGTTATGGTCATTGTTTAACTTCTAGGCAATGAGCAGTCAGTAGTTTATATATTTATGTTTTTATATTATTTTTAAACATTTCAAAAGTGAACCCGTGACCTCACTTATATACTTGGCAGATCATTATAAATACCTGGTCACGCCCTATGAAAATGCTATCAAGGGCTATTCTCACCGGTGCCAGCATTCGGTTAATTTAAGTCATTTCTAGTAGAATGTATTTCACTAGTTGCCTTGATTCATAACGATGTCACAAATTCACCCAAACATGTGCTCGGGTATTTTACACAAGTTTTAGCGAGTCCAGTATCATATTACTTTGGCAAATTGTACTCTACCCACAGCACATCATCGCTAAAAGCTCCAGTGATTGCACAAGGACTTCTACATTAGCAATATTTTTGTAATTTACAATATATTTGAGAGAATATATTCCGAATTCATATCTAATAAATAAAACATTCCAAATATGACCCGCAGCAGGTATGTAAGTACCATTGGCAGGCTTTGCAATCACTTTATGGAAATGTTACATATAAGCAAGTCACCTCAAGATTTCATGGGTGTAGACTGGAGTTGGCTTCACATGCTGTCCAAATCAAGTATTGATGGGCAGAAATTGCTATAATTCAATACCATGAAAGTTGAGCAAGAGGTATGTGAGTAGTAATGCTCGTACTGCGAATCAGGAAAATTTTATAGATGAACTTGCTGTGATTGCTGCCACTTCGATTTCTTTGTAGCAAATGAAGCCACTTCACCGGCTTTGTGTGTTGATGTAAACAAATTGTGAGCTGACCTTTGTCAATAGTTCACTATTGCATAGTGCCACTCTGAAGGCAGCGCAACAAGTCTATCGTTGCATAGCTCTATCGTTGCATAGCTGAAGTCAATTGATCTCTGATTTTACTCAATCCATCTAGCATAGTATCCACCTTCTCTCGGCTCAACTCCACATCGATGAGTTCCGTTTTGTCGGTATTACCAACACCCTCGATCTGCCATACAAAAAGGATTAGCATTCAAAGCAACGGTTGAAATATCCATGTCAATTTGCACTCAACTTGATACAACAAACTAGCTGCAATCAGAGAAGTGAGAGCTCAACATCTTGCAGCAGTCCAACACTGGACTTTGAGATCAAGATAAGCAGAGCACAATGTCCCCCCCATTGATCCTCTTTTTACCTCTCTGGTTATCTTTAGTGTTCAACTATTTCGGTTCACAAAATACTGACTGTATATTGTGTGTGGCATGGTATACTAGTGCATTATTTTGTTTTTATCTGCTGTTAGCATAGAACAGAAGCTTTTCTTCACTAAATTTACCAATAAAAAAACAAGGCTGGAATGCAAGCTGCTACGACAATGCTTTCATGGTTTACCCTTCTCTGTGAAGTTTTAGCAGCTCTCATATATACATTTTATGGTGTAAAATAATACAAACACGATTAGAAAAGTTATTTTTAATTTTGAAATGATTAAAATTACTTATGCTATAGATAATGTTAATGGAAAAATTTGTTACAGAATTCACATGATTCTAGCATGGAATGCAGCTAAAACTGAGGTTGGACTGCACTAGCATACCCTAGGACACTTATGTATTCGCCTCATCTAACTTTCGCATTTTCGCGGAGTCATCCTTTCGTGAAAATTTCATGTGCGAAACTAAACTATCATAACGAACGAGCGAAAACGCAAAATTAAATAGCTTTGTTCATTGATAGACTCAGGCCTGTATTCACTGGTTGCAAGTTGGGGTGGCTAATGTTAGGCGACTAGTTATGAACACCTAGGGTGTGGAGGGGGGCGGTGTAAGCCCCCAACAAGTTTATCTCATGTAGGGCCTCAGCCGGGCCTCTCCTGTGAAGTTTTAAAAAATTTTATCGGAAAGTATCAACATTTTTCTATTTTTTGAGATTTGTTTTGTTTTAGGTGATGTGAATGACTAGACGTTTTTAAATTAAAATAGGCAAAATTTGACCGCAGTTAAAACACTCAGAAAAAAGACATCTTTTTCTTTTGAACGTTTTAACCAAGATCAATTTTGCGGATTTTATTTCAAGTTCATTCGGAGGTTTTACGCTTTTGATGGGACATGGCCAAGCGGGTGTTTGGTAAAACTTGATCTTTTGTAAACCTTTATAAAAGTCGTTAACAAGAATATTTTGCCGCTGATGATGATAATAATGACGCCTAAGAACTACTATAAGTTGATGTTTGTCTCTATGGCTTGGAATGAAGTGATATTCTACAGCGATAAAAACCGTGTCCATGGCCGTTGGGCAAATAACTTTTCGAATAAATGATTTTGAGGTCGAGTTATCTGAAGCAATTTATCATTGCATTGGAACTGACCAAACAAATCCGTTCGAGTTAACCTTTTGTTTGAGATGAAATGTTACATTTTATCCGAGGACGAGTTATCCGAGTTTGACTGTACTTAGCCGTGAAAAATTCCCAAAAAGTCAGCCGGCCAGCCGCCCCAGGGAATACGGGCCGGTTGATAGTCCAAAAAACAAATGGCAGCAAGCGATCAAATTGCATTATCGACCTAGGCCACACCATTCTACCTGCGGTTCACAATTACAAACTAGTCGCAAATTGAATTTTTTTTATCGGTGAACTGAACCTGAGGAATCTAATTATGTTTGTTCCACTGCATTTATTTTCACATCACTATATTTTCGCACTCATCAGAGCTGCGAAATTAAGTTGCTGCGAAGTTTTACTCTGTATGCTACTCACGAAACTAAATACATGTACTAGCGAAATATAAGTGTCCTAGGGTAATAACATTCTTTAACGCAGTAAATAGAACATCACCCACTAACAATGTTAGAGCACCTGCACCACTTGCAACGATCTGCCGTATTGATAGTATATGCACTAATATGACAATTACATTTTGTATAGTATACCTTTAACTGCAGAACACAGCTAGCCTTAGTGGGTAGCAAAGCATCGAGTGTAGCGCTGTCTGAAGTGCTGTTCACCTTGCACTGAACATCGATCAGCATTGGAAGGGTTCCTACAACCGTTGAACTGATGGTAAGATAACAGCAGGGATCGCTAAACATATTATGGAAATGTTTACTTTTCCATTTCCATAAACATAAATATTTCCATAATTTTATGGAAATGGATATGGAAATTTTATTTTAGAAATATGGAAATGTTATGGAAATGGAAATAATATGGAAATGAATTATGGAAATGTTATGGAAATGGAAAAAATATGGAAATGAATTATGGAAATAATATGGAAATGAATTATGGAAATATTATGGAAATGGAAATAATATGAAAATAAATTATGGAAACGTTATGGAAATGGAAAAAACTATAGAAATGAATTATGGAAATGTTATGGAAATGGAAATAAATTATGGACATATTATGGAAATGGAAATAAATTATGGAAAGGGTATGGAAATGGAAATAATATGGAAATTATAGAAATGAATTATGGAAATTTTATGGAAATGGAAATAATATAGAAATGAATTATGGAAATTGTAACATACACGTAATCCAAGATGTAAACAGAGGGGAGTTATATTGTATAGACTAGGCTACATGAATAGACAATGGTAATACACAAACAGCTAACATTAGTGGTATTACAGAAACTATTAAAGGGGTCTGGAAGAAACTAACTCAAATTGTTTCTTGCTCGGCTACATGTATAGACAATGGTAATACACAAACCCAGCTAACATCCGTGGTATTACAGAAACTATTAAGGGAGTCTGAAAGAAACTATCTCAAATCGTCTCTGGCTTAGTTATAGGCAATGGTAGCATACAGCTTTGATGTTGCCTGGACCCTGAATAAAGTATATTAGCAAGCAAGTATCATATTCATATTATGTATAAATTAATCACATGTTCGGGAAGAGTTGACGATTGCACACACACGCTCATTTGACACGCAAGCGCGCACACATGCGTACACACCAGGGATCGCTAAACATATTATGGAAATGTTTACTTTTCCATATCCATTTCCATAAACATAAATATTTCCATAATTTTATGGAAATGGATATGGAAATTTTATTTTAGAAATATGGAAATGGAAATAATATGGAATTAATTATGGAAATGAATTATGGAAATGTTATGGAAATGGAAAAAATATGGAAATGGAAATGGAAATAATATGGAAATGAATTATGGAAATATTATGGAAATGGAAATAAATTATGGAAATGTTATGGAAACGGAAATAATATGGAAATAAATTATGGAAATGTTATGGAAATGGAAAAAACTATGGAAATGAATTATGGAAATGGAAATAATATGGAAATAAATTATGGAAATGTTATGGAAATAATATGGAAATGAATTATGGAAATGTTATGGAAATGAATTATGGAAATGGAAATAATATGGAAATGAATTATGGAAATGGAAATTGTGACAAACACGTAATCCCTGGATAACAGGCCAACAGACTGCTAGTTCAGACACAGTTCACACAATAGTGTTAGTCTTAAAGTAGAAAGAGAGGTTTAAGAGAAAAAAGAGGAGCAGGATACAGAGAAGCAAACACTCAAAAGTGCAATACGATTAGAATAATAGAAACTAGAGAGAAAAAGAAATTATAGCGAGATAGTAAAAGGTATCAGAGTTGATTGAGACGGTAAAACAGTTTTTGGTAGGAGACGAGGAAGGAAAAATGAAGGGTTTAACAGAGATTTGAAAGTGAGAAGAGAAAAGCATCTTTACTATAATGAGAGTGGCGTCCGTCGCCATGCTTGAAGGTTAGGAAAAAGATTGTATGGCACAGGAATCGAACTCACACATGCAGCATAGCAGTCAGGCTCGATACCATCCGAGTCACTCAACCACTTTGCCACATTTTGGAATCTCACGGCTGACCCGACTGCCTAAGTACTAATGTTGCTGAAAATTGAGAGGCTGAATAAGAAAAACTGAAAGCTACAAAGGATTATTAGTAGAAGGGAATTAAGACCCAGTAAAGTGGAAAAGATAATAGGGAACGAAACTGGGAGATAGAGGTAGACAAGAAAGCAGTGCCATAACGAACATGATGTGTATAGAGATAAACCCATTTAACAAGATCACTTACTGTTAGAGTCTGCAAGCGTTACTTTCCATTCTGAAAACCTTTTAGCTATTATGGAAGACAATAGCTCTCTAAGGTCTGCGTGAAAATCATCTGCCAACATACAATAAGAAAAACAATGAAATTACTGAGCAAACAAGTCGCTATACGGAGACTATGTTTTAACCGATGTAATGAATATGTACACTGCTATGAATCAGTGTGCGCAGTGTGATGGGTTGGCTTGCGTGTCTGCAGACCTGAAGGTTACAAGTTCAAATCCTATGCGAAGTGAATTTTTGGTAACGACACTTTATCGCTATAACTGGACAGACGCCCAACAAACGAATGACAGACAAACATTGAGAGTGATATTATATAAAACTATGTAAAATGCTATATATATACAAAACAAAATTACCGGTAAGAGTAACAAACCAAATAAATACAATGATAATAAAAACAGGTATTTATGCCTGTTGCCACAATGCCACTGTTGCCACAGGCCGCAATGCCTTGCATTAAAGTCAGGTGACCTGAAAAGTAGCCTTGATAACCCAAAGACAAACAGTACATAGAGGTAATGATAGAGATATGACACTAGTGTAACAAAAACTACATGAACTTCAAATTAATATTACTGGATAATATTCTGTGATTTTATATTTAATAGTATTTAATAGCCTTTGACCGCTTTCATCTCGACAATGTAGGAGGAAGCAGAAAACAAAAACAGACAACACAAATCCAGAGACAGAATGCATGTGTAACTGCTGTCTATGCCTCGTCATGTCTCTTTTACTAAAGCTACCGTATGTGATTTCTTTATTTTCCTACATAAAACTTCAAAACATTGTATATTAAATAGAAGATTACAAAGTGAAATTATAAGAATTTATGTGTAAATTGATAAAAGTAAAATACAGGAGCAGCACTGACATAGCCGTGCAAGACTCAGGACTTTAATAAAGTTTGAGGGTGGCTAGAGGTAATCACGAGGTCATTACGTCTTATCTTCAGGGTGATTTTCATAAACTAGTGAATGATATGGCACAGCTAAAGATATTTTACTAATTCTTTACTTATATTGATAAAGAATTAACACATAAAAAAGTGAAAATAATAATAAATCTTAAAAAAAGTTTTACTTTTTTAGGATTTTTTAAGAACCAACCAGACTGCATATTTATTAACATGAAATTACCTGGAAATGCATTAGAAACTGCAGAGGGGTTGGCTGAGAACAAAAAGACTCCTCGTTGGAGAAGAGAAGAGAGACTCGTTATGACCTGCAAACAAAACCATGGACAAAGAGTTTCTCATTTGTAAAAGCTGGTTTGTTACGCTACGCAGTCACCGTATTGACAAAATAGAATTACAAAAAGAATAACCTTACAATGCAGAAAAACTTTCGACAAAATTTGTTTTCTTTAAGAACATACCGTAGATGAGGTCGTGAAGGGGAACAGGTAGGAGGCTTAGCTTATATATTTGCTTCACATGACTTTAGCGAAAGACAAAGAGATGATTGATGAACATATTATACAAGCAGGAGAGATAATTTCAAACTGAGGAGATTATTTGAAAGGTATCCATTACTGCGAGTGAACAGTCGAGGCACAGCAGGCAGCGATTCTTATGAAATATTCAGCATTGCCAAACTGTTGACTACATGTACATGTAAGTGAAAAAAGGGTAGGACTTATAACCGGTATGCTTTTGGACAAAAGCAAGCAATTAAAACCAAATTCTCAAAAAGACAACATACTTGTATGTTTAGGAGCAATCTTAGCTGCCGAGTCTGTTTGGTGTCTATAAATGCCATTCCACTATGGCTAGTTATAGACTATAGGGTCACATCTGTTTAATAGCAAAATTGCTTCACTGTAAGGACTTTGTAGTAAAAAAAATATTTATTTTACAGAACTAATTAAAGTATATTTTTTTAGAAGCACTGAGGATAATAAAATAAACAATATTTGGTAACTATTAAATAGATATCCTGACCCACTCTACCAGAAGGTCAACTTTTACAACTGAATAAGTAAGAAATGATAAGAGTGCACATGTACTTATACAAGGGTACTTATATGGTTTCAAAAATACTTCTACTGTTTCGAGGGTACTTTTATGGGTTCTACAGAGAGCCGCTATCTCAGTGGAAGGATATGGCACAATAAGCTGCTTTCTCTGTGCTATATTTGGATGCCACATGCGTACAAGCTGTAGAAAGTGCTGGCCCCACCGCTCTACCATCTGTTAGCATGACAAGAGTAAATAGAATATGTTTTAGAAAAAATATAAAAAATGTATCAATCAATAGCAGACTCTGCTGAACTGCAGTCATTAACATTTCTTTCAGATTCGTTGTCAGCGAAGCAACAAAGATATATATTGTATGGAAGGTTGACAGAATGCTAGCAAATAAACCTGCCTGTCGTGTCTCTCCCTTGGTGACAGACAGAGTAGAGCTCCAGTTGGCCACAATTGAATCAGGAAGATTATGTGATGCGAGTCCTTTGTATAGAATTGCCTGATCGCATAGCCTTACCATCACCTCCTTACTAGGCACCTGCATAGTCATTCAACTGTAGCGTATGGGGTGACACAAAACGAAATTGATAACAGCAGAAATATCCTGAAACGTGCTAGTCATGGAATGAAATAACCAACATATTAGTCATAGAGTGAACTAACCAACATATTAGTCATAGAGTGAACTAACCAACATATTAGCCATAGAGTGAACTAACCAACATATTAGCCATAGAGTGAACTAACCAACATATTAGTCATAGAGTGAACTAACCAACATATTAGTCATAGAGTGAACTAACCAACATATTAGCCATAGAGTGAACTAATCAACATATTAGTCATAGAGTGAACTAACCAACATGTTAGCCATAGAGTGAACTAACCGACATGTTAGTCATAGAGTGAACTAACCAACAAGTTAGTCATAGAGTGAACTTACCTTCAACAAATGTTGCCATACAGTTTTAGCTTTAGGCGGATGTGCAGTAGTCATCTTACCTTAATCTAAAATATGAGAATAACAGAGAATTTTATTAAATAAATTAATACTATAAAGTCAAAAAGCAAAAAGCTAAGACAATTACTAACAACATTTGAGAGACTTTTCAAGTTGTGCTATTGCTCTAATCAGTAAGTTCGACACATTTTTTACAAAAGTGAAATCTCACCAACCTACATGTATTGAAGCCCATGACATACAGGTATATAACAAGATAAGATAAAAGAGGGAAAGTAGTCTAAACATTTAGCGAGAATGTTTATTTTTTATATTTATGATCTATCTTAGTTGTTATTTTTTTATAGTTATTTAATCTAACTTATTATATTCTCTGATGGGTTTAGTAAATTTTCCAAAAACTCAAGCAAGCTAACAGTCTTCTGAATGCCTAACTTATTAGTGACTAATATTTTTGCTATATGATTCTTTTTTTACACCAGCCCTAATTACAATGCATCTACAGAAATGAATATTAATTGTGATATAGGATCCTTCACCGCCTTTCTGGCTAGGCTGAACTTTATTGAATTGACATAGGCAATAAGCGTAAACTACGACAAAGCCGACTTTTGAAGATTTAAAGGAAATATTTGTGGTTCAATTGTACGAAGAATAAGACAACTATACATATGAATACAACCTAACGCCATTTAATCAACTTATGAAAAAATTTCCTACAAGATAGAGACATGAGACTTCTACAACATGACATAAGAATATTACTTTTCATTTTCTAGTGTGGATTTTTACAATTTGAAGGATAGCAAAAATGGTTCGCTTTTTGAGTATTTAAAACAGAGGGGTTGATAGAAATATTCTGCGCGAACAAAATCTGACATCTAAAGCCTCAGTGTACACAAAATGATAATTGCTCCAATGTAACATTTACTTTATACAGTTAGTTAAACCTTCACCTATGATCATTTTAGCATAAACTTTGCGACATACAGTGTGAAATTTGAGCAAATATTAGACCTAACACCTGAAGTAATTCCTAACATACAACGTCTGAAGTTCTCGAAACACTTTCAGTTTTGTAAATGAGACTTATGAGTACATGTCTTCACAGTTCTCCATGATTCTCTGTGGTGTTCCAATAGCAAACACCACTTCACACATTCCTTCTTAAATGTTAAAATTGAGGACCCTGCGCAGGCTGGCAGCAACAAAAATTGCTTCGTTATGACATTCTTTTGAAATTCATTTACCAATATTTTTTGATAGTTTCTTTGGTACTTTTTGGTTTGTTTCCCACTTTTTAGATTCATTTACAGTTACAGGTTGCACAGAATACTTGACATTCATTCAGAAGCCTGTAATTTTTTCATAGTTTCGTAGGTGGTGCAGCACTCTTATACCAACATAATAAACTGAGCCTCAACTTAGTTTAGTGAAAGATACGAAGTAAGTTCTTCTGTTGTTTCGAGTGCTGTAAATGTTCTTAAATAGATTCAATAATACGACTTGTATTAGCTGTTATAGAGAACTTTGATGAATCTACTTGGTTACGTTTTGTTTGACAGCATAAATTTTTTTGACAGCTAGCGATGTGAGAAAACCAGTTCATTCTTTAATTAAAAAACATGTGATACTTTTGATCAGAACATTTTTCAGCTTTTGGATGCCATTCCTTAAAGGTTGACTTGCAACAAAATTCACATTACAGGTTTTTGATATCAAAAGATTCACCATGTCGTACTCTGCTGTGATGTAGGAGCAAAATATGTGGAAATGTGATTACAAGCTCTTAAAAGCTCAAAAACGAACAGTTGATCGTAGCCATTACGGAAACGCTGCAGATTGGAGTCCATTTCCAAAACGGCTCAAATGGGACGTAGTTGAACAAGATGGCTTCTGTTTACACTTTCACGCAACCTTATTCGTCGAAATACTTGCACAAATATACTTTACGCATTCAATAAAACCATGTCTATTGTCCTTATGTGTCTATTTCATCATAATTGTAAAGCTATCATTTGAGCACTGATATCTCCAAACCTAGCATAAAAATTCATTTAATTTTTTAACCTTAGCTCGAAGAAGTGCATATCATCCTTTGATGAACATGAGGAGCCTGTTGGTCACCTGCGATAGTCGAAAAATGCTGCAGAAACTGTTTGCGCGATTTGGCAGAAAGCATGGCTCACATGATCAGATTACGACTAGATGATTAGACCGGGCTGAAACGACACTGTAATGTAGCGAGCATTTATATTTGATACGGGCATTCCGATAGAACCCGAAGTATTTGTCATAAACTAGTGCTACGAGACGTTTTATATCGAGCTTTTTATTGGCCTTTAATTTCACGTGATAACATGAACTCCAAACTGTTGGAGTACATCAGCCAAATAAAGAAATTCCAAACTACGGCGTTTTTGTGATGGCTGCAATTAACTGTTTGTTTATGAGCTTTTAGGAGCTAGTAATCAGATTTTCACAAATTTTGCACCTACAACACCACCACAGAGTAAGACATGGTGAACCTTTTTGATACAAAATACCTGTAATGTGAATTTTGTTGCAAGTCAACCTTTAAGCAAACTTTTAAGCTATTGCAGATTCGTTTGACAAGTGAACATTTCAAAAACTAATCACCCATAAAATTATGACCATAGAAAAAACAAGGAAAGGAAATTTGCTTTTGATATGAGAAACTGCAACCAAGGTAAGAATAATGGTAATCTTGATATTCAAATACGAACAAAACCTAAGCTTTAGAATTTACTAATTTCCATCTAGACCTAACGATATGCTTCAATCACAAGTTTGCTTAATATAATGAAGAATGATATAGGACTAAACTGGTTTCAGAATATGGAATGGTATCGAACGTAAAATAAAGACAAAAAATGAAAATAAAGATATCGAGTTTTCATTCCAAAACTTCAGGAATACCATTTAGTGTATCTTACCGTAAATAGCTGATCACTTTGGGAGCTTAAATGTCTTCATATTAGTTTAGAGCTAGCTTTGAAATTTCTAATAGTATTTAAAATCTTTTATTTATGCAAGATATTAATGTTCTAAACATACAGCTAGAAAAACACCCAGATCATTAAGTTATCAATACAATTAAATAACCGTTTTAACGGCTCTTAATAAGCCTTTCTTGTGGGCTTTATGGACAGACGCTCGCGAAATTCGTTGTTCGATGGGCTACATCTAGCGAATGTACTGTTAGTGTCCAGTTTGCTTCTGGCGGTGTGGCACAACAATCTCCAGGTTTTTGAGCAAACCGTACTGTCAATTAATCGACATTTAGAAGTCATACCAGACCATGTCAACAACAACATTAGAAAAGAAGAGAGAAAGCTGTACAAAAAGTTACAATGTAGTTCAGCATCCGATTTAGTCAGTGACCTACATTTTATGCAAACTGACTAACCTTTTACAACACTTTAAAAATGATAATATAACAAATCAGTTTTTTGGATTGAAGTTTTGTAAGTTTGGTGTATGGTTGTGTATGGAAATACTGCAAAAACAACATACCAATAGGGAATGCAGCCAAACCACAGGATAAGCATATAATACGTACAAGCAGCAAGAAGCCAATAGACATCAAAAGATCCAATAATCGAAAAGAGTCAAAAGAAAATTAGAAACTTCCAAATTAGAGGAATCAATCATAGAGAATGCGTCAACACCAGATGGAGAACATGCTAAAAGAAAGTCGGAGCAATTAAACCTACAAACCACCATCCCCAAGAAACCACCAGAGAAACATTAGAGACGAATCAAATGAGTCATATACAGACCTGCCACTACTGTCAAACATGACATAGCTACTAGGAGTAAGTCACGAGCTTCACCCTACATGCCGGCATCATGTGCACCAGCTGAAGACTTACGCAAAAAAGATATCTTCACACGTCTGACATAAAGCACTAAACCTTAACACTCAACCTACTTCTACGGGCTAGCCATTCCGCATGCCAGACATCTATAAAAGAGAACAGCTCCAATGACTCAGCATCACTACCTCTCTCTTCCCAAGGACCTCCTTAGACACTCTCCTCTCTGCCTTCCAAGGAACCTTTCTCCCTTGCCTGATGAGCCTCGTCCTTCTTCACCAGCTGAGCCTCTTCTATACTACTATCTCAACTGCCAAAAATCTCTACCTATGAGCTGTCACGACTCTCGGTTGACTGTCGAGACTCACAGCCGTACGAGACTGAGCAAACAAACATGGACGACCGTTCGAGTAAGGATGTACATGTAACTTTCATTAGCTATTCTAGTTTTTGTCATTAATATTATTGTTTTAGAATTTTGTTAGTTGTGTATTACATTGTTTGACTTATAGAATAAAGAAGTACATTTTACTGATAAATATCAGTATTGCTTACAACAGCTTAACACCTTCACTTGTACCTGAACTAGTAATAATCAAATTAGTTCCCACAAGCTAAGCAAAAGTTCACAAACTACACATAGGTAGTAAAAATAGAATAAAATGACAAAGCAATTTCAACAATGATGTTGTGTGTGAATTCGGATTAATTATGCATAACATAATTTTTCCGCATCCACCCATAACACGGTGTTGTATTGCATGTTATTACTCATGAAAAAGAACTGTTGTTCCATTTATTATTCTAGCACACCTTGTTAATCCGCTGAGGTCAAGCTAATGTCATCATTGTAGGCGTGTTTTCCGACTTGTAATTGATCTCGTAGGGTGAGTGTTAGACGGTAAAGCAATAGGTTTTATGTATAGTTGAAGGCAGTATATCGATTCAAAATTTGCCTAAACGTCTCTTTGAAACAGACAATAAACATTTAGCGTACATAGTTTTTTTTGTTGTCGTTTTTAATATCTTGTGAAATTGTAGTTTCAAACGCTTTTAGCTAGGCTGAGAGAGAAAGGTTTATTATAGTGGCACAAAAAGCCAAGAAAACTTTTTTGTTAATCTGCGTTCACTATTTTTATTCAGAACTTAATTTTACTGTATAAACAGACTTTTTTGCGTAGTCTCAGATACATGAGAGTATGATTTGAATATTTATAAGCTTATACAAACCCCATACAAACTAGTTTGATTTGCATGAAGTTGGACTATTGTGTCCACAAATTGGGTTTATTATTATTATATTTTCCTACTTAGACCGCACAGCAGGTGCGTAAGGAGCGTGGGAACACGGTGTGTTTACACTAATAAGTGGTTTCAAAGTAAGATTTTTTTTTTTAATTATATTGTGTTTTTCTATTTATTTATTTATATATACATATATATATTTTTACATAAAACAAAGAAAATTCTGCCCTAAGGATTCATTTTATCAGGATCTTAACTCTCCTTAACTTAACTCTTAACTAGTGTACGGGGCCAAAAGGACTGATAGAATACATTAGTTCTTATATATGGAGTATAGGTGTTTGATTTTTGGCGGGTATTATATCCTATGTTTTCGCATTTGAATGGTGGTTCTATGCCCTCGGCAGCACATCTTACAAACAGTTTATGCCTACCCTCTCTTCTTCTCTCCTGTAAGGACTCAACACTTGTATCTTCTCGTAATTTTGTAAAACTTATCTGGCCCTTAACGTTAAAAATAAATCGTAGTGCTTTATTTTGCAACTTTTTAAGCTGTTTGACATGTTTATTTTGATAGGGATCCCAGATTTGTGAGGCATATTCTAGTGTTGGCCTTACTAAAGAAAAATAGGCATTCTTTTTTTGTAGGGGTATCTGCAGATTTTAGCACCCTTCTGATCATTGCCAACTTCTGTGTAGACTTAGTTGTTATTTTGTCTATGTGTTCATTCCATTTTAGATCTGCTTGTAGTTGTAATCCGAGATAAGGAAAAGAAGACACTTTATTTAGATTTTGTCCACAGAAAGTATATCCAGGGTGGCTATTAATGTTTTTACCAATTTGTAAGAATGTGCACTTGTCAACATTAAATTTCATTTGCCACTTAGAAGCCCAAGCCTCTAATGCAGAAAGGTCTTGTTTTAAAAGCGTTAATTTGTCACTCGTGTTATACAGTATTGCATCATCGGCAAAAAGACGACACTGTGATTGAAGACAAGATGGTAAATCATTGATATATATCAGAAAAAGCAAAGGGCCCAAAACTGAGTCCTGTGGCACACCTGAACTGACTAGTTTTGTGTTAGACCTCTGACCCTCGATTTCAACAAATTGATGTCGATTGCTAAGAAAGTCAGATATCCAAGAAAGCAAGACATTGTTAATACCAATATGTGATAGTTTAAAGATCAGTTTTCGATGATTAACGGTGTCAAATGCTTTAGAAAAGTCTAATATTATAACATCATTTGTTTGTTTTTGATCATATAGGTGTGAAAGGTGTCCAACAGTATGAGCTAATTGAGTCTCGCAAGACCTATGAGGTCGAAAACCATGTTGACTGTCTACAAAAATGTTACCCTCCTTAAAAATCTTATGCAAATATGAGGAAACTATGTGTTCTAAAAGCTTGCCCACTATGCTAGTGAGGGAAATAGGTCTATAATTGTTTGGTATTTGTTTGTTTCCCTTCTTGTGTATAGGTTGGACTCTACCAAGTTTCCAAATCAAAGGTAGTTTTGCTATTGCCAGAGAGTATGCAAAGATTGAAGAAAGGCTATTATACACCACCGAAGCAAATGTTTTTAGCATGATGCCTGTCACATTGTCAGGTCCACAGGACTTGGTGGTGTCCAAGTTATTGAGCAACTGTAGGACTCCTAAGCTATCAATGTCAATTAATGTTTTATCAGAGATCTTTTCAATATTGAAGCTATGACATTGGGTTCCATCATCAACTGTAAAAACTGATTCAAAAAAAGTATTGAAAGAATCAGCTTTAGCTTTCGGTGTGGATATAGTGTGACTAGGGTTGAGCAGTGAGTAGAGATAAAAGCTACGAGCTTAAGGAATTTTTAATTTGCAAGATGCTTATAACCATCTTGTTGATGAGTTAAATATGCCTACACTCTAGTTGTTTCATGGCTTTTGTATGAAATTCGAAACAAGTCGTCTTCTATGCCAATATCATCATCAGCCAATACCAAAAAACAAGAGAGTTTAAATTGTGGGAGCCATTAATTGCTCGTTTTCAGAACATCACGAAAATTAAGGCAGCATGTAAAAATACTGTCAAGAAAGATCCATTATCAAAGGGTTACAGCATGCTACCAAGCCAATTGGAGCTCATCAGTGCCAATCTAGGTCAAATGTAGTTGAACAACAAGACATAGTCTCTCTTCATCAATTTGTGTGCCACTCGGGACATGTCTCACCATCTGCCTGTTTACCAATGGATCAATTTCGCAAGAGCAACATCTTCTTTTCACTTGGTCTATGCTCAGCTTCCTGACTTATTTGAGTCGATGTTCACTGAGCAGCCACTTGTCTATAATCTAAATACAATAACCTGAACATGCAAACGCCTCTCAAGCTAACAGAAACTACTATGAAAGACAACAGTTTTCATCTACTTTTCCTTTTTCAAGCATCTGACGCTGGCAGATTTGCTAAAAACAAGCGAGAGAGCGCGGGCAGCTGTTTGCCTAATTTTTTTAGCCTTTGTTCTTAGCATTTTTATCACTTTAGAATTTTTTTCGTATATATATTAAAGGTTGTCGACTTATAGAAATAAACAAGTAACTTTGCTGGTAAATATTGGTATTAGTTATAGCTTAGCACTTTCACTAGTGTCTGAATTTATTCTATGCAAACACTTTTTTGTAACATCACACTAGTTGTCTGACTATTCTTTTCTGAAAATTTATCCACATTTGAGATTTCACGATATTACAGATTCACAATTGACCTATAAAATTTTGTAACACTGGCAACTGCTGATACTTTGGTGTACCTTTTTATTCTGTGTCTTTCTTTGTTCAATGGCTTCAACACAAACTTGAATGTAAGTTACTTAACCAGTTAAGTTAGTTAAACATAATACATCATGTTTAACTTTGGTTAATGTAAGTTGGATTAAACAAAAAATTACACATTTGTATTGTTCTCTTTAAATGTCAACCTACTGCAGGTATGCTGTACAAAATTTTGATATTACACTTTTTTTAGCACTTATGATTTCAGCACTGCATTTTACTCTAATGCAAACTGAATATGATAACTCTAGCAGTATTTTTAGAAGTCTGATCTAAATGCAATAAGTATACAACATAAGAATTTTAAAGCTTGACGCTATTGTAAAATTCAGTGATCGAAAAGGTTTTTTGTTTGTTGGCAGCATTGAGATTTAGTTAGAAGCTAAAGTGTGGTTTCCATATTGCCTGCGAGATCTCGGCGGGAATCTTGCTAGGCTCGGTGGCTTATGTTCACATAAAGCTGCGTTGATAATGATCACATAAAAATCGTTGCTTGCCATGCATTTCCGAAAGTGCTGACCTGTGCATGTGCAGTGCATTTCGGGAAAGTTTTACCTGCAGCTCTTTGCAAAAGTTGAACGGCGCTGAACTCTTGCGTAGTTGCTGACGGTACTCGGCATGTAGGTTCCCATTTCACCGCTGATAGCCCTGTGAACCTACCACCAGTAGTTGCGCCGTATATGGGAACCGGGCTTGAAAACGTTTCAAAAAGAGATGATCTGTAGGTGGTGTCCTTAATCTTGACATATTGCTTAGTTCAAGGTTAGAAAGGAGCTTGTGACATTGCCTTCCAAAGCCACTAATTGATCTAGTCAGTATTCGTTATTGAGTTTATTGTTTTTAGGTATAGGTAGACACTCACCAGATGTCGGTTTTACAGAATTTCAGTTTTACCCTCTGCAAAAGGTGTAATCTTTGGCTAGGCTCTCAACGCTCATTTTGGAGAAGTCTTAGAATTGCAGACAGACAAACTAATGAACCCTTCAGGACAAAATACAATGCATTTGCTACTTGGCGATGGGAGATGTCCTCAAAAATTCATCGAAGGTTTTTGAGACAGGGAACCACGGATTTTACACAGTTGGTTGGTCTATTCTATCAACATTATCACTAGAGTTTATTATCTTTGTTTTATTGAAACAAAATATTGGCAGATTTAATACTGTGAATGCTCGCAATGTTTGTCTATAATAAGATGTTAATTAGATAATCGTGTTGATATTGGTGTTTTGGGCTAAATTCTCTTGGAATCCTTGGAACTGAGAGTTCTTAATCTTTTACTGTTCTCATATGATCTGTCTATTAAAGATATTACTACCTTATGTTTAGCAATATTTACAGTATACCATAAAGCCTCTAATTGAACGCCACCTTTATTTACTTCAAACTGTAACAAGCATATCAATGAGTGCAATAAGCTTTTATGCAACATTATTAAATGAAGTTTTTCAAATTTGGAATGAAACATAAAAATTAAAGCTCCAACATATTACAAAACGGGGCACGGGCTATATTATCATCGCAGGTTAATTGAAAGCAATAGATATCAACTGGTTGAGATGTTTCTCAGCTTCCCAATGCATATTTATTGAGATTTTTGACAAATTCAAGGTAAATTAGTTGATTTGTTGCATGCAAAAGGATTAATTAATGTCGCATTGCCCGAAAGAGTGCAAAATATAGGTGCCATTCTCTTCGCCTGTAAAAGGGTTAAATTTAGTTTCCCAAAAATTTGGTGAGCTATTTGAAAAATACAACGCCAGCCTCTGTCTGAACGCCACCTCCATTTGACCGCCGCTATAGGGGAAGGGTTGAAGCAAAGAGCGCCATGGCGTTCTTTGCCACGCATTCATTATTATTAACTTGCTGAATTGATTTTTATGCAAAAGACTCCGAAACAATTAAATTGTCTGTATAAACCATGAGTTTGAGTCACTTCTATGAAATGAAGTTTGTGTGTGGTTTATATAGTTTATGTCAAAGTGGTAACAGTAAAAGACATGCTGTAATGATTCTGTTTTTGGCTTCTAGGAGGCCTCTAGCTCCAGCTCCCTAAAACTGTATAGCCTAATACTATCTCTGGACCCATAGAAGTTTAAACCAAGTTTGTTCACTGGTTTCAGAATGTATAGAGGACACACAAACAGACAAATGAAAACAAATTATGTAAAGATTATAGCAGAGTATAATAGCAACAATAATTTTTCACGGCATAATAATAAGTAATAATAATAGCCTCTCCCGACATCGTACTCTACTAGCTAGCACTCAAGTATCCTAACATTTCTCGTCCTTTGCGCTGAGTATCCAGTGCTATTAGCTGTTTGCTAGGTAGGCTAAGAGAGCCCCTTGTATGAAAGTACATTGTACACAGATTGTAACAGATGGAGAGAATGTACATAGCAATAATTGTAGTTAGCAGGTTATATAGATAATATTATCTGAAAGGGAGATCTATTAGTTGCTACATGTTTTCCTTTACACCTTCACATTGTTATAATCTTTATTCATTTCAGCCGGGAGATCTCAAGGTGACAGCCTATGCAACTGCTAGCGAATATAGATGGGGACTTCTTAGAAAGCATATTGAGGAGGAGGGGTTATATGAGAGTCAAACTTTGCCCTCAGGTACCTAACTCTAGTTGTCATTTAGTCACACTAATTATATTTGAGCTTTATTTTCAAATATCTACCTTTTCCTAGTCTTCCTATGGTTGGCATATGAAGTTGTACCTGTTTTTATGGCTTTCGCTTATTATTAGTACCTAGTACCCTGGTAGTCTAGCATGCCGTGAAATATTGTCAAATGTGCCGATAAAGCACAGAGAATAAGTAGCTGCACAATTATTCCGGAATACTTGAAGGCAGTCGATTGGTGCTGGTGTTAGAGTGTCGGTCGACCAAGCTGAATTTCACTGTTGGGCATCTCGTTGAAAACCATCTTTTATCCTATCCTCTTATCCTGGGCAATGAACAGACGGACAGACAAACACCGCTCTTATTATAGGAAAGCTATGTTTTTGTTTTACTTATTTAAAGACACGTACAATATTTTTTATTATTTTTACTTTGCAACATAGACCTTGCTGTCTAGAAAAAAGGAAAAAATTGATTTAAATAAATATTAAAGGTGTGCACTCCCCTTAGCGTAAAATTATCGTACTCATGGGCACTAAACCAAGTGAAAGTGATAAGAAAAAGAATACCACAGAACTTTACTGTATAGTCATTAAATTTAATAAGTTAAGTTTAGTTTTTCTTATTGGAAAGGCCAAAAGAGTGAGTTTAGAACAATCTTAGAACAATTAGAGATTAGACGATTCTTGAGTATCTTATTGTTCGTATAACGTATAATCCCTATAATGTTAATGTTTTCCGAATGGATTATTGACATTGAAGAATCACCTACTGTTATTGCCTACTCTTACTTGCCCGAATTATTTATTATTGATTTACATGGAAATGCTTGATTAACTCGGCGAATCAACTGTGAGATGGGTTATAGGGCTGATCTCATCTATCACTGTGGAAACTTTGAAGAGCCTGCAACTATTAAAAATAGATCTAGAAACTAAATTCTTAAAACTCCAATATAGACATATAATAGAAGTAGCGCAAGCTACGGTTACTATCATTACCAACAATGACTTAACATGCAGGACATTGTCACTCTGGGGTGTCCACTCGTGTATAAAAAATCTCTCTGAATGCTTTCACTAAATGTAGGTTAATTTCAAGCAAAAATCAAAATGCTTTGGATTGATCAAATGGATCTATATTTGAAGCTTTTAAGTTGTTTTAACATAACGCATTGCTGGCATTTACAGACAACATTGACTTCTATTTTATAGCTGCTCGTCGGTGGTATCCTGACAGTCGAACTTAATTTCAACAAGCATTATTCTCACTAGGTTCTACATCGTTTTATTTATTCTTGCAAGTGTTATGTCACCATGCCTAGCTATAAGCAATCAAACTCGTGCTGACACTGGCGGTCTCATGTTTCACACCAATTAGATAGATTTTTCATACAAATCTTTACTATAATAAGAGCTGTGTCCGTCTGTCCATCCGTGTGTCCAAAGCGACGCTAAGAACGTTAGAAAAAAAGATGACATCACACGGTGAAAAGTCGGTAATCCAACTCGGATATTCCATTTAGCAGCCCGGCATGCTACCAACTGCGCCACTCAACTACCGTGCCTAATTGAAAAATAATTGTATGTATACTTATTACACCTGATGATCTCTCACAGCACACAAGACTGCCAGGGTAGTAGTATACATGTGCTAGTTTGATTGATTAGGGCCTAAATGCTTTCAGTCGTTATTCATTCTTGATGTTGGTGAAAGAGTCAAGCTCTGGTACTCATTCTCAACGAATAGTGATCATGTTTAACGTCATCATGCTAAGAATAAACCCTCCTTTCTCTTCCAGATTTAGAAGATGCAATGTTTTTAACTGCCAAGTACGTAATCGATAGAGAGCCAAGAAATATTGTAATATTCAGGTAGGTAAGTCATATACTGCCATTTATGTGGTAAACAAAAAGACAAAGTATATTGATGTGACTCATCTCACACCCTTGAGTCATCTCACACCACTAACAGAGTCATCTCATACCACTAACAGGGTCATCTCATACCACTAACTGTGAGTCATCTCACATCACTAGCTGAGTCATCTCACACCACTCAGTCATCTCACTCCACTAACTGAGTCATTTCACACCACTAACAGAGTCATCTCACACCACTAACTGAGTCATTTCACACCACTAACAGAGTCATCTCACACCTCTGAGTCATCTCACACCACTAACTGAGTCATCTCACACCACTTACTGAGTCATTTCACACCACTAACAGAGTCATCTCACACCTCTAAGTCATCTCACACCACTAACTGATTCATCTCACACCATTAACTGATTCATCTCACACCACTAACTGAGTCATTTCACACCACTAACAGAGTCATCTCACACCACTAACTGAGTCATCTCATACCACTAACAGAGTCATCTCACACCACTAACTGATTCATCTCACACCACTAACAGAGTCATCTCTCACCACTAACTGAGTCATCTCACATCACTAACTGAGTCATCTCACACCACTAACTGAGTCATCTCACATCACTAACTGAGTCATCTCACACATTTTACACATCTCACATATTGGCCACATACACACCACTGTCTGTATTGCTAGAAATACCAATGATTCTTGGCTATTGCCATAGACCAGCTCTCAATGGTTGGCTGAGATATTATTATGTCAACCACTTGACTCACAATGCTCAATAGAAGTTTGTGATATTCTATAATAATGTACAGTATATCGCAGACGAGGAACAGTAGTATTCTGGAACCTTCCAGAGGAAGAGCAGTTGAATTTCAAAAAGTCACTGAGGCCATTTGAGCTGGAGCCATATGATAGGAAGGTGGTGAGGCGAGAGTCTGAAACGCTCAACTACACATATGCCAGGTTGGTGCGTATGCTTGGCTCTTTATTTATTGATATCACTTTGATATGGATGTTATCACTTTCCTTAGCATTGATATTCTATTACAGCAAAGAAGACACTTCGGGCAAGACAAGGATCAAGCACGATGAAATAATTCTCTCTCCATCGGGAGAGTCGACACTCGATAGATATGTCCTTTCTGATGGGCTGATGCAATCAGGTACCACCATTTTACTTACTGAACTATGATTGGACGTTTTGGGCCGACTCTCAGTTAGAATCAGATACGGTTCACTTTTACAGGGTTTTCTGCTACTCCTACTTCCTGAGGCTTCTAGTTTCTTTCCCTGTTTTTACTAACTCAACAGGAAAAGTGGCTGGAAAAAATTCTATGCCAGTCTTTATTATAGTAAGAGCCATGGTTGCTGGTTAGAAAAAAGATTGCATTCAAGGGGATTTAAACTTATAACTTTCAGCATGAAAAGTTATAAGTTATTAGTTAGTTATTAGTTCATATCCCTTTAACAACTACCAATCATTCACCTTCTAGTTTATAGGAATTATTCATACACATAATCTCTGTGATTTGTTGGGGGCTCCTAATGATCTCTCAAGACGCTTGAGACTGCCGGGTTACTAGTCAAATATAACAGCTCGCAAAAGTCAGAAGGCTACCTAGGAAGTCTGAAATTATAACTTTAAAAGTACAAACTATTTTGCTATTTTTATCACGAGAAGCAGTAGGTTATGGCGAAATAGCAAGTGAGTTTATTTTTCAAAAGACATTTTATTTTGGCCAAAAAAACTCACCACACTGTTTCGTATCACTAATAATCTCATGTAGCCCTATAATCCGTGACAAAAAGAACATTTTGTAGCTTAGTTTCCATGATTTGAGTACGGCCAAACAGATGTTGGCTTGTTAGTGTGTCTTGAGCAACAGTTTTGTATGTTAAGAGTTTTTGTTACAAGAAACTTGCTGCAGCTTGGTCATCATTATATTTTTATCAACTTGTGTTTACAAAATTCCAAGAATTTCTAATGTATTCTTTTACATATCCACTTTTAGACTTGGTGTAGACTTGGTGTAGACTCGCTATAATTGATATACGATGGGTGAGTCACTAGTTTATGACCTAAAACACCAGCAAGTGTTTGTTAGTAACCAACTAAAGCTTGTGTACCGCGTGCAAACATGGCAGTGTGTTTAATCAACTCTCAGGGTAGCTATTTATTATCACCAAGGGCTGTGAAGAGTTGTTAGTCTTTTGCAGCCGGCAGCGAGTAGATTTGACAGCACATCCCCAATTGAGTGACTCGCTTATGTGAATGATGTTGCAGTGCAACTCGCTGTCTGGGAGGCTTGTCTTGCCGACTATATTGAAACGATAGAAGTTGTAACTGAGGTAAGGCAAAATTCACTGAAGTCCACACATTCTAAACAGAATTTGTTCTAGCTTGTCAATGTATTATCGGCAAATAAGTTGTCATGGACCAACCCTAGTCAGCATCAGTGAATTGTTAAATTGACTCTTTGACTCGAACTACGACATGCAGGAAATCACCATTGAGTTGCTTCTCTGATTGCAGAATCTTCGGGAAGGAGGCCGATTACAGCTCTCAAGAAAGGAAGTCTTGCGTAAGACTGGAGAATTATTTAATCTGAGCCATCTAATAAACCTGACTTCAGATCTGCTTGATACGCCTGATTTCTACTGGGACAGGCAGGAGTTGGAGAGGTTGTACCGACAGTCACGTGTTTACTTCAGCATTCCCAGTAGAACCAAGGTTAGTAGTGACAATTATACAGCCGATGTCTCTGATTTGTTTTATGGAGGATGATAGTAAAAAAGTATGAAATAATTGTTAGTAGGGATGTTACAGTTACCGCTATTAAATGGATCAATAGATGTATTCAGTAGATGTATTCAATAGATGTATTTACTAGATGTATTCACTAGATCTATTCATTAAATGCATTCACTAGCTGTATTCGGTAGCTAAATCAGTAGATGTATTTACTGAATGTGTTCACTAGATATGCTCAATAAATGTATTCAATATATGTACTTAATAGATGTATTCAATAAATGTATTTAATATTTGTATTCAATAGATGTACTCAATAGATCTATTCAATAGATGTAATAAATAGATGTATTCAGTAGATGTCTTCAATAGATGTGTATTATAGTTGTAATCAGTAGTATTTTAATTGGTAAATAGCACTATCATGTTCTGGTAGACTCAATTTAATTCGCGTGCTTCAGGTGATGAACAACAAACTGAGTCATTGCATGGACCTTGTAGACTTGCTCAGAGATCATCTTAATACTCAGCATGAAGTGCGGCTCGAATGGATGATTATAGCTCTCATTCTTATAGAGGTTAGCCTGAGATATTCCTTGCTTCATGTACATATATACGATCTGATGGTCGATGCATTTTAGGCAGAACTAATGTCTATTTTATCCTATAGTTGAGCGATAATATGATCATTTTTGATATTTATCTAATTTCTGCTATAGTTGAACATATATGTTGAGTATACGTATCCCAGCATATAAGCCAATTCTAGAACGCGACAGTTTTTTACAACACTTGGAGTCTGGCTTATACGCACGTACCTTTGATTGAAAGCGAACGAAGTGACACTATACCAACTTAATTTTAACAACTACGACTCAAACCTTTATTAACTGAGTTTTATTAATAAAAGTAAAACATAACAATAATATTTCCTATTATAATTAACTCTTTCGCTACCAAATAAATTTTTATAGAGACAAATATTGGATTAACCAAATGTTTGACATTGGCACATTTAAGTTGTCATAACATTCGACCAAATTAGTTAGCATAAAATTGTACATTATCTGTTGCCATAACAAGGAAACAAATGTCTTGCAGAATAGCCACTGTCACTGCTGTTATTGCCCAATAAATCATCATCGGCCCATTGGCTCAACGCAATTGTTCCCTTTCTATTAAGCGGAGACAAGATATACTAATTGAGTCATTAATACAACTGCTCACCAATCAGAAACAATTTGTACTAAGCTCGCAGAAGCTGCTCCATTTTCCGCAACCTGTTGCTTCTATAGATACATACGGCATGTTACGATTTATATGTGAGTTTTTATATATTACCTGATTTTCTAGGGTAGGTTTATATGCCCCCTTTATATGCATCCTTTATATGCACCCTTTATATGACTACTAGTGTATTCACATTTACAATGATTTGTGTATTTTTCTAGACAGCAAAGTCTATTCTGCAAAGTAAAACTAATAACACATATTTTGGACGTCTACAATAAAGCAATCAAAAAGATGTTTTTATTATAAAAATATATGTATCTACCTGTTCGTCATCTGTTTGTATATAGGAGTCAATGTTGGGATAAAATATAACTTTCGGCGATACTCCAACTCGTGACATTCAGATTGGTAGACCGATGCTGTAACATCTGCACCAATCGATCACCTTCAAGTATTTGTGAACGATTGCGCAGCTACTTATTCTCTCTGTTTGTTGACCCGTCTGATGATCTCTCACCGCAAACAAGAATGTCATGGAACTTGTATATGTAATAGAGATAACGCTGTACATACTTCGTTTGGTTTCACAAGTTTGGCGAGATATGTCACTATTCAAATCGAATTTGAGAAGTTGCCCCTACTTGACACTTTACATTATACGGAATTTTTTATGTGATGGACATAAAACATGAGTACTCGTAGTAGTAGTAATCTTTAAACGTTTTACTGTTTATATAACGTAAAATCCTTATAATTTAAGTATTCTTGGAACAATGAATTATTTACATTTTTTGGAGCGTCTAGTATATTTGTACTTGTTTTTGCATAGACTATACAACTATGAAAGTTACTCATTATTGGATGTTGGGTGTTGATTCCATCAGAGAGTTCTATTGTCAGCAGACATTTTCATTGATTGAATAAAACAAAGCAGTTATGGGAACAACACATGAGAATTTCTCATGTCAATATGTTACTTGTTGTATGTATATATTTTTTATTAAAAAAAACTTAACAATAGTTTCTTTATCTGTAGGTTATATTTGAGATAGCTCATGTTGTGGAGAGGAAGATGGGCCAAGTACCTGATCTCTCACAGAATGATGGAACTTAGCCTAAATGTTTTATTTACCCTAACTAGTCTATTTGTTGAAGCTTTGATGGGTCGTACCAACCTTTTATATGGACATGTTTGTGGACTGCCCCACCAGCTCAATTAATTATGTGCTATCGCTATAGTTTGATTAGCTCTGAGCAACCTCAGTGGTTTAGCTAAGATTGTACTCGCCCTCATTTGAATGACTTTGTTCTTGGGCTAAAGTCATTAGCATTTTTTAATAAATATGTAGCTATGGATATAAAGTTTATTGAGAATATAATGTTTTGAGTCTGCCTAGTTTTGTAGCTACTAGACAAGCTTGAATTATTTTTTATAGCGTTGCCTGGTCACCGCCATAAAACTAAATATATGTCGTTATATATTGTAATGCTTTTGGTCTCTGCTTTTCTAGCTTAAACCATAACTGCCACGAACAACTTTTATCGTATTTACTAGGTAAATCAGACACGCTGATTCCGATTCTGTAATCAAAATAAAGATTAGGCCAATAACTTTCAGAGTAATGAAGGACTTTTTATAGCGTTTTAATATCGGTCTCGAAAACAACACGATCGGCATAACAAGCTCCGCCCATAAATACGTGACGTAACCTAGCTTTTTATGAACAGAAGTTACGTAGGGATGTTTAGACCGATTTAGAATAATAGAGATGGGTGTTTTAAAATCCATTAATATCTAAATTCAGCCTTAAAAATAATATCAGTCTTTTCTGAAAGGTAGATAAGCTATTTAGCATTGCATATTTAAAAAGTGCGATAACAACGCTGGCTCGTGATAAAACCGCGCTTTTTGAGCTCATTTTTCTCGACGTCCAGCCCATTTAAACGTCATGTAACAAGCTGCAAGCAATTTTAAATAATTAATATCCCTTTCATAAAAAACTGAAATTATTTTACAGGCTGGATTTAGATAATAATGGGTTTTAAGACACCCATCTCTATTATTCTAAATCGGACTAAACATGCCTAACTTCTGTTTCTGAAAAAGCTAGGTTTTGTCACATATTTATGGGTGGAGCTTGTAATGCCGATTGTGTTGTTTTCGAAACGGATATTGAAACGCTTTAAAAAAGCTTAAATGACTTTGAAGGTTAGTGGACTAATCTTTATTTTGAATACAAAATCGGAATCAGCGTGTCTGATTTACCTAGTAAACACGATAAAAGTTGCTCGTGACAGTTATGGTTTAATGCATACATGAATTTACCTGCCTACATGAATTTACCTGCTCACATGAGTTTACTTGCACATTGAAAATTGTAGGATGGTTTTGAGCTTATATCAGTCAAAAGCAAATGTGGCTCTGGTGTAACTCACCCGTTATAAATGCTTAATAATTACTATTACACACACCAAATGCTTTGTAGACTTTCAGATCAGCTATGGCTTCAGATTAGTGCAGTGATATCTCAAGTATTAGAATAAAACTGTTGTACTGTATAGATGTATTGATTCGAGGAGTGAATGTGCATCCATTCATCTGTGTGCGTGTGTGTGTGTGTAGCGCATGTGTGTTAACTATTTACATGTGCAACTGCAGGACAGAAGTTGCACACGTGATTTAGAGCAAGACTTTCCATTTGGTGTGCTCCCACCTCTAAGGGGTGCAAGCTGTTGTTCGTGGGGTGCACGAATCTATTCGTGAAGACGAAGAAAGTCTATTTGTCATCGCAACAACTCACCTATGTGAATTCAGATTTCCATCTCTTTTACATGTATATATCCAAAATAAATATAGCGTCATCTATACTGAAAATTGTCTACGCATTGCAAGCGTTGCGCTTTTCCTCAAGCAAATACAGGATTTTATTGAATAAGAGCAGAGGAGAGACAGGAAAAAAGTTGAAGGTCATAAAGTCAGATGTCATAAAGTCAAAGGTCATAAAGTGAGTTGTTTTTTGAAGTTGCTGATGTGTGAAAAGTAGACCCTTCTTAGAATGACCTTCCAATAACCTTGTTTTCATATTCCCAATACGCATTATCCATTAATTGTTGAGCGTTTTTGTTCTAATCACAACAAGAGGTGAGAGATTGCCCTCGTCAGTCGTAGGGGTTTCAACGGCAAAAGCGAATAGGGAAGTACAGATTTAGAGGGTAGTTTAGTTCAACATCCACAGTATCGGGAATAAAGGTTTAACTGTAATTAAGGTTACTTGTTGCCAGGCAATTTGTAGACAGCATCTTCTATGAACTGTGTTAGTTGGTTAATGCTGGTATGGAGTAATGTCAAATACGCCAAACCATATGTTTGATTTTAGTACCGAACTTGCCTTTTTTGTATTATGATCTAGAAAATATTTTTGTTTGTAATGAAATTATTGCCAACAAAGTAATTTATAATAATAATAGTTTATATAAAACACTCCGGAACCTTCATTTCTGCAGACAGGCATTTATCCAAATAATACGCCGTCCAATTGGCCATACTAGGGAATAAAATGTACACATACTTATTACACTTGCCAATTTTTCACGCTTAACGCTTCAGCTAGCATTATGTATGAAACCAAGCCAAAAAATATGGGTCCATACGAGAAGACAACTGCTTAAACTCGCACAACCAGCAAGACTTGCAGTCAATATAGAGCAGTTACAGTAGTAGCTACTGCAGCTGGTACAGCATGACTTATACATAAATAAACACACTACACAGAAATAAACAAACACCTTCATTTACATTAGAATGGTAAATGTTGTATATGTGGGTTAAAAGTAAATGATTTTCTATTTTAGGCATTAATCTAGTCTTGTATATAAATAACATATAAATGTTAGCTCAAAATTGTGCACTTAGACATACTCATCCGCAATAGCTAGAATTACTTGTTTATTCTCATTCCAGAGAATTTTATTTATCCAAAATAAGAAATAATTAGAAGGCATGTTTGTTCAGTGATGTATTAGCTTACAAGTATCAGTAAATAGGTCATCAATTAGTAAGTAGGTCATCAATTAGTAAGTAGGTCATCAATTAGTAAGTAGGTCATCAATTATTAAGTAGGTGATCAGTAAGCATGCAAACAAGGAGTGAGAATATCCAGTATTATTTGGAGAAAATCCAATGAAATATATAATTTATTTTCTACCTTTTCCGAGCTTGAAAAGTCTTTGGAAATATATGAAGAGCTAATTGGAGCATATATATATACTTTTATTAGACAGTCCGTAATAATTTTTATAGAAAAAATATTTTACATTTGGTGCCACAAAAAATAAACAAAGTTATTTCCATGCGGTGTCATAAACACAAAAACAAAAACTGATACAAGGAGGACTTGAAGCTATTAGGCTTAGATATACATTTTATCTTTTTTGACAAAAGATAAAAATAATTGGTAATACAATTGTTGAGTGCATCTTATGGTAAGGACTTAGTAATATATTACTTCATTGGAGATAATAATAAAAGCATCACATTGTGGGTATCTGGTTGGTTTACTTAAAAATTGGAACATCAGTAATTTATGAAGGAGTTCAGCCATTTAGTATTTTGAACCTTTTTTTATGTATAAACAAATAATCTAATCATATAATAAAATATAATAAATAATGGGTATCTAATACTATCAGAAAACAGTAATCGCTGGTGGGAATTCCCTGAGTATGGCGTTTGTGATTAAAGGTACGCCCCACAATAGCAGGCAGCCTCAAATAACGTTCTGTCTGGTTGGCATGCAACAAGAACACGTATGCCGGGCGCACAACGCGGCACAAACATATGCTATGAGCATCTCAGCGATGCCTATTGTCATCATTAGCCCATTGAATGTGTAATAGAAGTATTTTAAATAACAGTTGTCACCGATGTAGCAGCCAAGGTATGGCACTACGATATTCATGAGAGAAACATAGAAAAAACCAAAAGCTATTATAGAGGAAATAATGTTTATAATCATAGTAGCCTTGATCGAACAAGCTTCTCTGTAAACGCCAAAGCCCATCCCTCCAGTAACAATGAAGAAGATGCCAATCCATATGCCGTATCCAAGTATAGACCAGCTCACCAAACTACTGAAGTCATAGAGGTCTATGAGTAGAAGGACAATTCCCAAGACAATAGAGACTGCACCGAGTGCAATTTGGAATATGGAAGCAATCTTCATTCGATGTTTTTCTTGTGGTCGAAACTTGGTAAGATCGCCAGTTGGCTGCTCCAATAATGTACTGATAGGCTGATTGACTTGCTGCTGCGCCTGCATATTGATGCTTTTACTAATCTTTCTGTTGGGCTATTCTTCTAAGTATGCTAGCGTTTTATCCATTCTATGTTTTTATACTCATACAAAGATCCAATCTATACTCATCCAATCAACGCAAGCATCGAGTCAAGCATCAGAAATTCCTTGTTGACGTCAACACACATTTTATGACACTGAATGACAGATAAGGGCTAGTAAACATCTATCAGCGACGCACAGCCGTCATCTATCAATTGAAACAGCAAAGCAATCTATGAAGTCTGTAGATGGGAAGCATGTTTGAAGGAAAATAATGGTGCAACTCTGGCATGCTATCAAATCAGTCATTTGCTTACAAATTTACACAACTTTTTTTGTGTTGGCTTTTAACCTTCGGCTCTGCACAAATAGAACAAAGTGAGGATATGTTACAGTTATGTGCAAATGTATGGAGCCGTCATATAATTTGCATCATTTTTCATACACTTGAACTTTTGGACTCAATAAGCGCAATATAATCAGTGTGAATATAATCAAATTATATATTATTTTAATCTTAGAAATGTATTCTTTTTGTGATGTTGGTATATTGTTTATGAGTTGAGACTTGCTAGTTACGTATTACTATGTTTACGAGTTGAGACTTGCTAGTTACGTATTACTCTCACTCAATGATATCTGCTCTGGATTACTGAAATAACAAAAGGTAATCGGTGTTAATTCTTTCTCTCAAGCCAATGTGCATAATTCTTTTAATTTTTTTTAAATGTTCGTCATTTTTATTTCCCTAGCTGTGTAAGTTCAGTCAGTTTTGACATTTTAAGCATTCATTTTTAGAAATAGCAATTAGTGATAATAAAATTCACATTTAGCACTGCTTAGCGGTGTAACAGCCAGAGTATTGCATTTAAATGCTAGCAAATAAAAAACAGATAAAGGAAATTCTCAGCATTAAAATGATACCAAGTTTTTGTATTCTTGTTCTTTTTTAAAGCAAATTACAACTGGCTATATTACTTTTAGAAATGCTATATTGTAGAGGTGGCACTATACTTTTGCACATAACTGTATGTCAAACTAACCCGTTTTAGATAGAAAGAATGTCGTAGTGTGAAGGAGCAAATAGCCTCACAGCATTAAAACCAAGGTTTTAAACAAATCTTTGTCGATTTTACGATATTTTACTTGTATATTTATTGGCGCCACTATTAATAACGGAAATTGCCTGTTGTGTCACCAAGGAAGAGGGAAGTGTGAAACGGCTGAGCTGCTTATATCATCTTGTTGCGTATATCAATTCATCGTTTCCCCTGCCCAAAGTTTAATTGAGCAATAGCAGAGTATTCAAGTCTTTGTAATCATTGTACAGCAATAACATTTGAGGTGTCTACATCATTTGCTAACAGATTTCATAAGGCTAGTATTTATATGACACACAAAAGATAAAGCAGTAAACAGGTTCAAAATATGGGAATGCTGTTAGTTAACAGGAGTACATGTGCTTTCTGTGAGAAGCATCTTAAATACAAGAAGGACAGTATCAGCAAAGTTAAAAACATGACTCAACTGATGTGAATATGGTAGTTGGTAGGCAGAGGAGTTAACTCTCAATTGGCTAGGTTGAGTCTGGTTGACACAGCATCACAGAGTCTTACAGGGCGGGGTAAAGCAATTCCGGCTATGATTTTATGTATTCTAGAGAGGTAATAGCTCACAGCTAATATTTATGTAGCCCTTTACTGTCAGAGGATCTGATGGAGGTCATATTAAAAGGTCGTATGAAAAGCTAAGAAAAAATGTGTAACAAAAAGAGAAAAAGTATGAAATACATAAGGGAAAGAGAGAAGGTATGAAATACATAAGGGAAAGAGAGAAGATATGGAATACATAAGGGGAAGAGAGAAGATATGGAATACATAAGGGAAAGAGAGAAGGTATGAAATACATAAGGGAAAGAGAGAAGATATGGAATACATAAGGGGAAGAGAGAAGATATGGAATACATAAGGGAAAGAGAGAAGATATGGAATACGTAAGGGAAAGAGAGAAGATATGGAATACATAAGGGGAAGAGAGAAGATATGGAATACATAAGGGAAAGAGAGAAGATATGGAATACGTTAGGGAAAGAGAGAAGGTATGAAATACATAAGGGAAAGAGAAAAGATATGGAATACATAAGGGGAAGACAAAGTATATTCCACGTTTTTGACTTGGGTTCATTACAAACTCATTAAAGTGTGCTAAAAAAATTGGCTGCCAGAATCTTCAAGGAGTACATTACCAGAAAATTAAATTAGTTTCATTGTAGGTAATTACTAAAAAAGTTAATTCACTCGACAAACAACACTTATAAGGTTGTCTTGAAATATACTCGCTTTCATAAAACTACCCCGTGTATCCAGTTGGTGAGTAGCCACCATTTTACTACCTATGCAAGGTCTTACGAAAACTTGGGTCTAACCCGTAAGCATGCATGCAATTGACTAGCCATTAAAATGGAAACGTGTTAAAGGCCATGCCGGCATAGTCAGAGCATTAAACACTATTAGCATATGTGACATATATGGAAAACATAAAATGCCTTGTTTAAGCTATTGGAATTGTGGCTTCTCGCAATTTGTGGAATGCGAATGAAATATTTTCTTTCAATTGTTTAAAGTATTTGTATAACGAAGCCATCATTCGTATGATAGTCGAGCAATACAGGCAGTCAAACCTTACAGAGCGTCTAACGATACGAAGTCAAACGATATAGTCAAGCAGTACAGATAGTCAACCAGTCAAACGATACAGATAGTCGAACAGTGCAGATAGTCGACCAGTACAGTCAGTTGAACAGTGCAGACAGTTCAACAGTACAGATAGTCAAACAGTACAGATAGTGGAACAGTGCAGACAGTTCAACAGTACAGATAGTCAAACAGTACAGATAGTTGAACAGTGCAGACAGTTCAACAGTACAGATAGTCAAACAGTACAGATAGTTAAACAGTAGCGATATTCGAAGCATTATCGGTGAGTAAAGTGCAATAGTTTTGTTGTAGTTAAACTTGTGTGTGTACAAAATCTGTATTAGTCTAGAAAACTACATACTTGTAGTTATTATCTTTATCACAGGAACTATGAAAGCTTCTACATGTGCTGTTATTGGTGGAATTGCCTTAGTGGCAGCAGCAAGTGGAGCCCTGCTGTATTACAAAAGACGAAATGCCAAAGGGTCACTTCAGTATGTATTAAATTTATGTTTAGCTAGCTCCTGCAAATTGCTGATTGCCAGCTCCTACTAATTGCTTATTGCTAGTTCCTGCTAATTGTTTATTACTAGTTCATGTTAATTGCTTATTGCTAGTTCCTACTAATTGCCTATTGCTAGTTCCTGCTAATTGCTTATTGCTAGTTCCTGCTAATTGCTGATTGCTAGCTGGTGCTACTTGCTTATTGCTAGAGTGTTGTTTGTCGCTTCACCTGTTAACCATTATTGACTATCTGGAACGCCTGACTTGACCAGTTTATCTCATCTGTGTGTGTTCGCTAGCTATAAGTCCATAGCAAAAGCAGGCTGCCCCTTGATGACCCTGGTTTGTGTTTAACTCTTGTAGGGAGCCTCGTTTCCAAAACACGGAACAACGAAAATGGCCAAGAAAAGCGAATTCGATTGCTGAAATAAAAAGCATTAGAGCACAGGAAATAAAAAGTGAGTCAGAACGTCAAAGATGGTGAGAAAAAGATAAGTTCTGTGCAATCTTTGTTTAAAATTATTGGTAATAATGGATGTATTTTTCCATTAGTAGACTTCTCACGGTGACTGACTTCATCTAACCTCGAATAGATCTTTGTTGAGAAGGATATAGAGAAGACACGAACCATACACAGTTATCGATTTTTTTAGTAACAATATAGATGCAATAGCTAGGGCTAGCTTACCGGTGCTAGTATGTATACGTATAGGTGTAAGTAACTTCAATTTAGGTTGACAGCTTAGTTATGGCTTGTTTAAAATCTCAAATAAACTTTGTCGAGGCTAACCATGTCCGCGTAAAAGACTCCATTAAAAGTCCACCTTGATACCAATTTTGTTTAATAATAATTTGGATTCAAAACTTCAGTTTTGATACTAGAAAAGGCCTAACTGAAGTAGACTAGTAAAGACCATTTTGTAGTTTTCTTACCCAAACTATGCTATGTGTATACGAGTCAAGCAAGATTTTTTAATATCTAGTGATATAATAACTATGTTAAATGTTTTAGAATACGGAACACCATTATAGACAGTCAGCCAAAATGAGCCAGCTGCAGCAAAAAAACAACTACAAAAAAGTTACCAGCAGCAAAATAAGACAGAGCCAACTGCAAGCAGTTACAGAGGGTGAAAGTCAACAGGAAGTGGCTATGGTGGGTCAGAGTTAACAAAAAGTGGCTATAGTGGATCTGAGTCAGCTAGAAGTGGCTATAGTGGGTCAGAGTAAGCAGAAAGTGGCTATAGTGGATCAGAGTCAACAAGAAGTGGCTATAGTGAGCCAGAATCAACAAGAAGTGGCTATAGTGGATCAGAGTCAACAATAAGTGGCTATAGTGGATCAGAGTCAACAAGAAGTCGCTATAATGGATCAGAGTCAACAAGAAGTGGCTATAGTGGATCAGAGTCAACAAGAAGTCGCTATAATGGATCAGAGTCAACAAGAAGTCGCTATAGTGGATCAGAGTCAACAAGAAGTGGCTATAGTGAGCCAGAATCAACAGGAATCAACAAGAAGTGGTTATAATGGATCAGAGTCAACAAGAAGTGGCTATAGTGGATCAGAGTCAACAAGAAGTCGCTATAATGGATCAGAGTCAACAATAAGTGGCTATAGTGGATCAGAGTCAACAAGAAGTCGCTATAATGGATCAGAGTCAACAAGAAGTGGTTATAATGGATCAGAGTCAACAAGAAGTGGCTATAGTGGATCAGAGTCAACAAGAAGTCGCTATAATGGATCAGAGTCAACAATAAGTGGCTATAGTGGATCAGAGTCAACAAGAAGTCGCTATAATGGATCAGAGTCAACAAGAAGTGGCTATAGTGGATCAGAGTCAACAAGAAGTGGCTATAGTGGATCAGAGTCAACAAGAAGTGGCTATAGTGGATCAGAGTCAACAATAAGTGGCTATAGTGGATCAGAGTCAACAAGAAGTCGCTATAATGGATCAGAGTCAACAAGAAGTGGCTATAGTGGATCAGAGTCAACATAAAGTGGCTATAGTGGATCAGAGTCAACAAGAAGTCGCTATAATGGATCAGAGTCAACAAGAAGTCGCTATAATGGATCAGAGTCAACATAAAGTGGCTATAGGGGATCAGAGTCAACAAGAAGTGGCTATAGTGGATCAGAGTCAACAATAAGTGGCTATAGTGGATCAGAGTCAACAAGAAGTGGCTATAGTGGATCAGAGTCAACAATAAGTGGCTATAGTGGCTCAGAATCAACCAGAAGTGGTTATAATGGATCAGAGTCAACAAGAAGTGGCTATAGTGAGTCAGAGTCAACAAGAAGTGGCTATAATGGGTCAGAGTCAACAGAAACTGGTTATAATGGATCAGGGTCAACATAAAGTGGCTACAGTGGGTCAGAGTCAGCTGGAAGTGGCTATAGTGAGTCAGGGGGAACAAGAAGTCGCTATAGTGAGCCAGAATCAACAAGAAGTGGCTATAATGGATCAGAGTCAACATAAAGTGACTATAGTGGGTCAGAGTCAGCTGGAAGTGGCTATAGTGGATCAGAGTCAACAAGAAGTGGCTATAGTGAGTCAGGGTCAACATTAAGTCGCTATAGTGGGTCAAAGTCAAGAGGAAATGGCTATAGTGGATCAGAGTCAACAAGAAGTGGCTATACTGGGTCAGTCAACAAGAAGTGGCTATAGGGGATCTGAGTCAGCTAGAAGTGGCTATAGTGGGTCAGAGTCAGCAGAAAGTGGTTATAGTGGATCTGAGTCAACATAAAGTGGCTATAGTGGATCAGAGTCAACAAGAAGTGGCTATAGTGGATCTGAGTCAGCTAGAAGTGGCTATAGTGGATCAGAGTCAACATAAAGTGGCTATAGGGGATCTGAGTCAGCTAGAAGTGGCTATAGTCGGTCAGAGACAGCAAGAAGTAGCTATAGTGGGTCAGAGTCAGCAGAAAGTGGTTATAGTGGATCAGAGTCAGCTGGAAGTGGCTATAGTGGGTCAGAGTCAACAGAAAACGGCTGTAGTGGGTCAGAGTCAACAGGGAGTGGCTATAGTGGGTCTGAATCAACAAGAAATGGCTTTAGTAGGTCCGAATCAACAGGAAGTGGCTATAGTGAGTCAGAATCAACAGGAAATGGCTGTAGTGGGTCAGAACCAACAGAAGTGGCTATAGCGGATCAGAGTCAGCAGGAAGCATACCAAAGCTACAGAAGGCCCAATGTAAATAGCAAGTCAACACTTATGTCAAGGTTTAATGCAACAGAGTGAACTCGCCAGGTCCAAAAGTGATGATATGCATGATTCCGCCGGAATAAAATAAATTCTTCGGTGTCACCTGTCAGATGTTATTTTCCAGAGTTTGAATGAGCTAACGAGAACGCGCAAGTCTTTCCTCTCAGAAGTTTAGCTTGGCACATTTGCCTCATTTATGTCTGCTTAATGGTTTTAGTTGACTTGAGTCGGCTCACCAAAGTCAGCTCAGTGATGGCAGCTTATCAGTACCAGTTCAATAGAGTGAGCGTTCGAAAACAAGAGCACCAAAGTTCACACATCCTAATCAATCAATTAGGTTTGACTCGCTAGGGTTAGCTTGCCAAAGGTCAAGTCACCAAGGTCAGCCAGCCAGAGTCACTTTATATTCACATTATATTATTACATCATCATATTATCACATATTATCATTTCATTTATTGACAATTCATTAAATCTATAATGTATTGTCAAACATATTTTAATTCTATGTTAAATTATATAATACATTGAGCCTCTATTAAAGAGAATTTGCTACAGTTACACCGATACATTGCATGCTGGTGTCTGGCCACCATGAGTTTCATATATGGCAGAATGGTAAGCAGTTAAAGTTTACAAATGAAGCGAAAACTGCTGCAAAGAGATTACTAGGCACTGAAACTCTCTGGTTCTTTATTAACAGTTCACTGATGACACAGGCATTGCTGAAAGGCATGACAAAAAAAACAATTTGAGGTCAGATTAAACCTTGAAATGCTAGCTCTTTTGTAGAAAAATAAATCTACAAACAAATGGCACACTTTTTTTGTGTTCCAATATAGTGGTTGTTGTATAGATGATGATAATGCACAATGCAAGCTCTGATTCAATTAGGCTACTTGGCTCATTGAGCAGGTATGACAAGTCTGGTCATTGAGTAGGTATGACAAGTCTGAGCACTGAGTAGATATGGCTCGTCTGAGCACTGGTTAGATATGGCTGGTCTGGTCACTGAGTAGATATGGCTGGTCTGATCACTGGGTAGATATGGCTGGTCTGATCACTGAGTAGACATGACTGGACTGGTCACTGAGTAGATATGGCTAGTCTGATCACTGGGTAGATATGGCTGGTCTGATCACTGGGTAGATATGGCTGGTCTGATCACTGAGTAGACATGACTGGACTGGTCACTGAGTAGATATGGCTCGTCTGAGCACTGGGTAGATATGGCTGGTCTGGTCACTGAGTAGATATGGCTAGTCTGGTCACTGGGTAGATATGGCTGGTCTGATCACTGAGTAGACATGACTGGACTGGTCACTGAGTAGATATGGCTCGTCTGAGCACTGGGTAGATATGGCTGGTCTGGTCACTGAGTAGATATGGCTAGTCTGGTCACTGGGTAGATATGGCTGGTCTGGTCCCTGAGTAAATATGGCTAGTCTGGTCACTGGGCAGATATGGCTGGCCTGGTCACTGAGTAGATATGGCTAGTCTGGTTACTGGGTAGATATGACTGGTCTGGTCGCTGACTAGATATGGCTGGTCTGATCACTGAGTAGAACTGACTGGACTGGTCACTGAGTAGATATGGCTAGTCTAGTCACTCAGTAGATATGGCTGGTCTCGTGACTGACTAGATGTGGCTGATCTGATCACTGAGTAGATATGGCTGGTCTGGTCACTGAGTGGATATGGCCGGACTGGTCATCGATTTTGATTAAATGCATTTTACGCTAATGTACAACTGATAACTTATACACCATTCTCTCAACACAATGACCAACGGTATTCCTTCCCAAGCCCATATTCGCTGGGACGGCTGGGTGGGGTGAGCTGCCTCAACTTTTAGGGATTTTCAGCGGCTAAGTGATCTTGTGAGACTTTGTTAAGACTTGGAAACTGAACTTTATTGCTCATAGTGGGGGTATAAAAGAAGACCCTCAAACTTGCATTTTCCTTATCATATAAAACTTAATCAACGTAGAATCAAAACATCGACGAGGAGCACTTTGGAGCAGGCTGGCCTAAATAATCTTCTAATATTACACGTATATAAAAATGTTGAAATAGATACAGAATCCGTCGTGAAAGATTTATGCCATGGACACATTGGCAGAACTAGAGCTATTGCAATAAAGAAGTAATAGCTTTTGTTCTATCAATGTCCCTTACAGAAATCTGTAGTGTCATGAGTTTTATATCGTTCGTTGAATAAAGAAAAAGGTTTTGCCTACCATTAACCATAAACAATATATTCATGTAGATTTTGATGCTTACAATTAATTGCATTTATGCATACATTGAGGGTTGTTGACGCTTAAAAGGTTCAGAGCTTAGGGGCGCTACCCCAAACCTCATTGGGGGCTTACACCGCCCCCCAAACCCCCAGGTGTTCATAACTAGTTGCCACCCCAACTTACAAATAGGGAATATAGGCCTGCTCCTTTCGACAGCCACCCACTTTTCAATGCATCAACAGGTGAAGTGTGTTTTTGTTTTTCTAGCAGTTGTTTCCTCCGTCAGCGTGAAACACCATCAATGAAGTCATCAACTCTAGTACGGTTTTGGTGCTACCTGCCGGTTTTATTTCTGTAGAATGTACCAGATAGGAACTAACTAAATATTTTTTTCTGTACTGAAACTCAGCCCAACTAGTTCCCACAAAAAATAGCTAATTACAAATATGTAAATATAGTTGGGTTGCCACAAGCAACTTTCATGCAATTTTTTTAACAATGAGGGTACAAGGTCGTGGGTTAAACACATAGACCAGGGCGTTCATAACTTTACACATCAGACCTACAGGTGATATCAAATGCAAAAGTTTAATGTAAAAATGAAACGCAAAAATTAACTTTTCTTATGCCATTGTACATTGCCTTCTATTTATTCCGACTAAACACTATTATGTGCGTGCGCGCCTTGTTTGTGTTGTTTGTCTGCATTGTTTAGCGTGTTGGTTAGTAGAGACACTGGTTGAGCAATTGTGCATGGTCCAATTTAAAAAGCAGTTTGTCTTGATTTATAATGCAAGCATATACAGTAAGCATGTAATGCAAGCACTTACCAAAGTAAAATACCTCACAAGCACCACTAGAAAGATTTATAAATTAGAGCTTCGTGATTCAATTGTTTGGTGGCGATTTTGAAGGTAGACGACTTGAAAACTGACAAGTTTTTTAAATAATATTCATTTATCTACCTATTTATAGACAAATCGTTATGTATCGGGATTCGTCCATAAATAGAATCGATATTGTAACTTTGCAATATCGATTTTTAGAAATCGTGAAGTTTTATTATAAATAAGGCAAACAGCTTATTGTGGCTTTATTGATATATCAATGTAGAGCCGATGTGATTTTGAAGATTTTATTGATATATACTATAATTATATACAATGTAGTAAAGTGAAATATCAAAGTAGATATTGCAGATCTGTATGAACTATCACATTCCAATGCTAGTAATTACCATCTTAGCTAAAGACCTAAAGACAAACTAAACAAAATCCTTCTTCGCTTTCAGTTGACTTTTTGTTACGCTAATCATCTCATACTTTGCAAATATTAAGTAGGCGATGGACACTGCTATAATGCTGAGTTGTCTGCTTTAGGCTACGAGTGAGACAAGTTTAGCAAACGATCCGCAGAAAACCTATTTCAGTTTTTGTAAATTATGTTAACAACAGTGTTAGGATTACCAAGAACTCCATTTTGGAATTCCCAAGCACTCTATCTTGGCATTACCAAAAACCTTATTTTGGAATTTCCAAGAACTTCATCTTGGAATTACCAAGAACTCCATCTTGAATTCACCATATCTTTAATAATAAAAGCATAAAGTGTAGATACATAAGTTTTTTAACTGGACAGGAATTGCACTAAATGCACAAAGAGTGTTAGTGACAAGATGAGGGAGACCTGATGCTCATGTAGATACATGATTGAACTGGACCTGTTTCTCATTTCTTTTTTCAGCAGATCTACAATATAAAATCAAGGTCATTAGTTGTATGCTAAACATGCTTACAAGGAATAGATGACGACTCCGACGCTACATACTTAATAAACGATTGAGTCATTAATCACTTTTTTTATAGCGGAAGAGCATCTTCACAGAGCAAACATGATTGCGAGTGACCATTCCACTAAGTTCATTAGGAACATCTGATGGTGTTTCGGCAACTACACTATTTAAATGTATTTTACTGATGCAGCTACTTGAGAATACATAAGCAATTGTTCCTGGCAAATTCAGCATTCATTGCAGTCAACAATCATCAAGTTTACACAATGTTTTACAATCTCAGATAATGAGATATTTAGTGGTTTTACATCAGTGAATATCTCACCGGTGTAAAATCTGTGTTTCAAATGTTTCACACTGAAATATTTTGCCCCTCTTTACTTTATACAATTTGATAGCTTCTAGACCTCTAGAGCCATTTATACTATATTTTAAAGGTTGACTTGCAACAAAATTCACATTACAGTTATTTGGTATCAAAAGATTCACCATGTCTTACTCTGTTGTGTTGTAAGTGCCAAATATGTGGAAGTGTGATTACAAGCTCTTAAAAGCTCAAAAACGAAAAGCCGCCGTAGATTGGAATCTCTTTATTTCGATGATGTAACCACGGAATTTGGTTATCGTCTTGTCACGTATGTTCCAATAAAAAGCTCAATATAAAACTTATCGTAGTACTAGTTTATGACAAACACTTCGAGTTTTACCGAAGACCCCGTATCAAATATAGATGCTCGCTACTTTACAGTTTTGTTTCGGCCTGGTCTAATCGGCAAGTCCTAATCTGATCATGTGACTCAATACTTCGCAAATAATTTCTGCAGCACTTTTCGATTATCACAAGTGACCAACAGGCTCGTCATGATTACCAGACAATGATATGTACTCCTTCAAGCTAAGGCTAAAAAATTGGATGAATTTTTACGGTAAGTTATAAGATATCAGTGCTAAAAGTGACAGCATTACAATGACGATAAAACAGACGCGTAAGAACAATAGACATAGTTTTATTGAAAGCGTGAAGTAAATTTATGAAAATATTTCGACGAATAAGGTTGCAAGAAAGTGTAAACAGAAACCATCTCTCACAACTACATCACATTTGAGCCGTTTTGGAAAGGGAATCCAAACTACGGCGGTCTCGTGTGGCTGCGATTTTCTGTTCATTTTTGAGCTTTTAAGAGCTTGTGATCACCTTTCCACATATTTTGCACCTACAACACAACAGAGTAAGACATGGTGAATCTTTTCATATCAAATAACGGTAATGTGAATTTTGTTGCAAGTCAACCTTTAAGGAAAATGTTAATGAAATCATGTCTCACAATTGATATCTGTTGTCTATATACCAGGTATCTTTTCAGTTTTAGGAAACGATCAGCTGCAAGATGTTATTTAGGCTTGAACCACATGGGCAATTAGGATCAGGTTTTTGAGAGAATAATATTAGTTACTATTTCTATATATTTTAATTGCGACTTTCTGTATGGTTTAATAGCAACTTTCTATACGCTTCAATGTTGATTTTCTATATGTTTTAATAGCGATTTTCCACATGTTTTAATAGCGACTTTACATATGCTTTAACATCGTCTTTGTATATGGTTTAATATTAACTTTCTACATTGTACATGGTTTAATAGCGACTTTTTATTTTTTCAATAGCGATAATTTAGCATTATGTGTTGTTTATAAATACAGTAGACACTCCTATAACATATACCTCCTATAACGTAAATTCCAAATAACGTAAAGAATGTATGTATAAAGTTTTTGTTTCATACTCCGTAAAAAATTCCATATAATATAAAGTGTCAGTTTGGGGCAAGTTCTCAAATTCGATTTAAATGGTAACTCATCTCGCAGCGCTTGCGAGAGAAAAATGACATGCAAATAACATTTTATCTATTATATATACAACTTTCATGACATTCTAGTTTGTAGTGATAGATCGTCAGATGTGTCGACAAAGCAGAGAATAAATAGCTACATAATTTGTTTATAAATACTTAAAGACGATCCATACAATGGTGCAGGTGTTACAGCGTCGATCTACCAATCTGAATGTCACGAGTTGGAGTACAGTCGAAAGTTATCTTTTATCCTAACCTTAACCCCTAGTTGCAGATAGATGACAAACAGGTAGTACCGCTCTTTTTATAGTAAAAATACGTTTTGTTTTAGTGCAGACAAAAGTAAAATATTTGTTATTAGTTTTACTTTACAGAACAGACTTTGCTGTTTTTAAAAAAGAAGCAAACCATTGAGAATGAACGCCAAATATGTATGACTTATTGTAAAATTACCACAATCATAGTCTATAAAGCCAATGAGATTGATCAGAAAAAGGAGAATAGTTGTCGATGCAAACTAATAATACTGACATTTCAGTACACCCCACAAATTAAAAAGTCAAGTCAAGTTTTTCCATTTTCTATGGACAAAGGGGTGAGTTTGGAAAGATCTTGAAATGGTGTAGGCAATTTGTATGTATCTTACTGTTCTTATAACATACGATCCCTATAACGCCAACGCTAATGGAACAAATTATTTACGTTGTAAGAGCGCCTACTGTACATACATACGATATGATCTAATATAAAGAAGAAAACGACACCCAATTTTTATTTCATATATAGAAATGGGCAACAGAGCTGAACAGCTGTTAGAGTAAAGGTACGCACACTAGGGCGAATGGGATACAAAAGGGAAGCGATGCGACAAAGCCGCAAGTGCAAGACTATGGCCTTTTCAGAGCGTTCAAACATGTCTGATTTTGGCTGCGACCTCTTGCGCGCTATTGGCTGTTCCAAGGTCATAGACCGCAAAAACTGCAAGCGTGGTCATACCAAACACTAGTGTATTAATAATAACTAACTAATTAATTAACAATAGTAGCGTGATCAGATATGGAAGAACAACTCATTGCGCTAGTAAGAGAGAGTCCATGCCTCGATAATCAAAGACACACAAATTATAAAAGAGAAGATATCAAGAGGAATGACTGTCGAGAAATCGCAAAAGAGTTAAAGCTAGCTGATGAGTAAATAAATCATAATAATAATTAATATATTTTAATTCAAATTTAAATTAATGCGAATTACATCACTATATCACTATCACTACATAACTAACGCTCTGATGGACACGAATGATATCGCACCAAGTGTGCTTAGAGATGACGTTCGTTTGACGCCTCAGCCGCTACAACTTCGCTTAATTCGCTTTTAGTGATCTCGCACCTTAAGATATACATAAAAGCAATGAACTCTAACACGTAAGTGCGGCACTTTACACTTTTCATACCTGATTGCAGTTTTTCTGGTGGTAGAGAAGTTAAATATTGACCTTCTCGAGGCGGCTGGTCTCCAGGCATTTTCAAGTCAGATCTCTTGAGGTTTACGTTGAACTTTGCAATTGTCTTCTCCTTCGATATGCAAGCGTATATACCAGCATCTTTTTTATTAACATTCTCTATGTGAAGTTCTGAACGAGCGACTTCATCTTTCACATTGTTCACGATCAGAATGCCCGTCTTTGTGTTCGAATCTACCATCTGGCCATCCTTTAAATATAACAGTGCACAATTACATAAATTAGGTTGTTTTGGTTGGTATGCTATATATTTAAAGTTGGTTTTTATTGCCATTCAACAAAAATTAGTATACAAGAATAAATAACATGATTAACCCTTGGAACCCTGACGACTGTTATACTAGCATTTACATGGTTTTGTTTGCAAATTCCGTTACCAAGTAACAACGCAAACCAATCAAATTAATTCTTACATAGAGTGTTAGAAAGGAAATTTGATTTCCTTTTTTACCATTTTCGAATGTGGTTATAAAATTCCTTCATTGTTATAACAATTTTAGTGGGAAGATATCAACAAAAAAATTCCATTTGACTCATTTATGTGATGCTAACTATAATTTTGCTGATGATTGAAATCAGAACACGAAGGCAAGGTAATCATAACGAATTTCACGCAAAAATTTATGTAGAAAAATAAGATTACAACGTTTAACCAGCGACCAGTCCCTGTTTTGTATCAGTCAGTTTTATTTGTTCTTATGGATTTTATTTTCAATTTATTTTATTCTTAAATTTTACTAACGTTTACCGCAGAGACTGGCCTTTGGTTAAACGTTGTAATCTTATTTTTTTCTACATAAATTTTTGCGCAAAATTCGTTATGATTACCAATGGAGTGACCGCCATAACATCTCAGCCAAGCCGCATAGACGGAAGAGAACAACTCCCTATAAGTGCAGCTGATGCATCAGGTGCAGTACGTCTTGTGACAAGCTGTTGTGTTGCTCGCCCGCTCGACGGGGGAACAACTCCGCAAAAACAACAGTTTGTCAAGACAGGCTAACCCCCACCATACAACATTAATTCATTCCAATGTTGGCATCGTAAGATGAAAATATTGTACAGAAGAGTATATAAATCCAAAGCAATTATCTAATACAAACGCCCTCTGGTAGAAAACACCAAAATTTTATATACCCACTGTACATATTAGAAATTACCCTAGGACACTTATATTTCGCTAGTATTCAGTTTCGTGAGTAGCACACAGAGTAAAATTTCGCTGCAACTTAATTTCGCAGCTCTGATGAGTGCGAAAATATAGTGATGTAAAGATAAATGCAGAAATCATTATTAGATTCCTCAGGTCCAGTTCACTAGTAACAAATTTTTTTTCATTTTGGGACTAGTTTGTAATTGTGAACCGCAGGTAGAAATGTGTGGGCGAGATCGATAATGCAAATTGATCGCTTGCTGCCATTTGTTTCTTGGACTATCAATGATCAAAGCTATTTAATTTCACATTTTTGCTCGTTAGCGTAGTTTCACTCGTGAAATTTTCGCGAGAGGATGACTCCGCGAAAACGCGAAAGTTAGATGACGCGAATACATAAGTGTTCTAGGGTAGTAACAAAATGGTATGTTAGCCTTAGTAACTATAGTTACCTACAGAAACTTTAGTGTATTTAGTGGTTATGATCTACGATAAATGTAACGTTACCATATACAGTACGTACGTGGGGAGTTCTTACCTTTGAGACAGACGTATAACATAAACTTTGAATAACTTGAAAAAATCTAGCTCACTAAACACATACTTAAAGATAAGTTCAAGGATGTATTTTAGTAAACTAAACTTTAATTTTTTCATCGTCTCAATTTTTATTATCTGTTTTCCCTGTTTATTTTGACTATAACTTATAATGAATAATGCTGAACTGAGAAAGAACGAATGCCTGAAAGTATCTCTTTCAGGCATTGTGAGAAGAATTTCGGTAGATAGAATATCAGCATCTTTGTTATTTCGAAGTATTCAGCACACCAACTGTCAAATTTAAATTTCGAGAGACATTCTTGTCGATGTCACGTCGAAAAACATGCCGTATGGAGGGGATGAAAAAACATCGTGTTCCATATCGTAAGGCAATAAACCATAAAACAGGGAGGTCATAACTTGGGGTCCACTGCACTCACTATTTAAAAATCTCATTTTTATGAGATTTACTCTTAAAAATCTCCTATGCTAAGCCAATGAAGCACACATACCTTGTACCAAATTATCAGGTTGTGGTCGACATATTGCAGCTGGCCTCTCCTGTAGCCTACATTCGTCGTGTTGCAAGCAATTTGTAGGCTCTCTCCCTGGCGCAGTTCGTGGAAAGTCAGGCCCTCTTCCAATTGCGTCATTGTTGTGAGTATTGGACCATCTCTTGAAGCTGAGAAATGGTCAACAGGAGTTGTATCGCTAGCGTAACATATCCTAATAGTTATTTAACTCTTTCGCTACCAAACCAATTTTTTACCTGGACGTGATTAAATATTCGGTAAAACCAAATAATTGACAGGCGCATGCATTTAAGTTGTTATGAATTCTGAACCACGAGGTCAATAAAAATGTTTTGATACCAATTAATCAGCATAAAATCTGACATCAGCTGATGCCATAAAAACGCTACAAACGTGCTGCAAAATGAGCTTGGACAGTTTTTAGCTCCTTTCACTACTACCATGAATAACAAGCTGAAGCAAGTGCCGAGTCAGATGAGTTATCACTATTACTGTAGCTTACGGTATTATTATTATTGCTAAAAGTAAAATAATCATTGGCCATATGCCAACACTGTGTTGAACCACACTACGTATGTAGCTCGTTAGCCTGTCTTGACAAGCTGTTGTTTTTGCGTAGTTGTCCCCCCGTCGAGCGGCGAGCAACAACAGCTTGTCACAAGACGTACTGCACCCGATGCATCGGCTGCACTTATAAGGAGTTATTCTCTTCCGTCTATGCGGCTTGGTTGCGATGTTATGTCGGTCGCCCCATTGGTAATCATAACAAATTTTGCGCAAAAATTTATGTAGAAAAAAAAACAAGATTACAACGTTTAACCAAAGACCAGTTTTTGTGATAAACTTTAGTAGAACTTAAGAATAAAATAAACTTAAAATAAAATCCATTAGAACAAATAAAACTGACTGATACAAAAATAGAAATAAAACTGACTGAGTGCACAAATAACGACATGTTTAGTCGCTGTTGTTGCCTAAGTTCTCAAGTTCTACTAAAGTTTACCGCAGAGACTGGTCACTGGTTAAACGTTATAATCTTATTGTTTCTACAAAAATTTTTGCGCAAAATTCGTTATGATTACCAATGGAGCGACCGACATAACATCGCAACCAAGCCGCATAGACGGAAGAGAATAACTCCTTATAAGTGCAGCCGATGCATCGGGTGCAGTACGTCTTGTGACAAGCTGTTGTTGCTCGCCGCTCGACGGGGGACAACTACGCAAAAACAACAGCTTGTCAAGACAGGCTAGTAGCTCATGATACCAAATAAGTTAACTTCAGACTATAGGAGTATCGAAACAGGTACAGTTTTTTTCATCAGTGCAGAACAATAATTCTTTGAACGTGAAAGAACAATTAAATTTTCATCATGCTCAGTGTCGAATGATTATTTTTTATTTGCAAAAAAATTTACAAGACGGTAGTAATTTTTAAATGAGAAGTTATTTTTTGTGAGAAAGTTTATGGTCGTTTGGCAGGCTTGCAGGAAATGCTGGCCAATAACTGGTCCTCGACTAGCAATCTTGAAATGCAATTTTTTTTCACATCTGACGTAAAATTTGAGCCAATATTTGTCTCGACATACAAAACAACTTCTAACACACCTATGAAATTTTTCGAAACAATGCATTTCTATAAATCAGGACATATCGTAAAACCTCTATTTGAATGCCACCTTCATTTGACTGCCTGCCACTATAGGGAAACAGTTGAAAACTAGAGCGCCATATTGTCCAAATAGAGGCGTTACAGTACAGACAATTATCTTTTCAACTGGTTTACTTTTGCATTGTTTGAATAACATCAAACAGTTTTTCATGCTTTTACAACGTAACTCCTACAACGTAAAGTAACTCAAGTTTTCATGATTAGCCTTAACCCTTTGCGATCCACTACCGAACTTTGTCAGTTTACGAGCAATGTCTCAGCATACCAAAACCGAAAAAACCAACATTTTTCCGTTTTCGATAGACCTTTTTAAAACGTTTTATTTATTTTAAAAACTACGTTAAATTTTAAAATTAATAATTTGAGCAATTTCAGTAAGTTTTTTACTACTGTTTTGAGGCTATAAATAATAAATTTTATGCGCATGTGGAAAGAGAACACGTTGTAGAGATTTGATATTTCTTTATGGAAAGCTGATCAACATGGACGGACGTGATTATTTGAGCTCGGCAAAAGAAATTTGTTTAGAGGATGATATCAACTGGTTCGAAAGTGAAGAAGAGGATTTCAGGTCAGAAGAATGTGGGGAAGACTATGAAAGTAAAAAAGAAGATCCACAGAGTGAATCTGATGGCGAAAGTGAGAGTGAAACGACCAACGTTGAACCTGGAAGTAATTTCGGATTTCAAAGAGGAGCTGATCTAAAACCAAAATAACTGCATTTTGATGAGAGCTTGGCAGGTGTACAAAGTCGAATTACTGGACAGATAAGTATTTTCAATTATTTACAGCTTTTTATTACATCGGCCATCATGAATGTTATAGTTAACGAAACAAATAGATATGGCCTTCAAAAACATGGCGATGCATGGGAGTCTGTCGATGGCAAAGATATTTGGCGAGTTTTTGGTTTAGTTTTGCTCATGGGTATTGTCAAGAAGCCTACTTTGTTGTCGTATTGGTCTACCAATCCGTTAATATCAACGCCAATGTTTAGTAAAATGATTTCGAGGAATAAGTTTTTAATGGTTTTGAACAGTTTGCATTTCACTGACAATTCGGAAAACCCTGCTGGCAATAAGTTGTTCAAGCTAGGAAATCTTTTAGCCATGATATCTGACCGGTTATCTTCTGTTTTACTGCCCGGTAAATTTATATCTATAGATGAAAGCTTGCTGGCTTGGAAAGGACGGCTCAGTTTCAGGCAGTATATTCCATCTAAAAGATCTAGATTTGGAATAAAGCTATTTGCTCTCTGTGATGCTGTCTCTGGCTATGTGCACAAGCTGTCTGTATACATTGGTGATGAGCGAAAACAAGCCGAAGGAACTGGTAGAGGAATCACTCACAACATAGTGATGAAATTAATGAATGGTTTGCTTAATTCGGGTCGTTGTTTATATATGGATAATTATTATAATTTGCCAGAGTTAGCAGCTGAACTTATTAAAAATAACACTAATGTTTGCAGAACTCTGCGTGCAAACAGAAAAGGTATTCCTAAAGATTTGAAAGTTTGCAATGGAAAAGCTATTAAAAAAGGTGAAACAACAAGCTTTTCTAATGGAGAAAGTATGATTGGCTGTGGAGAGATAAAAAATATATTTCTGTAATTTCAACTATGCATAAAAACTTGGATGTCGTAGATACAGGCAAAGTAAACTATAGAGGGGATAAAGTTTGTAAACCAGCTGCTATTTTGGATTACAAACAATACATGGGAGGAGTTGACAAATCTGATCAAAATTTGCATTATTATAACGCTGCGCATAAAACCATGAAATGGTACAAAAAACTATTTTTTCATTTATTAGATATTTGTGTGTACAATGCAGCCATAGTTTATAGAATCCATAGCAGTTGTAAAATAACTGACTTAGAGTTTCGACATAAATTAATTGAACAAATATTTGAATACACTGGATCTTGCCGCAAAAACACTGTTCTCCGCGCTCCAACTTCTTCCGCTCATCGATTAGTGCTAAATAGTCCAGGAAAAGGTAAACGAGCTAAATATAGAATTTGTAGGCGCTGCCCAAAGCGAGCTGATGACAACACCCGTAAGCGAGACGAAACTAGATTTAAATGCCAAGCATGTGGAGTACCTTTGTGCAAACCATGTTTTGATCCTTACCATGCTAGATAAATTTCCAAATTTTATTTAAAATAATTGAGTATATGCAAATTTTTCGTTGTGTTGCTAGCTATTGTACATACATTTGCTGAAATGTCATGATATATTGTAGTTGTTAGGCAATGGTATGTTATATTGTATTTGTTGCCCACGGCCCTCTTCAGGGCCACATCTAATCAAAAAGTTCAGTTCTCATATTGTTCTGCCATCTGGCAGAAAGATTTCTCCCTCATTTGCTGTTTCTGCTCATAATAAACGTTGCTTCCTGTCTTTTGCTGCTTCACCAAATGTGTGAATACAGGCTCACCACTCAAATCTTCTTGTGCACAACCAGTTAATCTTTGCTGGAGCATACATGCATCCGTGCGATCAGTTTATATGCAAAATTGTTACATGAATCTATAGTTTCAAGAAATACGTATAAATCTGACAGTAAAAAATAGTAACTGAATATATAGATTTGAAGTTGCAGTATTTGCAAGCTACCTAGAGAAAAATATTTCAGTCAGTAGGAAAATATCTCAGCTTTCCGATGCATTCATTGCAGTTTTATGTCAATTTGCACGAGAGTTATAGCAGAGTTTGAGGAGCCATGTCAGGTAACAGTTGCACTGCCTATCGCCATGGCGTCATGAGCATTTCGTAGGTCTGCACCCGCAATGCACAGGAGCACCTAACTCAACTTTTGATGCTCTTGGACAACCAATTTTATTTGCAAACTCTTGTAAACATATGACACCATGCGGATGCTTATCATGAACCAGTTTTGGCAGAGATATTGCTTCTAAAAATGTATTTGTTATCGAACTTTCATGGTAGAGGGGTGACAACTTCGTCAAATCTGACTTGTGAATAAAGTGTTCCCAGCCGATTTACAGGGAATATATGGCTGTTTGTTGAAAAATTTCTAAGCCTTCAAATGCATATTCATTTATAGCTCTATGCGAATTTGCATGCGAGTTATACCCTACAGGATGAAAATATTCGTAGGTTGAAAAAATTCGCGATTTCGCGAACAGTCATTTGCGCGAATTATTAAATTCCAAGAATAATTAGTTCTATTTTTAATCACAAGGGAGAATAACTACTGCATCGAATTAAAAACTAGTCGCTAGGCTAGTTTTTAATATAAATACTAAACGTAGTTGAGTTCCAAAACATTTTTAAAATCATTGCCTGGGCTTTGAGCTAACACCATTGCCAATGCATCACATTTCTTTACAAAATTATTCAAGGTTGTCACAAGATATGCAGAATGGCGTCATCGCAAAAATAGCCGCTAGGCAGAAGTATTAAACGTAGCCGAATTCCAAAACTTCTTTAAAATCATCGCCGGGCTTCGAGTTTTATTGCCATTGCATCAAACTTTACAAAATTATTCAAGATTTTTACAAGTTATTCGGCATGGCTTTGTCATCGCAAAAAATCTCTCCAGTCTTTTTACATTGAAATCAACTCCATCAATCTCTAATACCGAAGTTGAGGACAATCATGATTCTGATCTAGACATTATGGTATGTATTTGATTTGCAGTGCAGATACGCTTTTCCATAATTAACTGCATTAGTTGATTCTTTTGTTTAAAAACTGAACCCTTTCATTAAATACTTCAGCTATTGTTTTTGTACTTCCGTAACACTTATTAATATTTTTTTCTCTTTTTGTGTTCACTGCAGATTGAAAATGAAACAACCTACTTCGATTACGAAAACTAGAGACAAATAGTAATATCCATCAAGGCAGGAATATTGGCAGAGAAGCAACCAGTCAACCTAGACCCCTTCATCGACAACAACTCCTTGATATCGCTGCAGCAAACATGATTAAATTATATATTTTATCTCATGTATAGATATATTATAATTTATTACAAACTTGAGTGTACAATTAAAATATTTCAAATACAAATAAAATTTTACAAACGATGAATGGAGTAAATATAAACAGTTTAGTCCATATGGCGGTTGTCTAGCAATAAAATTAAACTGGTACTCTTGATAAGTGAATACTAGCGTGTAATGGTGCTCTCTGACTAGTTATTTGGGTAATAGCAGCTCTGTCGCTGTCACTGTCTTTGGTAAATGTTAAAGGCGATTCTTTCACTACTACATGACTGGTAAGGAAGCTATCATCAGAACTCTCCTCGTGGCTTACTATTGCAAAGTTCTGCCGGTTGGCCAAAGATTTGTGCTCGTAAAGGCGTTATTGTTTCTTTTTTAAAACAGATATATTCTCCTCGTTAGCAGCTGTGGTCATTTCTACAGCAATTTAAAGACCTCCCTGAATGATTGGTGATCTTCTAAGAATGACATCTACCACCCTTGCAATCATTGTGCTTCTGTGTATGATGAAAAATCTCTCTCGCACACTAAAACAAATAATGAAGCTGTAGGGATGGAAAAAATAAATATTGCGTTTTACCGAAGAACCAAAGTAAAATTCAACTAATTTAGTAAATGGTGTTGAAAAAACTCATTACTTACCACAAATTGTTGGTTCATCAAAGGCCTCCAAATCTATGAATATTCGTGAAAACCTCTGAACGCAGCAAAAATTTATAGCTTAGCACGATCGACCCGCACGTGTAGTTGTAAGCTAAATAGAAAACGAAACACGCAATGTGCGCACGCGTAGGGTTAATTTTATTGCTAGACGTAATAGAGTTAACTCTTCATAGAAAGTGACAGTTTTCAGCCGCGAATAAGTTAGTCCGCGAATATGCATGAAATGGCAATTTTTGTGAAATATAACTCCGCGAATAAATTCATCCTGTAGGGTAGCCAAGTTTAGACGACCATGTCAAGCCTTCATTATTCGCAGGTTGTTAGGGTCACGCGCTGAAAATTTCGAAAGGCGTTTCCACATTGCAACGGAGCTTGTAACTCCGCGTTCAATGCTCTTCGACGATCAGTTTTTTTTGTAAATTGTTGTGAACATATGAATCTATGAAAGTATCATTTATACGACATTGTCAATTACTTATATCAATTAGAAAAATACAATTGAAAATGACGTACAAAAATAAAAACTTTATAGCTTCAGCAAATTGAGACTTTTGTTGTTAAGTATTTGCGAGCTATCTACATAGAACAAGCATTAGCTTGTAGAGAAAGTTCTCAGCTTTCCTATGCATATTAATTTATGTAACTGCCACAATTTTATTGTAGGTTACTGCAGTTTCTATGCGGTCATGTCGAAAGCTCAAATCGCGCCAGTTATTGCCCGGTACTCTAGTGGTTTTCCCTCTTGTCACACTTGAGAGGGAAAACGATGTATAGGGAGGGTTTTCTCGATTACATAAACTTGTGCCGTGGCAGTGTAAGTCGCTGTGAGAAACTGTCAGACGTGTCGATAAAGCACAGAGAATAAATAGCTGTGCAATTATTCGGAATTATTTGAAGGCGATGGATTGGTGCAGTCTTTAGAGTGTCAGTCAATAGGATCATCTCCTGTAGTATGTGTATATATTGGAATTAATTTGGCTGCCGATTCTACTATTTGCTCTAATTTCTTATTGCCCATGGATGGATTCCTATGTTAAGGTAATTGTAAAATAATGGTAGCATGTGGTACTGCTCTCATGTCCCACCCTTAACATGTGGTACCGCTCTCATGTCCCACCCTAAGCATGTGGGACTGCTCTCATGTCTCACCTTTAGCATGTGGTACTGTTCTAATGTCCCACCCTTAGCATATGATACTGCTCTCATGTCCCACCCTTAGCATGTGATACTGCTCTCATGTCCCACCTTTAGCATGTGATACTGCTCTCATGTCCCACCCTTAGCATGTGGTACTGCTGTCATGTCCCACCCTTAGCATGTGGTACTGCTCTCATGTCCCACCCTTAGCATGTGATACTGCTCTCATGTCCCATTCTTAGCACGTGATACTGCTCTCATGTCCCACCCTTAGCATGTGATACTACTCTCATGTCCCACCTTTAGCATGTGGTACTGCTGTCATGTCCCACCCTTAGCATGTGATACTACTCTCATGTCCCACCCTTAGCATGTGGTACTGCTCTCATGTCCCACCCTTAGCATGTGATACTGCTCACATGTCCCATCCTTAACATGTGATACTGCTCTCAGTCCCACCCTTAGCATGAGGTACTGCTTTCATGTCCCACCCTTAACATATGGTACTGCTTTCATGTCCCACCCTTAGCATGTGATACTGTTCTCATGTCCCACCCTTAGCATGTGGTACTGCTGTCATGTCCCACCCTTAGCATGTGATACTACTCTCATGTCCCACCCTTAGCATGTGGTACTACTGTCATGTCCCACCCTTAGCAAGTGATACTGCTCACATGTCCCATCCTTAGCATGTGATACTGCTCTCATGTCCCACCCTTAACATATGGTACTGCTCTCATGTCCCACCCTTAGCATGTGATACTACTCTCATGTCCCACCCTTAGCATGAGGTACTGCTCTCATGTCCCACCCTTAGCATGTGATACTGTTCTCATGTCCCACCCTTAGCATGTGGTACTGCTGTCATGTCCCACCCTTAGCATGTGATACTACTCTCATGTCCCACCCTTAGCATGTGGTACTACTGTCATGTCCCACCCTTAGCACGTGATACTGCTCACATGTCCCACCCTTAGCATGTGATACTACTCTCATGTCCCACCCTTAGCATGTGGTACTGCTCTCATGTCCCACCCTTAGCATGTGGTACTGCTCTCATGTCCCACCCTTAGCATGTGGTACTGCTGTCATGTCTCACCCTTAGCATGTGATACTGCTCACATGTCCCATCCTTAGCATGTGATACTGCTCTCATGTCCCACCCTTAGCATGTGGTACTGCTGTCATGTCCCACCCTTAGCATGAGGTACTGCTCTCATGTCCCACCCTTAGCATGAGGTACTGCTCTCATGTCCCACCCTTAGCATGAGGTACTGCTCTCATGTCCCACCCTTAGCATGTGGTACTGCTCTAATATATATGATCTGTCAAAATATTTTCACAAATATATATTTCACGCATTCAATAAAATCATGTCTATTGTCCTTACGTATCTATTTCATCATCATTGTAATGCTGTCATTTTGAGCACTGATATCTCAAACCCAATGTAAAAATTCGTTTAACTTTTTAACCTTAGCTCGAAGGAGTACATGTCATCCTCTGATAAACATGACAAGCCTGGTGATCACCTGTGATAATCGACAAATGCTGCAGAAATTATTCGCACTGTTTGGCAGGAAGTATGGGTCACATGATCCGATTACGACTAGATGATTAGCTCAAGCCGAAACAGAACTGTAAAGTAGTGAGCATTGACTGTATATTTAATACGGGCTTTTTGGTAAAACACGAAGTGTTTATCATAAACTACGAGAAGTTTTATATTGAGCCGTTTTTTGGCCTTTCAATTCACGTGAGAACATCACGGGTCAAAACAATAACCAAATCGTTTGAGTTCGTCAGAGAAATAAACTGATTCCAAACTACGGCGGTTTCGTGATGGCGGCGATTAAATGTTTGTTTTTGAGCTTTTAAGAGCTTGTAATCACATTTCCACATTTTTTGCACTTACAACACAGCAGAGTAAAACATGGTGAATCCTTTGATACCAAATAGCTGTAATGTGAATTTTGTTGCAAGTCAACCTTTAAGTTGCTTATTTAACCCTTTCATACAGTTTATCAAACCAATATTCTATGTCAAGTCAACCCTGATCCACTTATATATTTAACGTACTATGATAATTCGATGTAAGCATCAGGGGATGTTTTTCATATGCAGAGGTAGCCATTTCCTGCTTTCTGAGTTAGTTTTCTTAGCCTTACCTCTTATGTTTAGAGTGACTTCCCTGACAAGAGACAGAGTGCGTGTGACTATTTTGCACTGGTACACGCCCATATCTGAGTTTGTCACCAGCCGTATAACCAGGTTCCATTCATCTGACCTTGGGTTTTGCACGCTGAATCTCTCATCGGAAATGAATGTTTTGTCAGCTACAGTCAGTGGAAAGGGCAGGCCAACTTTCTGCCAGGTTATCTGAATATACAGTCAACTATATACTGAATATGAACTATATACTGAATATGAACTATATACTGAGTATGAACTATATACTGAGTATGAACTATATACTGAATATGAACTATATACTGAATATGAACTATATACTGAATATGAACTATATACTGAATATGAACTATATACTGAATATGAACTATATACTGAGTATGAACTATATACTGAATATGAACTATATACTGAATATGAACTATATACTGAATATGAACTATACACTGAATATGAACTATATAATGAATATGAACTTCACTCAAACCAAATGTTAGCCAACCTCCAGCAATGAGAGTTGAACCTCATATCATCATTTTTTGGTATTTCTATGATGAATGCAGGACAAAGGAAGTGTTCACGTGAATATATGTGGTTTGGACTGTCTACAATGGCTCTACATGTGGTTTGGACTGTCTACAATGGCTCTATATGTGGTTTGGATTGTCTACAATGGCTCTACATGTGGTTTGGACTGTCTACAATGGCTCTACATGTGGTTTGAACTGTCTACAATGGCTCTACATGTGGTTTGGACTGTCTACAATGGCTCTACATGTGGTTTGGACTGTCTACAATGGCTCTACATGTGGTTTGCACTGTCTAAAATGGCTCTATATGTGGTTTGGATTGTCTACAATGGCTTTACATGTGGTTTGGATTGTCTACAATGGCTCTACATGTGGTTTGGACTGTCTACAATGGCTCTATATGTGGTTTGGATTGTCTACAATGGCTCTACATGTGGTTTGGATTGTCTACAATGGCTCTACATGTGGTTTGAACTGTCTACAATGGCTCTACATGTGGTTTGGACTGTCTACAATGGCTCTACATGTGGTTTGGATTGTCTACAATGGCTCTACATGTGGTTTGGACTGCCTACAGTGCTTCTGCATGTGGTTGGAACTGCCTACAATGGCTCTACATGCGGTTTGGATTGTCTACAATGGCTCTACATGTGGCTGAAACTGTCTACAATGGCTCTACATGTGGTTTGGACTGTCTACAACGGCTCTACATGTGGTTTGGACTGTCTACAATGGATCTATCAAGTAGTTTCATTTTAGTTTACAGTCATTTTCACTAAAGTTGTTTTTGTCACAGATCAGATCATAGAGATCTCTGTAAAAGAGCATGAGCAAAACTGCTACTTTAGCGTGAGGTCTACAGCACAGCCTACCTTCTATTAACATGAGGTCTACCACTTTATTGTCCCTCCCTCACGGACATCACATATTTCCATACATTTGTTCCATATAAATGTGCCCGTGTGAATAAGCAACCAAGACTGATTTGTCTGTTGGAGGTTACATCATTGGTATGAATGATTTTGCTTTCGAAATTCAATTTTGAGTAATTGTCGAAGTAAAGTAAAGTAATTGTCGAAACGTTCCTGCCCTATCTGACTACAGTTGTTTCTGTAGCGAGGATACGTGCCTGAGAACTTTTTTTTGTAATACATTTATGTATCTGATGGACTAAAAATAACCTAAAATTGTATGCTAGTAATTTACTTTAAAAATATAGTTAAACTTAGAGCTTATAAATCAAGAGTGGGAGGATATAGGAATATGGGAGTTGTGCTCTCTGGAATAATGCTGAGCAACTTTTTTAAATGCTGTATAGTATAAGATTTTTGACTTTCAGGCAAGGTTTTGTTCCTATGCTACTTTATACTCTACTCATGAGCCCAAATAAGGACAAAACAGGTGGCTGTTTGGAATGTAGTGAAAAAGTACATGTACATATCAAATAAATTGTATATAAATAAATATAGATATAAATTAATTGTATAAATTATACAAAACTCACAAGTATAAAGTATCAAAAGTACAACTATATATGACAATAAATTATACAAAATCACCATTTTTTACACTTCTAAACTTGAAAGCTATAATCGCTGACATACATCAATAGCTGCCACATTCGACATGTCTTGCTCTTCAGTTTCAAACTTGAGTCTTGCAATGAGTCTATATGACAAACATCACCTGAATTTACGTCAGAAACTGTAAATTATACAAACCTGCCTATTAAGAAGATTCTTGATGACACAAGGAAGTGTGGCATTACCTCCTCTCGTCACTGTGATATTTGTTGCTAAGGAAGGGTCAAAGACAGGTGGATTCAGCAGATCTTGTTCTGCAAGTATTTCAACAATAATGCTGTATTGTATGAATTGTGTCAAGCGAGATACTTTTACTATGCAACTAACATGGATTCATAACACATTTACAATTCCTATGAAGGAATAAGAGATCTGTGTTGGTTCATATGCATATATAGCTTCACCCTGAAAAAGGAATATCCATATGACAATCTACACACAGTGCGCCCTCGCATACGATGTTAATCCATTTCAGGGTTGGCAGCGTATAGCAAAAATGTCGTATAGAGGGGTATAGAAACCCATAGTAATTATATAATTTTATATAATTATATAAAATTTTATATACGTACTGTTTATATTAAAAATTAGTAACAAAACAATATGTTAACCTTAGTAACTATAGTTAGCTCCAGTAACTTTTAGTGTATTTAGTGGTTATGATCTGCAATAAAATTTAACATTACAATGTACTACGTGCAGTACATTCCGTAGGGAGTTCTTACCTTCGAGACAGACGTGTAACTTAAAGTATTACTTTCAGCAAGAATTTGGTCTTTCCATGGTGATTATTTACGTCTTAACAGTGGTAAATGGTGGTCAACAAAATGCCTAACAAACTAAAGAGCAATGACTACTGCTGAGAGGGCCACAGAGCTGTACGAAGCATTAGCAAAAGTATAGTGCAGTCACTAAGGGTGTGACTAGATTCCCTACTTGTAGGGGGCGAGAGTTAAGGATTCAGATTTTTATAGCATGCCCATCATAATTTGAGGAGAACTACGGAGGTTTTACCGTCGTTGGGTAAGGAGGACATGTGAAAACATTGTTGGGTGTTGACAATGAATAGGAGCATCCTAAGTTTAAAAATACTTCGATGTTTTCAGATAATCAAATGCTTGTCTTCTAAAGATTTGTTCAGTGCATTCCAAACAAATCTGAATGAAGACATCCACGGCTCTTCAATAGAGTAACTGTAATTACTGTGTTGGTCATATATACCATAGTTGAGAGTGGCCCGGAGAAGATAACTCCAAGTTTATGGAAATGCGTGAGACTTATCCATGACGAATGCTGATAGCGTACCCAGCTCCACGACAGATACATTTGTAGCATTTGCTCATAGCTACCACTCTACAGGCTGGTTTATGGTGTATCACCGTATGTAGGGGTTGTTCTCCCTCCGATTACTCGTTGACTATGTCCAGCATAAACCCATGACATCACTGAGGTAAGACGGATATGTCGGGAAACATTGCAGCTGTCAAACTTTCTTGGTATTTCGCGAAGCATCCACAACAGTGTTTGCACTGCGCACCACTTCAGCGATAGTGATTGGCAGTCACGGATTGCCTATTCTCTATTTCCTTTTATGACAGTTGCTGCGGGACTGATATTCATCGTTTTAGCGACCTGATTGTTTAATGAGAATGCTATGTTGCAGACTATTGTTGGGTTGATCAGTCTGTGATAGTGTGAACGGTTTTATCACAAGCGATCGATGATGTATTGAGTAATTAACGCCGACATACTGCAAACCAGATTATAGATACGTGCAGGAAATCTGAAAACACTCTTAGCAAACAGCCAAACCTTGTGTATAACTGAGATCAATCAACAAATACCAAAAACAATTAACACTCAAAATATAATCCTACCTGATCTGTAGACAGTGTTTACAACACCTATGAAATACAGAAAAGCTCTCATGGCTACAGAAATACTAAATGTTATTTAATAATCGCTGACGTGGCAGCAGGCAATTTCTATGACAACTAATTATCCACTGAGGAAAGGAATTAATTCTGAGAAGTGTGTCCAACTGTGACAAAGGTCTGTCTCGAGATGATTGCTCAGCCTTCTATAGGGACTCGTATAATTAGTACAGGCAGGTCAGGTATTAGCTGACACGAGATCTAGGGAAATAAGCATGAGTACTTCTATCGATTGGCTGTAGCCAAATCATCAACATAGGGCATGTCCGAGCTTGACATAATGAAAGCACATCTGTCAGAGAAACAACCATAGGCGACAGCCGGCCTTGCTGTAACTAGCGCAATTATCAGTTCTGGAAATAATATATTTTATAGTTAATTAAATGATAATTCCTGTTATTGGTAATGCGTTTGGCTTTGTAGCAGCCTGCATCGAGTCACCGCAGTTGGTGCATATATAATAGGTATGTAGTGATCCTCAGTGCATCATAGATTTGTAAATAGCTGCAGCTCTATCATACATGATATAGAGGAAGGGGCGACGCCAGCATAAACTCAGCATAGCTCGAATAAAAGGAAATATAAGCTATTAGCGTAAGAGTCTCTTAGATTAACAACTATGTACATTCAGTACGCTGAACCATACCAGCTTGTTCATCAAAAGCTACGTAAGTGAAGACTACTTACAATCAGACTACTTACAATCAGTGCATTTCCATACTTCAAATGGATTCGGAGTTGCTTCCTCTCCGAATCATAGAAACTAGTATCCGAACTCATTTGACGCCATTTTGCTTTGCCATTTTGCCATTTTGCTTAAATTTGTGTGAAAACATTCGCTGTAAAAATATTTCGACTTACTTCGTTACTTCGTTTACCACTAATGGATTCGAATCGATAATCCTCGGCTAAGCTCTCCCCAGTGGAGGTAAAACAATGTCAGCACATTTCAGCACACTTCAGCCCACAACCATGCAGGTCTCTGCTACAAAAACTTTCCACTGTTACTCGCTACTGTTTCCGCTTGACTTTACCTTTAAATGAACATTTAAATGCCAATGATGGGTTGCTCATACAGAGATGACGAAATAATTACTTTTTAGTGCAACTAGTTTGAAATGAATTGATGAACTATTGACTACGCTATACTACGAAAAATTGACTACACATGAATTGAAAAGTGACTGTGACATAAAAGTGATCCTACTTTAATAAGTTTTGTTATGAGCACATCATGTGGAAAGACCTATAGTGCAACTTCGAATCGTTGAAATGGTACCTTGTGGAATTCTTCGGCGGTGGGCAACTCTGAACCTATTCGAAGCATGGAAACGCAGCGAATGTCTTGCGTGCTGATCTATTCTCAGCAATCACTGGCATGCCGAGCTATTCTCAGGTATGAAAAGCAGAATTTGAAATGAGTTTTGTGTGAGGTCCATAAAATGCTAGCACAACAATCTTTGACTCATTGCGGTTGATTGAGACCAGCAAGTCATTGTCCGATTGTCGTAAGTTTGTAAGAAAGCAACCATAGACTATAACTGAATATTTGAATCTGCCCATTTCTTTATTTAAAACCATCCATCTAGACTGGCTTGCTCATTCGTTTTTGGAACGGTAAGGAAAATACTGCAGTATGTGATTAATCACTGTATTTTCATGCTTCTAATGAGTTGAGAGTTGTCCATTGTCGACAAATTCCGCATCATTTCAACGGCTCGGAGTTGCACTATATAGATCTTACCAAAATATGTGATATATCCTGAAAACAAAACCTGTTAAAGTGGAATTTTTAATTCATGCGTAGACAACTACTTGCAAAAAATCAAGCAAAAGCAGTAATGAGTAGCACTAGAATGTTTTCGTAGCAGAAACTTGTATTATTGTGTACTAAAATCTTTTCACTTCCGCTGGGGAAAGCTTAGCTGAGTATTATCAATTCAGATCCATCAGTAATGAGCGTTTCTATGATGTCGAAAGACTCTCACAGCACATGCCTTTGCACTAATTTAGTGGAGTGAAATGGAGTTGGATGCGTTCGAATTTTACCATTGCAATGATTCAAAGTGGAAGCAACTCCGAACCCATTCGAAACATGCAAACCGGGACCTAGGTAGTATTCATGTTTCATGTGGTATTTATTATACGTGCTCTACAAATGTTTCCTGTCTCCAGCACTCATCCTACTAGGCATCGTGTAACTGGCACTGGGAATTACCTAGTCAAGTTGCACTAGCCGATATCTCTGAGGGATTGTTCGGAAGCTGAAGCACTCATTTATGTAGCCCATAAAGATGCATATCTATAGTTAATTCCTGAATGCTGTTTACTGTTGCACCTGAAGACATGATTACAGAGGCTGATGCTTTTGAGATTTTGTTTGGCAAGCCGCGTCATGGCTGCTCTTTCATTTACTAAGCTTGATAATCATCTGCTCTCCGTAATAACCTCTCGCTAATTGCATTACAGTCAAACCTTTAACTTGTGATCGCCTTCACATACGAATTGTTCGACACACAATATCAGTTTTCTATGATTGTTTGGTTACATACTCAGAGTAATTTTTAAGATATGACTTTAGAAGTTTCTCAAAAAAGTAACTGAAAGTTAAAAGGCAAGTAAAAATAAAAATATTGACATAAAAATATAAAACAAAGTAATTTAGTTTAATTTAGTGACAATGAGTATTACCACCTCTACCTTCAGATCTTCGCATCTCAAGTTGACGCATTCGATTTCATGTCTCAATTTATGGAATCGTGGAGTTTCCCTCAATTTATGGAATCATGGAATTTCCCACGACGTCTCGCAGAATTCAAGCCAAGACATGATTCAATATCTGAATTAATTTTTAGCATATGGTTTATGACATATGGCATACAAAGTACCAGATTTTCATGCTTATACTCGACAAAACTTGTGAAAATTGAAAAAGAAACACAAAAAAAGTATGAAATGAAACATATATAATGTAAGTTAGTTTAAACTCCACCTCGTCTACAGTTGAATAAGTTACACAGTACAGACGGTCCCCAACCTACGAACGAGTTATGTTCTGAACGATTGTTCCTACCGTGAACTTGTTCGTAAGTTGCTTCATTGCTATATTTTGTATTATAATTTATGTTTAAGGCCTATATAAGTATATTGAAGGTTTATATAAGTATGTTTAAGGCTTGTATAAGTAACCTGTATTGGTTTGTACTAAAATTTTTTTTTAATAAAATGGAGAAAATACTGTGGTGGACGCCAGGCCATGACACTGCATTTCTTATTTATTGTATGTGTTGTCCTTTTTATTATATCGTTGTTTTAATCGTTATGCTATCACTTATCGTTGTTGCCTTTTTTGTATGTGTTGTCCTTTTATTATATCATTGTTTCGCTCGTTATGCTATTGTTATATCGGATATCCCGTCATAACACTATCACTTATCATCACTTATATTGTTGTCATACCAACGGCGGTAGCGGTCCTATTTATTCACCTTGTTAGCCGGTGTTCTTACCGTTTGCCGTTAGCCGGAACGGTTGATATTATTGTATATAAATGAGTGCGCTCATTTAGTTGAGCAGAGTAGATGGCCGTACGCTCCTCGGCTAGTGAAATTTCCTTTGCTAATAAAAAGCTGAATGAAACTACATGCACTCTCTTCTCTTTATTTATTAGTCTAGATCGTGCCAAGTAAAGGCCGGCAAATTCCTTTACAATACGTACAGTAAAAATAAAAAAGTTCTTTGCGCACTGGAGATACGCTCACGCACTTATGCACTGCAACAAACTGGGCAGAGGAAGGTGGATGCTGGGTGGTGCTTCTGAGTAGTGCCTCTTTCTGCCTCTAATACGTCGGTAATACCGTCGGTATTAGCGGCGGATATACGCCCAGACCTGTTCGTATGTACCGTTGTTCGTAACTCGAATGTTCGTAAGTAAGGGACCGTCTGTATATCTCAGTCTCTACATACAAACTTATGCATTGTCTCAGTATATCTCAGTCTCTACATACAAACTTATGCATTGTCTCTGTGGTAAAGTAAGAATAAAAACTGGTTTATATTCACCATTTATTAATTTTTGGTTTATACACATAAGTCAATTTTTACCAACTAGTTTTTTACACTATTTATAACATGAATGTTTTATAGGTATATATTGTTATCTGAAGTATTATTATGCAGTTATCATAGGTTTGTTGGCTGTGAAATGAATTGAACAAATCAGTGTTTTTTTATAGGAGCATTTGTTCCTATATGCGACGGTTTTAATATACAAAGTGAATAATTACCTTTGCATGCAGAGGTTTGTCTGTAAAGACATTCTGTTACCTATGCTGGTTACTACAACTGATTTACATTATTGGTAACTCAACTAGTTGATAGTACTGGCTATTTGTACTGGTTACCAGAATTGGTCCCTTCAGCTAGTTACTAGTGCGGGTTACTAGGTAACTAGTATAAACACGTGCCTAGAGATTATTCCGGAATATTCAACACACATTGTTATTGTGAGTTGAACACAATAACAATGTGCGGCGTGTAGTGATCCAACACACCACAATATTGGATTGTTAAAAGCGATGTGTTCCCTTTTAACTAGTTTAGCTACTAACCTATGCACTCTCTCCATTTCTCATCTCTGTCATAGTCTGGTGTAGTAGCACACCATAGTTGTGTGTGGTTGTTTGGGATGCACGTGCTGTAATTTTTCCCCTTGTACTTAAAAGGAAATATACATCGAGAACCCTCCTCCATTTCAGCTACAAAAAAAAACAATAATATTAATATTTTTTTCAAAGGAGATTTTGAAGCGTCTAATGCTTTTAGGCACCACCATTTTGACGCTGTTGTTTCAGCACCGTAGTTTTGCCTCCTGTTTTTTTATGGCACCAAGGTTTTTGGCCTCATCTAGCTCAGTGCCAATATAACAGAATAACTTTAGCTTTGAATGAAAAATAGATACTATATTTATTATAGCTATTGCTATATGATATTATTACAATGTATAAATTTGGTTAAACTAAGCAAGTATTCAACCCTTTGACAATAATGTACTGGAGGACAGCAAATCACTAGCACAAGTGGTCTCTGCTGTAAGGTCAATAACTAGCTACATACAGATGGAAACAGTTACTAGCTAGTGATTGAGTGCAATCGGCACGGCTATAGCCAACTCAGCTAACAGGACCAAACTCGGCACGGCTGAGACCATCTCCGCTATGAAGGACAGAGTCTGCACGGCTATCAAGGCTACACTTGTAAAAATATATTTGTTATTAATTTCACTTTGGAATTAGTTGTTAGTTTCACTTAGCAGAATAAACTTTTCTGTCTAGAAAAAAATAAATCGTTGTAAAGGAATGTCGAAGATGTGCACCACTCATCAACATTATTTATTGTAAAATTATCTTAATAGGAGAGACCTCAATGCTACTGTAGGTAAGAGAAGGCAATTGATACTCTAATTATAATATAGGCCGGAGGCACGCATGACTGCTAAATTGAAACTGCTTTTCGTCTGGTTTGTTGAAGAATTCTGTTTAGAAAATGTGCGAGCAGCATACCTCCTGAATCGTATTATGAATGGTACTGGATGTGACATTCCAGGCCCATCCACAAAATGGGGATTTCCGTGAAAAAAGCTAGATTTTTATTAAATATGAGCTGTAATGTTAACACTTCAGAAACCTTAAACCGCTTTCTAAACTATTGCAATACATATAATTACACTCACATGTGTCTGTACATACATACACACTTTTATAGTACATTGTATACACTAGAGATGTTTATAAGGCTTTAAAAATGATCCAATTCAATTCTCATCAAAAAATTAATCATTAAATTTCCAATTCCCTTGCATCATAAGTTGTGTGAGAATCGATTTGATTCACAATTCACCGCAAAACATAGCCTGTCTTGACAAACTGTTGTTTTTTGTCTCCCGTCGAGCGGGCGAGCAACACAACAGCTTGTCACAAGACGTACTGCACCTGATGCATCAGCTGCACTTTAGGGAGTTGTTCTTTTTCCGTCTATGCGGCTTGGCTGCGATGTTATGCCGGTCGATCCATTGGTAATCATAAAGGATTTCGCGCAAAAATTTATGTAGAAAAAAATAAGATTACTTGCAGCGTTTAACCAGCGACCAGTCTCTGCGGTAAACTTTAGTAGAACTTGAGAACTTAGGCAACAACAGCGACTGAACATGTCGTTATTTGTGCGCTCAGTCAGTTTAATTTCTATTTTTGTATCAGTCAGTTTTATTTGTTCTTATGGATTTTACTTTCAGTTTATTTTATTCTAAAGCTCTACTAAAGTTTACTACAGAGTAAACAACCAACAGTCTTTGGTTAAACATTGTAATCTTTTTTTACATAATTTTTTGCGCGAAATCAGTTATGATTACCAATGGAGTTATGATTACCAATGGAGCGACCGACATAACATCGCAACCAAGCCGCATAGATAGAAGAGAACAACTTCCTATAAGTGCATCTGATGCATCCGGTGCAGTACGTCTTGTGACAAGCTGTTGTGTTGCTCGACCGCTCGGCGGGGGACAACTCCACAAAAACAACAGTTTGTCAAGACAGGCTACGCAAAACACAACAATTCAAATCTCAACACTTTAGCTATAATAACTTCAATGAATCAGGTTATTTCAATTCACCAAAATAGACAAAATCAATTCTTACCAAAAAATTGACTTATTCTATGAAAATCTATGGCAATCTATGAAAATGACCATAAACCACAATCATTAATTTGGCTACATTAGTAGGCTGGCAACATTGGACTACACTGAAATCTTCGCTTTGGCGCGCATCAAATAACAGATTGGGTTAGGATATCACTGTTTGTGATGAATTTTCCCTCGACATAGTAATAATCATAGAGGTTGTAATAAAATAGTGAAGCATTAGTGCATTTGGACTCAAGTCATTTTGCTTATTGAAAATAGAGAGTTGAGTCAATTCTCTATGATGATTGTACAAAGTCAATTCAATTAATTTCGTATTGGGAGAATGTGCCGAGTCAATTCAATTCATTTGTGAGTTGAGCCTTCAGGCTTACTCGAGCAAATATGTTAACTCGAGTGCCTGTCTCTGGAGTCCTTAGTTGTATACAATATTAAAATCCGTGAGAAATAGACGAGAATTGAAACACGACGGGACGAGAATCAAAGATGAATAGTCGATTGTAAATATATTTGAGCCAATCAGTGTCGGGATAGTAAAATGATATAAAGTGTTTATTGGCAATTCTCCATAGACGAACAAGAGATGGTCAAATTCCGTTCAATCGTGGCAAAGAGATTCTATTTTTTATCGCTGACATTAACAGCTTGTTGCAAAGGGACTGTCACATGCATAAATTGACAACTCCCACTCATGCTTTAGAGACAGGATTGACAACTGTCACGGTGTATTCGTATACAAATAAACACCGCTGACAACCTGCGATACAGAAAAGTTGTGTTAAGGTCAGTGCACACTATCGCTTAAATCAACATTTAGCTGCACGATAGACCGCGACGATTCGCTGTTTTGATGTCATCCACAACGACAAGGTATCCATACTGAGTGATTGATTTATGGCAATTGGTATGGTATTGATTATTGATTAACTGTCTGTGACTGCTAACCAATTACCAATAGAAATTCCCAATTTGCATTACTGATATCGCGAGTTCTTTTGTTATCTTTACATAGATCTTCTGTAGTTCTTCACAACACTTGCCAAATGTCTTTGACCTACACAACTGTTGAAATGGAATCCGATGCTGACAATTGCGTTCATCGGTGTCAAAGTTTAAGGTGTTGAAAGTCCACCGCATCATCGTTAGCAACGATTACGTTGGGTGCTTATTGCAAAATGACGCCATAGCAGCTAATCTTTGCGGTCCATCGCTCAGCTAAACGTTCTGAAAATTTAGACATATGCTAAATGTCCAGCACATAAACATGTGCTGAACAGGTAAACACCTGAAGGTGTGGTGATAAAAAATAATAAATCAAATATTTTGGTTTGCTTGTGTCTTACCACTGCCGGAACTTGCTGAGAACATTTATAAATTTCAATAAATACAAACGCCTGAGAAAAATAAACAAGCAATGTATTAGATTGAATTTACAAGCATACGCTGTGTGCTAGTGGGCTAAATAGCACAAGTTTTTCTCTGACTATGCGAATAAAATTGACTACCAGCTATTTCATTTAGTAGTAATAATTGTATACGAGTATTCAATGCATAAGCTTAAAGTCTCGAACACCATATATGAGTCACGACCTTGGAAAATGGGGTAAAGTAGCATATACCATAATAGTGTAATATGCTACAGTGAGTTAGTAAACTCGATCCCACATGCATTTGTTGCGTTTGAAAAGTTACACCTATCTAGGCCAATAAAGTATGTTCTTTAAAAATCTGAATTCGGTTTAGGCAATATAGGCTTAAAACATTACAAAGTTGCCCCACAAAGCCATCGTTATGAAAACCAGTAAAAATAAAAAATGGTGTCACGTGAGTCAAACAATAGCTTTCTCACTGCCTCGATTGATAATAAAGAGATAAATGATACATTCGTAGAATACTTTGTAACAGATGCAGAATCATCTGATGAAGAAGAAAGTTTAGATGTAGATGATTTCCTACTTTCAATTGATTAATTGATGCCAAAGATGGCTGAAGAAATAATAAAAAGGCTAAATAGCAGGAAGCCATTAGAGTTGAAACTAGTTGAAATAGTTAAAAATATCACATATAAACAGTCCGTATGCTTTCAAACTTTCATAAAGCATATAACAATAACAAATCCAATTTTCAGCAATCAACAAATTTGGTTATCAACTTAAAACTGATATTATACATGTATGTAGATGAGCAGATAAGATTTATATAAATTTCTGATTTAAATATTTAGAATCAGGATAAAATTCTGTTGCAGAACCTCTATACTGTAAAACCTTCATCACCTGTACTTGAACACCACTGTAGTGTTTTACTAGATACTAACGTGATAAGTTTGGAGTTATGGCTCACTGGTCTATTTTAAGATACAGTGGTGTGCATAAACTTGGAATCACCAGTTAAATCTTTAAATATGTATGTTTGTATGCTGTTGTCTAAGAAATTCTTTGGAGTTAAGTGCCTCAACCCCATCAATATGTATATCATTTGAAAGGGAAAATTCTGAAGAACAAGATGATGCCAAATATTCGAAAATATTCTCAGATTTTTATCGCTGGGGGTGGATCTACCGAAAGGCAGACTTATTGCAGGCTATGAATGTTGTTAGTGAAAATTGATAAAATAGGATACAAACAAACTCTTTTATACAAATTGGTGGCCCTGAAAAGGGCCGATGGGCTATTGTTGGTCTTCAGAAGGACTGGTAAGGTGTCTTGAGCTGAGCATTAGTATTTTATTGGCCAGCCCTTGTTCTTGATCACCATCTGACACCGTCGAGGCATGCTGTTTACCAACTTTCTGAGCCAGATAAAATTGCTAATCTGTTTAATAGGATTAATATAAATCACTCAGAAATGATTGTGTTAAATCAATCAATGCACTGTTTGAAAGCACATCTTCTGCTGATCAGATTGATATATAATATCTGGCATGGCATCATAATTGGCGGGAAAATAGAAAGCAAATGGAAGATCCATTCGATATAGAGTGAACAAAACAATGTGATTCCAAGTTTATGTACACCACTGTATGTAGATCCTGAAACCTATACAATGGATAAAGGCGCTCTAATTAGTGTAATATTACTACACCAAGTAAAAAGCATAAAATGTATGAAGCATTATGTAAAAACATTTAACATGCAGGAAACTGACAAATAATACAGAATAGCAAGCAAAATGACATATTATGTATAATATCTGTTTTGCTAACTTTGTGCCTCCGTAATCACATTGCTAGCATACTAGCGTCACATTCTTTAGTCTATTCGCTATTTGTAAAAGCAGCTGTAAATATGTCAGGTAAGTCTTATCTGCTTAGACTCTAAAACTGAACTAAAACAAGACTAAGAAAAAAAGCAAACAAAATTTGGTGACCCAAAAGCAATGCTATCATTGGTCATCATCATTAGACCACCCAAGGCAACCAGTGCAGAGGACAGGCTGGCTGTCCATGAATCACCACTCAGGGTGACCAGAGTGCGCAAAAACTAATGGCCAAAGCAGTTACAGAAATGTGAGGCAATGCTTACTAGGCTCTTCACAACCACCTTTATTTAAACACCACCTTTATTTGAATGCCACCTCTAATAGAACGCCACAACAGAAGAAGGATTAAAAAATACAACAACACCCTTTAATTGAACGCCAATTGTCATTGATCAATTGTCTTTTGTTGTTACAATAGCAGTTGCCATGTTTTTAGTGACCGTATGCCTTGCAAGATCGACCGTCACAATCATCAGAACTACTCTGATTCAAAGCCACTATAAGGTCTAAATCCTATTCATTTTTTCATATTCGTTCATAATACGCTGTAAAATCTCACCTAAAGACTAAAGTGCTTTTATGAACGATGAGAATACTCTTCAAGAACACCGTACAATGTAATAGCAGCCATTGTTATGGCGCATTTTAACTTTACAACGCAAAAAAGAGCGTTTTAAAAATCAAAAACGTTATGGCCATTTTTCTACTGCAACGCTTTACGAGTATTGTTTTAAAACTTTGAAAACGAGACCACCGAAATACTTGATAACAGTACCACCCTAAGCTTTTTATAATCCAAGTAGTTCCTTGTTAAACTCACTCTAATACTTTGACGTGTATGGAAAACGGTTTAGAAAAAACCAACGACATGAATGTCGATAGCATCACTGTAGCACGATAGCATAGCCCGTAAATGGTTTAAATTCATCTTCTCAAAAATCTGACAAGCTCATTGAAAAATGCAGCCTGACCCTTTATTTGAACGCTACCTTTAATTAAATGCCGCTACAGAGATAGGGTTGAAAAATAGAGCGCCATGGCATTTAAATAGCGGTTTTACGGTATTTGTATGATTAGGACTAAGTTTAGTGGTGGTAACTCTATGGTAATTCTAACTGCAAATAAATCATTACGTCACTTACATGTATAACCTTCAGCGTATTTTTCTTGCTTTCACTTTTTAACTGGTTTTAAAACATGTGTAGACTCTTGACTATAAAATCAGTTCTAACCAACATGAAAACAACGTTTTTTGCAGTGAAATTTGTAGAATTTTATGTTCAGCAGAGCCAATGTCTAAATTTTGATAACTTCCGGCTTAAACCCCTCATTCTGAGATTGTGATCCACGTATTTATAAAATAAGTCTGCTTTGCTGGTTTCAGTTTTAAACGGATAACACAACTAAGTGTAATTGCCTTGTCCTTGGCAGACAGTTGTACCTATATTACAGGAGGAATCGTTTTCTCTTGTTGATAAGCTACTGAGCTTTTGAGATACATGTATATATTTTTTGATCGTCGTACATTTAAAGAAGTATATGAAGGGACTAACTCAGGTTGTAAAGGATACCCAAAAACCATATAAAATGAAAAATATGGATCTAATGGTAATAACCATACACCATTTGAAAGAGAAAAAATTTTCCTCCAAAAAGTTACCAACAACTTTTTTTTGTAAAAACATAAAATAAATGCAAAAAAGAGAGGTATTGAGAGCGAGGTATGAATATTCCATTAGAGATCAGTATGTTGATCAGGTTTGTTTGGAAACACGCAATTTTGTTTCTGGTTTTGGTCGCGAGACTTTGTGGATCTACATCATTTTAAAGAGGACAAAATTTCCTACAAGAAACGACAAATGATTTTTGTAATAAAATAAAGTAAATGCAAAAGAGTGAGATGTTGAGAGCGAAGTAAGAATATTCCATTAGAGATCACTTTGTCGATCGGGTTTGTTTGGAAACAAGCGTTTTAGTTCCATTTTTTTGTGGGACTCGGTGAAGCTATACGGCTCTGGTCTCTGCCATGTTAAGATTTACCTGGTTTCCAATTCCAATGTAGTTATATTTAAGATGGCATGATTGAAGTGTTGAAATTATTAAGCAAGCACACTAACATACATATTAACAAGCTTGCAATCATCTCGCTATCAGCGTAATTCAAATAAAACTCAATCTACATCCTGTTACATCATAATTAATAATATATGAACAATATTTATACTTATGTAGATAAAACGCACTTCTTCCTTATAACTTGAATGTTTTATGTTCGCTCTAGGCATTAAATCTACCCTTTGCTTACTCAAAACCTTCTATGAGATGTCGTCACAAGCTGCCTAGGGAGCTTACACAATATGTCATCGCTGCTTGTTAATTAGCCAGTCACAAGTAGGCGTGATAACACTTAGATCTAGTGTCAAATCGCTCGAAAATCATTAAGAGATCAAATATTACTCATTTCCTAGACTAGTGTGTTGGGTGACACCCGACTAAACATTTAAGGGCTTGCAAATATAATATCTACCTACAGATTATCTCCCGGTGCAAAGGGGCTTGTGAAGGCTACCTCAATATTTTCTTAGTGTTTAAACAGTCAATCTGATATTGTATTTGTCTGAAAACGCTCATGATTATTTCCTGTCCATCTTTTAGCATTTTCAACAGTAAAGCTTCTATGCGAATGGTAAACTTTTTTCATACATGATAAACCAAACCGTTACAGTTTTGTTGGGTTCTAGAAATGTTTAGCAGCATTAAAAAATGTTGCAGGAACAATATTATAAGACAACTCATGCCCTGGCAGTTCGGTTCGCCGTGAGAGATCGTCAGGTGTAACTAACTACACCAATGATCACACATGTGTCAAGGAGGTTGATGGTGCATGACATAGAGTGTCTGTCTACCAAGCTGAAAACCATGAGTTTGAACCCAGTTGAAAGCGATCTTTTTTCCTACCATAGCAAACTAGTACCCTGGCAGTCCAGTGAGCTGCGAACAATTTTCATGTGTAATAACTATCCACACAATTATTCCAAAATGCAGCAATGTGGTTTAGGGGTGCAGATGGTAACATCCTTAGCTGCTCAGCCGAATGTCAGAGTTTAATTCCTGAGCTATACAATTTTGTTCCAACATCCAACCATGGCTTCAGACATTGCGAACATATGGACGGACAGACAGACACAGTTTTTATTATAGTAAAGATAAACAAATTCCGACTGAGTGAGATCGGTCACATTTAAAGCTGGTTCACACTAAATCGCCATCTCGGTGTTGATACCACAATACTTCAGGGATCGTCGATGACAACGATGTTCACACTATCACAAACCTATATCCCGTTTGCATCAGGAAATACTCCGTGACGTGGTGTTCCTTATTTTCTTTTTAAAATTTCGCGAAGAAATCTCTTTGTTTTCGCGTGCTGGAATTAAATAGATATATATAGAAATATGATAGTCCCGCAGCGACTATCATAAACGATATGAATAAACCACGCTTTTAGCGACCGCGAATTACTATCGCCAATATGGTTCACATTTGAAAGGCGGCCGTCGATGCTCGGCAAAGTATCGGGAAAGTTTGACAGCTGCAAACTTGTCCGCGACGTTTTGTCGATGCCGTCAGTTCACAGTTCACATAATCGACGATGAATGCCAAAAGAAAAATGCTGACAAACTTGCGGAGTAAGCATATCGTAAAAACATAGTGATTATTGGAACAGATTAACTTGATATGTCGAAATTTGACTTCCTGTTGTACAGACAATGGTTAGGGTCATCATTGACTTGTTGAGGCATCTTTTTATTCTCTTCTACTAAATTTCACACAGACATTGAAGTTAAATGCTTCAGCCGACAGCGAGTTCTAATAGTTTTAGGGAGCTGCCATAGCCTAGTAGTCTAGAGCCCCTGACCTATGAAACACTGGTTGGGGGCTCATAGGCAGTAAGGCTAGCGTAATAATACGATTAATAATACAATAATCATACGATAAATAATTCGATAAAGTGAATTTACCAAAATATCTCACATTTTAAGCAGTTTTAGTAGGCCCTAGTTAAAAAAGTTCACTTCTACAAACAAGGTTGCATGTAAACATTAGATAGTATAAACTTCAACCATCTTCTTGCCGGATTCTAAGCTTCAAGGTCATAATATGCTAGTTCAGCCTTGCTAAATTACCAATTTACTAAACCAAAATAATAACAACATAAACTATTATATTCACATTAAAGAGTTGTGGTGTTACAATATTGAGAGCATGAAAGGAAGATTACTCCAAAGGATTCTCAAAGAGATTAGACGATTGGCGCAGTCCATCACCTGCTAATAAAGAATTGTGACTTGATATTCTCTACTAAAACTGTTTTATGTGATTCACTTTTATTTTATAATACTATCGTTATTATATTATTATCATATAATAATATATAACATATTATCATATACTGTAAACATTGTATTATAATATTATTTATGGTGTTAATGTACAATGTTATTCATTTCTAGCCTTTTACCTATTTTAGAGATTAACTTTCATATAAACTAGTAAACTAGTTTCCAGTAAACCAACTAGCTTTTCAACTTTTGATTTTAAATATGACGAATTAAAAGTCAGTAAAAACCCATGATAAATGTATATAAACACCTCAGAAGTACATTGTAGAATATATATAGTATATCACGATAGCAGACCATTCTAACGGTAGGCCTATTTGGTCAACTAAAAACAAACGACTCTTTTTCATGCCGGTTTTGTTCCACAAGGTCGATGGAAAACTTGATAAGATTATAGAAAAACAGCTTTATTCTCATATGAATCGCTAGATTTTTAAAATTCAAATACTACATATTTGTATATTCGAGGTAGCCAATTGTCATACATTTCACCAACTATTAATCACTGGGTTTCCATGCTTCAAATGGATTCGGAATTGACCTTTGCCAATGAATTCGCACTTTACTTTTCCAACAATTCGGAGTTGCACTTTATCGATTTTTTCTAGACTAGCGATATACTCTTCAAAATAGAAATTGTTAAAGTAGACTCGCTTTCGGGTGACGGTAGCTTTTTAATTCACGTTTTGTACACTTGTTGTACTAACTCAGCTACGATGTGTGATAAGTATTTTTTATTGCTGCCCTCTATATTATCAAACAGGAAATGAATTTACTACTCGCTATGCAGTTATTATTTAGAAAAAGCAAAAGAAATAAGAAAAAGCCTCTATTTGCAGACAAAATGAAAGTGTGATATTAGTAACATAGATAATGTAGTCAAAACCAAAAAACTATATTACAGGATGTTGTAACCATAAAGCATAATAAAATTATTAAAAAGATAATTATCTCGTTATTGTCAAATGAACAACCCATCATTTGCGATAGAAGTTAGAAGGTGATGGGATGAAATGTGCTGAATTTTTTACCTCCTCAAGGGAAAGCTTAAACAGGTATTATCGATTCGAATCGATTCGCAGTGAGTGTTTCTATGACATGGATTATTAGTTTCACAGCGAATGCCTTGACGCAAATTTAGCAAAGTGAAATGGCGTCAAATCCTTTCGGATTTTATCGTTTCGATGATTCTGAGTAGAAGAAACTCTGAATCCATTCGAAGCTTGGAAACCCAGTGAATGTGACAGAGAAGTTGTCATTTATCGCAAGTCATTGTCATAGTATTCATGTTTTCTCTGGTCATTAAATGCTGATATGCAGCTGTGTTTGAGCAGCTAGTAAATTGTTTATCATGAACTTTAATTTCATTTTAGATCATTGGCTTTTTTATAAATTTCTTTCAAAAGAAATATGTTTGTTAACTAAATTCTGATACACTATCTGACTTGAAGACAAATTAACCAAAATTTCAAAGGATATATAAATTTCCAGTAGCCCATTATGGTAGCCATGCTGGCTGATGCTTGTTCTATTTTGCTAAAGTTTGTTTGAAAGATCTCCTCATAATCTACTCATAAAAGTTACTTACACACAAACCAACTAGGTACTTCTGTTAAATACTGTAGCCATTTTCTATGGAGCCAGTCGGCCATTAAATTATTTTAATGAGGCTTCGTAATAAGAGGAAAGAGACTGGCATTTTACAACAAATAATAACTCGTAATAGGTGATCTCGGGAGGCTGGTCTGGTTGAAACATTGTTGTTTGATTATTGATCAGGGCGCACAGTGCAATGCGTTTAAGGTATTCGCAGACACGAATTACGGTACACGTGTAGGTAAATCTGGGCTGCTACATCAAAGTAATTTTTCTTCTTTTTTTTAGCAATCGCATTCGACTTGCAGAGCTGCTGACATAATCAATTTTATTTCACTTAGTTTGTGTAAGATGTACGCTGCCAAAGAAGCATATACATTGTATGGATAGGTTCGATTGATATGCCTTTCTTTGTAGTACGGAATGTTACAAATCTATGAGTACGTATAAAGAACAGCTGGTTAATAATTGAAGCGATGAACCGTTACAAAGAAGCTTTTGCGGAGATTATTAGATAATTATCAAATGGCGTGTTGTTTGGAAAAACTTGACTTATTCATTTTGGATTTTGGCACGATTAATGGAGACTTCTGAAGGGAGATCAATTTCCATGCTCTCAGACAATGTAGGCATACATGAATAGAAATGGAAAGATGCTTCAACAGCAGTGTCAAACCTGACATATATGTCACTGACCTAGATTACGTATTGACAGCTTTGTCTATCTGCCATTAGAACTCGCTGTCCTCTGAAGCATTTAACTTCAGTGTCTGTGTGAAATTCAGCAGAAGAGAACAAGAAGATGCCTCAACAAGTCAATAATAGCCCTAATCATTGTGTGTACAACAGGGAGTAAAACCTCGACATACAAAGTTAATCTGTTCCAATAATCAGTTTTTCCGAAATGGTTACTCAGCTTATGTTTTGTCATCCACTGGATAGAAACGACGAAAATCTGCAAGCCAAGTGAGTTTTGTTGCTCGTAAATTTATACCGAATTTTCCGTGCTTGCTAAAGATGGAAACGACCCTTGTAAAAGATGCGTGAAAACATGCTGCGCAAGATATTTCATTTTAGACATTTTCTACACTTCAGCCGGCTTTATTTCAAAACATACTGCTAAGCAGATAGGAGAGCACCGCTATTACCTCTGATGTACACTAGACCTCCATAGCTTTTTTGTAACTAAGCGTCCACGTTAATCCACAACATGAGTGTCCATTGAAACAGATCAAATGGTAACTGAATGTGCACACAATTCCAAATCAACATAATTCGCACAATGGAAACAGTGATTTACTTCATAGACATATATTAAAACTCATTAAATATGGTCTGCAACCAAAAATCATAACAATAAACATTGTTTTAAATCATGAATTTGTTTCAGTGTTATACCTGTATAATTTCTGAATAATTGTAAAGATCTACATGTATGTGAGAAACTAAATTAACATAATAATAATAGATGATAAAGTTTTTATTGGTAATTGCTCTCCATGTTAGAGGGAGTGCCAACAGAAGTGTATCCTTGGTAAATCAGCAGACGGATAGTGAGTAGGTGGAAGTAGAGATGGAGAGATAGCGTTAGTCACTGAGTACGTGAACCCTAAATTGACATGATAGAGTCTTGTTCTATGTTTGATATCTGTTTAATTTTATCCTTAACTAAGATGGCCAGCGTCTCTACTTCTACTAGTTTCAGCCTTTCTATTCATCCTCACCTCTGACTCTCTCAACCGCGATAACTGCTAGTTGACTTCAGAGACCTTTTAAATAATTGATTCGAAAACATTTGCACTTGTTTTAACTGTTAATATTTTAATTCAAAGAAAAATTTCTCACCACTCCTACCACTAGCACTTGTCTCCTTTGATGTTTGGTTTTATAGAAACAGCAAGGTATAAACCATTGTATAATATTATTTAAGAAACATAAAACTAATTTATATGAAGGATAACTGCATACATATGTACTGATTTACTACATTGCAATGTTTCAAAAAACGTTAAACATCGAAAATTATTTTCAATGCGGAGTCTAAAGATCGCTCAAATTTTTTATTACTGCATCCATGTTTTTTTTTCTTGAAATCGCCATAATTTTTGCTGCTTTCCTCGCAGTTTTTATATTTACATATAGTATAATTATTATATAATCAAAGACACAAAGTTGTAGCAAAAGTTTCACAAAATGCAAGAATGATACATCAATGTTGCAGTATCCTTTTTACTGCTAAGGGTTGTAAGACTTAATTTCAAAAGATGAAATATTTTTACAAACTTGTTGGGTATTTTTACCAACTATAACCCATTTTTCTTCCCTAATTAACTGGCATGGCAGGCACTGAGCGCAATGCCCACCAGATGGTGCACCTGCATCACTAACAGATATCACACCTGCAGGCCTGCCAGCAGTCAGCACGGCATGGATTAGCTATAAACAGCTGTTTACTAGCCATAAACAGTACATATGTATGTAAACTAGGCGGTGTTTAAACTCTGATATCCTACCATAAAAGCTGCCTATACACCACGGGCTATTTATTGGAGTTGCTTCCACGCCCACAAAGTCTGGTGTAAACCAAAGAACAGCTGTAAAAAGGGCTTCGTTTCAATTGCAGACGCAATGTTGGTGGAATGTTGTATATAAGTGTACTGTTTGTCTGTTTTGCTGTCCACCTTTGTTGAGTGCAACATGGAATGTTAATATGTTATAATATTAATGTTAATAGCCCAAATGTTAATAGCCCTGAAATTACAAGCAAGTGGAATGAATACCGATGTACTATTTCATTGGCGAAAAAAGGTGACTCGTTTTGTATAGTGGAAGTTTGAGTTTCTTTACTGTAGTTTTTACTAAAATGTATTTTACATCAATAACCGAGTAGAGGCTATTCCAAGTTTCGCAGAGGAAACACAACTCCAATTATTCGTCCTTGTATAAACATACTTTCAATAGTTCAACCAGAGAGCTTTTACAAGACAATTCTGAATATCATAAAATTCATCAGTTATCTCCACTAAATTAAATTTGTGACAGTCTGGATTTGTACACGTATCATCACATTAACAAAAGGAGGAGAGTCTTCTATACCAAAATACTTTCCAAGACATGATTACGAACGACAGCGATGATGGGAGAAAAAGTCTAGCCATCAAATGATATGATAGTTATCAACCATCACAGTCTATTAACTCTTAATAAAAGTTGCTTACTGAGGAGTGTGGATAACGATTGCATAATGCAATCGGCTTTGTACTCTTCCAACAAAATCACAAAGCAGCTTTCC